>NC_047106.1:117173823-117773823 GCF_902500255.1 Thalassophryne amazonica | reverse complement strand
CAGCACAGTCACACCCATGTGTGTTGCTTGGTAACGCCACACTTGTGTTGGACTTCGACAATTTTCACAGACTGCTCAAATGTGGTCATCTGCTCTCTACTCTCGTGCCGGGAGCGCAAATATTCACACCTTTTCTAAGTGCCCAGCAAGCAGTCTTGGATGTTCGTATGTGGCACCTGGAATTTGACTGACACCTGCTAAGAGAGGGGCTGAATGGGCACTCGCAGGGCACTTGCTGCCATGGCTCCCTGCTTGATTGTGAAAGTCCTTAAAAATGAATAAAAACCTCTGGGATTTTCAATTTTGCAACGAAGTTTAAAATGAACCAAAATTCTTTGACTCAAGGCCAAAATATGGCCATTGGGTATTGCAAAGACTTTGTGTCCATCTATCCGTCTGTGCTAAGCATAAGTCCAGTCCTCTTACTGCTGGGGTCTTCAAATTCACAGGGAGCATTCTTGAGACACAGACTTTGGACATGTTCAAAGATGGGTAACCTTGACCGATTTTAAGGTGTCAAAAGGTCAGATTCTTTCTACACACTCTTTCATTGATTCTTTCATGCTCATACAACTGAGGGTATTTTAGCATTGCAATATATTTTTAAAAGTGTAATCAAAAGTAATAAAACAATGTCATAGGATTAAAATTACAGTTTATACTTAATTTATCCAATGTTAACAAAATATATGTATAGGAGAATTCAATGCAGTGTCACGTCTGGAATATACCCCTCATTAAGTACCCTGGCCGTCAATGCATCAAATTTGCGATTGGCATACTCTATTGTGTTTACACAACATTTTGGTGATTAACTTCAAAATGGACAACAGGGGAAGGAGTGCATCATTTATTATTTACAAATATGGACACAGACAACCAAACAGCCTTGAAGTTTCACTGAACTCCTCAGGATTTTGCGAGGAGAAAGCAGTATTTGAAAGCGATTACAGAAGGGACCCATTCGTGGAAAAACACTAGGAACAGAGGAACGTGTATTGACAGTGATCACTTCACTGAAGGTATGTTTTCTACCACAAATGTTGTCCTTTCATATACACTGAACAAAAATGTAAACACAACACTTTTGTTTTTGCTGCCATTTTCCATGAGCTGAAGTCAAATATCTAAAACATTTTCTATGTACACAAAAGACCTATTTCTATCAAATATTATTCACAAATCTGTCTAAATCTGTTAGTGAGCACTCCTCCTTTGCCAAGATAATCCATCCCACCTCACAGGTGTAGCACATCAAGATGCTGATTAGACAGCATGATTACTGCACAGGTGTGCCTTAGGCTGGCCACAATAAAAGGCCACTCTGAAATGTGCAGTTTTGCTTCATTGGGGGGGATCTTGGGGGGGTGTCATGCAGTGCAACACATCTCCTTCGCATGGAGTTGATCAGGGTGTTGATTGTGGCCTGTGGAATGTTGGTCCACTCCTCTTCAATGGTTGTACAAAGTTGCTGGGTACTGACAGGAACTGGAACACGCAGCCATATACGCTGATCCAGAGAATCCCAAACAAGCTCAATGGGTGACATGTCCGGTGACTATGCTGGACATGCAAGAACTGGGATGTTTTCAGCTTCAAGGAATTTTGTACAGATCCTTGCAACATGGAGTCATGCATTATCATGCTGCACATGAGGTGATGGTCGTGGATGAATGGCACAACAGTGGGCATCAGGATCTCCTTATGGTATCTCTGTGCATTAAAAGTGCCATCAATAAAATGCACCTGTGTTCACTGTCCACAACATACACCTGCCCATACCGTAACCCCACCACCACCATGTGCCAATCGATCCACAACGTTGACATCAGCAAACCATTCACCCATGCACGCCATCTGTCATCTGCCCTGAACAGTGAAAACCGGGATTCATCCGTGAAGAGAACACCTCTCCAATGTGCCATACGCCATCAAATGTGAGCATTTGCAAACTCAAGTTGGTTATGACGACGAACTGTAGTCAGGGCGAGACCCCGATGAGGACGATGAGCATGCAGAAGAGCTTTCCTGAGACGGTTTCTGACAGTTTGTGCAGAAATTCTTTGGTTATGCAAACCAAATGTTGCAGAAATTGTCCGGGTGACTGGTCTCAAACGATCTTGGAGGTGAACATGCTGGATGTGGAGGTCCTGGGCTGGTGTAGTTACATGTAGTCTGCGGTTGTGAGGCCAGTTGGATGTGCTGCCACATTCTCTGAAATGCCTTTGGAGACGGCTAATGGTAGAGAAATATACATTCAGTTCATGGGCAACAGCTCTGGTGGAAACTCCTACAGTCAGCATGCCACTTGCAGGCTCCCTCAAAATTTGCGACATCTGTGGCATTGTGCTGTATGATAAAACTGAACATTTCAGAGTGGCATTTTATTGTGGCCATCTTAAGGCACACCTGTGCAATAATCATGCTCTCTAATCAGCATCTGGATATGCCACACCTGTGAGGTGGGCTGGATTATCTCGGCCTCGGGAGTTTGCGGAGTAATACCACTCCGCTTCGCATCGTGGTGTTTTAGACTCTGCGTCGTGCATTCAAACCGTATAATGCACGGCTTCTCATTGTTTAATCCGCTTATACCATGGTCCCACACAGTGAACTAATACACAAATATTTATTTAAGTTAACTTTTTTCGTGTTCTCTTCTTCTTTCCCGTCTTCAATCTTGTCCACTTCGTCCAATGTTAAATCTTTAGCGTCTCTCTCTTTAGCGTCATTCTCATTGACCTTCTTCTTTGTTTTTCGGCTGTTCCCATTAGGGGTCGCCACAGCAGATCAATTGTTTCCATCTCACCCTGTCCTCTGTATCTTCCTCTGTCACGCCAACCACCTGCGTGTCCTCCCTCAGCACATCCATAAACTTCTTTGGCCTCCCTCTTCTCCTCCTGCCTGGTGGCTCCATCCTCAGCATCCTTCTCCCTATATACCCTGGGTCCCTCCTCTGCACATGTCCAAACCATCTCAATCTCACCTCTCTGACTCTGTCTCCAAACCGTCCCACCTGAGCTGTCCCTCTGATATGTTCATTCCTAATCTTGTCCATTCTTGTCACTCCCAAAGAGAATCTCAACATCTTCAGCTCTGCCACCTCCAGCTCTGCCTCCTGTCTTTTTGTTAGTGCCACCGTCTCTAAGCCGTACAACATAGCTGGTCTCACTGCTGTCTTGTAAACTTTCCCCTTCACTCTTGCTGATATTCTTTGGTCGCAAATCACTCCTGTCACCTTTCTCCACCCACTCCACCCTGCCTGCACTCTCTTCTTCACCTCTCTACCACACTCTCCATTACTTTGAACAGTTGACCCCAAATATTTAAACTCATCTACTTTCACCACTTCTACTCCTTGTAACTGCACTATTCCACTGGGCTCCTTCCCATTCACACACATGTACTCAGTCTTGCTTCTACTGACTTTCATTCCCCTTCTCTCCAAAGCATATCTCCACCTCTCCAGACTAGACTCAACTTGCTCTCTACTCTCACTACAGATCACAATGTCATCTGCAAACATCATAGTCCATGGGGACTCCTGTCTAATCTCATCTGTCAACCTGTCCATCACCACTGCAAACAAGAAAGGACTCAGAGCTGATCCTTGGTGTAATCCCACCTCCACCTTGAATTAGTCTGTCATTCCGACTGCGCAACTCACTGCTGTCACACTATTCTTGTACATGTCCTGCACTACCCTAACATACTTCTCTGCCACTCCAGACTTCCTCATACAATACCACAGCTTTTCTCTTGGCACCCTATCATAATCTTTTTCTAAATCCACAAACACACAATGTAACTCTTTCTGGCCTTCTCTGTACTTCTCCAACAGCATTCCCAGAGCAAACATTGCATCTGTAGTGCTCTTTCTCAGCATGAATTCTCACTGACCATGGTATAAATATGATTAAACTAAAAAACAGGCATTTTAATGAATGATCAAGGGCATTATGGATGCTGGAAGCCAGTGATGTTCAAAAAGCATCTACAAGTTGTGTTGCTGTTGATAATGAATGACATGTACTGTTTGTTTTACGTAATGTGTGTGTGGCTGCTCCACACACACATTAAAAAAATGTCAACACGTGCAACAAATATGCACTTCATATATTGCATATTTCACACACACACACACACACACACACACACACACACACACACACACACACACACACACACACACACACACACACACACACACACACACACACACACATATATATATATATATGCAAGACTTAAAATCATCACAAAGCTTCTTCTGGCTTCTATTCAGTAAGTAGGCTGGAAGGGATGGAGTAAACTGAGAAGCTTCACGTTTTCACTCTCACATTGTGTAAAACGTGGTTGGTTCTCTCATCTTTGAAAGGATAATTACGCTAGGGGCAATTAATGTCACTGATACCTAACTGAGAGGATTACTTTACACTAAAAGCAACAGATTTGAGTAGAGTACAAATCCATGAAGGCTTGTTGGAGGATGAGCAGTTTGAGCCCAAATACTGATGAGGGGCCCGGCACTCAGTAGATGTCTGAGACCACTGGTCACAGGGCCACCCACATTTATTAAACTCCCTTTTTCAAAGAAAGCTGTACAGAACACTTACTATCAAAACAAATGTGATGTTACAAAAAAAAATTGAGAAAGTTGCTCCACTAGTTAGCTACACAGTAAATTTTGCAGAGTAAAATTTACTCTGCTGGGATAACATTTGTCCCAGTCTAAAACAGAGTTAAATATACCCTATCATGGGGCTAAATCAACTCAACACAGTGTAAAATCAATTGGAGTAGAACCACTTACATTGATTAGATGGTGTCTTCAACCAAACAGTGCCCCCTTAAAATCTGTCCACCCTGCCTTCAACTGTGCATGTGTCACTAGCCACGGTTCACTGATTTTCACCTCGTTTCTGCTTAAAACTGCACTCCAGTCATCACCTATCTCAGCGACAGATATCTGAAGCTTTTGTACAACAATTATTTCCACATAAATTCAGCATTACTTCATCATAAAACATGGAGGAAGTGATCATTATTCATTATTGCTTTGTTCCTGCTTAAAACGGCCTCATTTCTGCTTAACACTAACTTTAGAATGATTTAAGAGGTTTTACCTTGTCATGTGATGGGTAATAATCCCATTAATCCATTTGATCGCTTTGGGTGAAGAGACTCCATCTCACAGCGGCTGCTGTGATCGTAAATGACACATGCGCAGTGGAGGCAGAGTGGGCCAATTTTTAGGGGCAGACCGGGCCACTCTCTATACTGCAGGCATCCCAGCACAGCATTTCATTTATTTATTGTAAATGAATATATTTTTCCTTTTGAACTCCTCTCCGTGTCCAGCTTCCTGCGTATGGGTCCATAGCCTGAAATGGTTTGGTTCCACCCGAACCCCTAACCATAACAAATTCAGTATACAATTTTGTCTGAGTTCTGAGTATATTTATTTAATTAATTTACAAAATGTTTGGCTAGTTTTTTATTTTGAACCAATGTCCCAAAGTCCCTCCACCTCAGACACTTATATACTCTCTGTGGCTGTTGCTGATGTCAGCAGCAACTACATGAAAATTCAGTAAGGTATATCTTATATATTATATTCCAGTTCTAAGGTGTAACTATGCCAGTATACAAAGGTATATCTAAATATCTAAAAAGGAAGAGTAAAATAGGAGAGTAGAAAAGAGTAGAGTAGAGCCACTTAGGTGCCTGGTCTTGAGAACCAGGGATGATTCTCATGTTCACCATCACATGCTCACCACTTGTCAGGGCAAAACTGCCTAAACCGTGTGTCATGTAGTGCCAACACTCATTAAATAGTCAGCAAAATTAATGCATTCGGCAGCACTTTGACCAACAGTCGCCAACAGTGTGGAATGATTTGGACATCAAATGATAGCTCACTTGGTAGAACGGGTTATCCACTAACCAAAGGGCCAATGGCTCATTACCCAGCTACTCCTGGCTGTGTGTCAAATTGTCCTTGAACAAAATACTCAACCACAAATTGTTCTTGGTGTGCAGGTTGGCAGTTTGTGTCAAATCTCTGAACATTAATGTATAACTATGACTCCAACTGTAATCTGCTTTGTATGATAAATGGATCCCACCAGCAGGTGACATCCAACGCAATCAACTAAGTTGCAGATGCCCAACCATGGCTTTTGGATGCTGTTAGTAGGCCTATTGTGTGTCTGTACTGAGTTCGCATCCAACAGCAAATAAGGTGAATGAAGTTCCTCATGCCACGATCTGGTTTGCTACCAAAACAACAGGGATCCCATGATTTCTTGAAAATAGAAATTAAGTGAAGAGGAGTTGGATAGTGCCTCTACAGAAAAGTAGGTCTGTACTAGTGGGGCAGGATATGGCAAAAAAGAACAAAAATTCACACAGGATCATGGTTCAGAAACTTATACCCCCATCAGTCCTAGCCAGAATAATAGTTCATATTATTTATGTCGCCCATGGGAAGGAATGGACAAATATCTGTACTGTAGGTGTATTGTGGATATAACAGCCTGTTCAGATTTGCGGTGGCCTGTGCACAGTAGCGCACAATGCTTTCGGATTGATAGCCGCTGTTCACATATACATATCAACAGTTCCTTTGCGCTGCGGGGGTGGGGCATTGGCGGTGGACATTATTATATGTGGCACGTGCAGATCATAGGCTTTGCCATGCCAGATCCACCTCGAGGTTCCCTCATACGCGCTGAAATTGTTTCGGATCCTGTTTTGCTGCCATCAGAATATGTAAACTGCGGTCAGATGGTGCTCAGAATGCACATGGACCGTCGGATAGGTGTCCCATCTGAACGGTGCCTGGAGGATTTTGAACATGTGCATCACACCCAGGGCAGCCGGCCAGTTTTGACCAACTGTGTGGACTCTTGCAGATGGCTGTCAGAACATTTTCAAACTGCAAATGGACACTTTCGGATGTGGGCTGAATCATCGGCCTCATTCTGGCTATGTGTGACGGGGGTATAAATTTCTAGAAAAATGCCTGGAATCAACTTGACACTAGAATGTAACATTTGGACGCCCTGTTCTGCAAGGGGTGGCTACACATTTGTATTTCGTACCCTGCACGTCCACGAAGTGACAATAGCACGGTACTGTTTTCAATGGAGTGTTTGGATAAGGTAACTCAAAAATAGCTGGATGGATTTCCTTCTAACATAATAGCAATATTACTTGGATAGACACCTAGAGGTGATTAGATTTCAGAGGAGTTTGGTCAAATGTCAAGGAAAACAAGGTTTGAAAAACACCTGTTTTGAATATCTCATCAACCAAAATGCCTAGCTGATGAAACGAAGTGTACAGTGCATCTGGAAAGCATTCAAAGGGCTTCACTTTTTCTACATTTTGTTATGTTACAGCCTTATTCCAAAATGGATTAAATTCATTTTTCCCTCAAAATTGCACACACAATACCCCATAATGAAAATGTAAAAAGAAAGTTTTTTTTAAGATTTTTGCAAATTTGTTAAAAACTAGTGTTGGTGGAGGTTCGCGTTCATACAGCGCAAACCTCCACCAACACTAGTTTCCAATTCTACAAAATTATACCTTGGGAAAAAATTATCAAGGTTAAAGTCCTGTTAGAAGTGGCTTTTCATAAGCTAAATTAGATGTGATCAAATGTCAAGTATGTATTTATTTCATGCACTTGAATCAAAATTTATTTTTTTTTGTTGGTGTTTTTTTGTTGGTGTTGTCAGGTTTTTGTTTTTATCAGATTTTTTCCAACTTTTTCAGTTTGTGAATTCTATATCAGATAATTTTCTCTGCTATGCACAATTTGTCACTGCTTTTTGACACTTGGTTTCCGACTGATACCTGGAAAGTAGACAAACAGGGATAAAATTGGAACCTGCATCCAATTTTGGTGGTGTAGGTAAATCCATAACAGAAAAAATGAGAGTGACTGAGGCATTTTGACTGAGTTATAATTCAAAATGTACACCAAATGGGCTTTTCAATATTAAATTCAAAAGTCCACAAAATCCACAATCAAACATTGTCAGGCGACTGTGAGTACCAGTCTGAACCTCACTTTCAAATATGAGAGTGACTGGAGCTTGTTTGATTAAGATATAATGTAAAATATAGATTAAATGGTGTTTCAATGTTAAATTTAAATGCCACAAAATCTGTAATCTGGATCAGATCCAGATCAACTTTATCAGTTGACAAAGAATACCATCCTACATAACACTCTCAAATATGAAATAAATTAAATCTTTTTTGACAGTTATGAATTTTGCCTAAACCCTACACGAGCCACAGCATAGACAAACCGTTTAAGTTCACACTTTATATCAACAAAATATTTCTTTGACAGTGCATTTTAACATTTGCAAAAACCCCACCACCATCCTATAATAACCAACATATAAAGAGAGAGCAAATTTTGTAGTAACCACAAAATCCAAAATACTTAAAAAAAAATGTGCACAGTAACTACATCAAACATACTTTAAATGATCCTTTCTGAAAGTTATATTTAACTGTGTAAATGGAATGTCCCCAAAAGTGAGTCTCACATCATTAAAAAGATAGACCACTGTAAGACAATGACAAGGAACATAACCAATCAAAACTGTAAAATCCAAAGGTGCAGGACAACATTTGGCCGATCAGCCCTCTCAGTGCAAGACACACACCTATGGAATTCTTTACCTTTAGAAATTAAATCGCAAACAGAACTGAAGAGGTTTAGTGTGAAAGTTAAACATTGGCTTAAGCATCAGCAGAAATGTCAACATTAATTTCATTCAAGTCATTTTCATTGCAATACCATTTTACTAATGCTTAATGCTATAGTTAGCTTGTGTTTTAATCTTTAATCTACCATTGCAACTGTGTTTATTTATTCATGTTAATTATTCAATGTATTCATTGTATTGTTCGCTGTGTTTGTATCAAGGCATTGTGTTATTTTTTTGGTGGATTTTACTGTTCTGGGGCCTGACCAGGGGCAAAGACTGCAAATTAGCTGAAGCTAGATGCTCTTTATGCATCACATTTTCCCTTTTACTTGTGGCAATGCTATATGTATCGTACCTGATAAATAAACATTAAAAATAAAAATAAAATAAAAATGTTACTGAAAATAAGTTATTAATAAAAGTAATATATAAATGTGAACATTAAAAACAAAACACTCCCATCCTATGCAAAAAATTCACATAAGTTGCATAGTAATATAAAATCCAACATAAATAAAAGTAGACACATGCACACATAAAATTAACCTTTAAGGCCATCATGCACAAAATACACACAGGGAGAGTCAGGAGTAGATGCAAGGCAATGTTTAAATTACTGTACAGATCCAGCAGCTTCTCACTGTATATGTAATTAAGCATCTCAAATGAGCAGCTGGCTGCATGGTCTGGAAAAGTGTGTAGAGATGAATTAATCTCAAGTACCAAGTCATCTGCATCAGTCACTTAACACTGTCTTCTTTTTTTTCTTTTCTTCCTCTTCCTTTCTCTTCTTTCTTTTCTGGATTTCTGACAGATAACTCCGCTTCATGATTGCTGAAGTTTTATAATTTGCCAGTGTCCCAAGTCCCGTCGAGATGAGCAACACCGTGCAACTGCACTCCGGACTTTAACACCTTGCCCATCGAGTTGAGCTTCGTCACATGGCCGGCGACTGTGGGAGGGGCCCCCTTGAGGGGGATTCCAATAACAGTGTCTTGCACTTTCCTGCACTGACTGTTACAGAATTTAAAAGGACACTCCCACAGTTTGTCGCTGCATAAAATTCATAACCAATCATTGTGGGAGCCCCAGGCAATTGATTGGTTTGCTTGTCTTGTTACAATGAGCCTGCATGATTGGTTTGTGCTCTGATATGAACTGTCAACTGTGGGACCTTATATGTAGACAGGTTAGTGTCTTTCCAAATCATGTCCCCAGATGGACTCCAATTAAGCTGTAGAAACATCTCAAGGATGATCAGTGGAAAGAAGATGCACCTGAGTTCAGTTTTGTGCTTCATGGTAAAGGCTGTGAATACTTAATTTCTTAGCTTTTAATTTTTAATAAATCGCAAAAAGAAAAAAAAAAACTTTTTTCATGTTGTCATTATGGGGTGTTGTGAGCAGAATTTTGAGGGGAAAAATGAATTTACTTCATTTTCGAATAAGGCTGTAAGACAAAAAATGTGGAACAAGTGCTATGAATACTTTTTGGGTGCACTGTATATTGATCAGCAAAATATTTGTGGTTGATTAGTATGAATGACAAGTCATATGATAAAGTCATACATAGTCAAAGACATCATTACAGACATGCATATTTACGTGTGCATTCATACCATTGCATGAAGTGCATGCTGGACATGCATCAGCCCTCTGATGTCTGTTAGTTAATATTATAAGACACAAACATTCAGGATGCTGGGAGTTCTGTGGGTTGAAACTGTGGTGTGGGGTTAGAAGAACTGGTTCAGGAATGTGAAAGTAACTCACATAACTGTGGTGTGCAAAAGGCTATCTCTGAATGCTCAGTAAAACTGAACTATCAAAATGTCACATTTGCTGATGAATGTCAATTTCTGGTGAGAAATGCTGGATTTGTTGTAAGCATGAATCTGTGGCTATTTTGCAATCTCAGTCACAACACTACGCAATGTGGAAGAATGGGAGATTTGCAGCATGAATGAGAGGTCAATAATTTTAAAAACAGGCCCAAATAATTTAGTCTCATGAGACATTTTCACACTTAGCCTGTTAATAGTCTATTCTGGAATGTCAAATGTCTGCCATTACAAGGTTGACTGTCATCTGTCCAGCTGCATGTGCGACTGGGCTTTTACATAATGCTATTACATATTTGTCTGCAGGCCTGGTGTTAATCTGAAGGATAAATATTTTATCCACCATGGGGCAGATTAGCTGCTAATCATTCCGATATGACAACAGAATCATCTCCTGGTGATGTTACTGATTTCATACAAGGTCTTCTAACATATTTTCCATTGTGAGTCAGGTCAGGTCTGGGAGTATGCAATGGTGCCGTGTGTCACCGCATCCACAACACTACGGAACTGCCTTGGATCCTAGATAGTAATCATCCAGGCAGACAGCCGGTCCATCCCCACTTCTCAAACATAACCATCCTCATTTGAATCTCTCTAAGTTAATATAATACAAAGTCACGGTAGTGATACCCGTGGATCCTACAAAGAGACCCAGTACCAAAGATCCACTCTTCACCTTGCGTCGGTTATTACGACTGAAGTCTCACAAAAATATAGTAACACTGGAAGCACTGATACCCAATAGATTTGAACTTTTGTTCTTCTGCAAAGGAATTTGTATCACTAAACACCTCTGTCTTATGACCTCATGAATCCATAAAGTATTCTCAGTCTCAAAGGCCAAGTAGCCAAAGACATAAATGTCAGCGCAGAGAAAAGTGAACATCTCTACAAGTACGACACATTCACCACATACGAGGTCTATTAGAAAAGTATCCGACCTTATTATTTTTTTAAACCATATGGATTTGAATCACGTGTGATTGCGTCAGCCAAGCTTGAACCTTCGTTTTCACGCCTGTCGGTTGCGTCATTCGCCTGTGAGCAGGCTTTGAGTGAGGAGTGGTCCACCCCCTCACCGCCACGACGCGCGGAATTCCTCCGCACGTCTGTCTCAATGTGCCGAAAAAGTGCTGATGTCCACGTCTTTTCACAATTCCTGTGCTAGCCAGATGACATCCTGGATAAAACGCAGCGTCCAGTTTGGAAATGAACGGCACATTCCACTGTTACAGGAGTTTTTGTCATGGAAAGAGGAGCGGAGGCTTCGCGCGTCATGGTGGTGCCGCATGGCGTAAAGCAACGCCGTGATCAAGCCTCACAGGACATGTTCTGGCATGTTCAGGCACATCCACAATTTCTCGGATAATCACTCGATGGAAAAACCACCGACAGCTGTCTGAACGCCATCTCAAAGCCATCCTGTGAGACCAAAACGGAGGTGGTTTTGTTTCGCTCCGGTAGCGAATCCATTGTGACACGCGAAGCCTCCGCTTGGCTTTCCATGACAAAATCTCTTGTTAAAAGTGAAATCTGCCGGAAAATGGTTGATGTCCAGCTCTTGTGATAACCAGCGAAATTGCACACGATGGTCACGGATCCATACAGCCATCCATTTAGAAATGAAATGGTCGCTCAGCCTGTCGATGGCGGCTTCGGAGCGTGGCGCACCACCAGTCGCTCTGGGCCGTCCTTAAAGTGACAGTAACACTCCGTAATCTCTTTGAAGATTACGGAGCTTTTATGGGCTTCTCTTTGAAGCCCATAAAATTTTCACCAAAAACCATCTGAATTTCTCGAATGGTGTCCACTTTGATGTCCCTCACAGTTTCTGAAAAAATTTTGATCAAGCAAAGCGGCAGTCTCTGAGCCATTCCTAAACAATGAAAAAAACGACGAGAGGGGTGGACCACTCCTCACTCAAAGCCTGCTCACAGGCAAATGACGCAACCGACAGGCGTGAAAAAACTCACGCATGCGCACGAAGGTTCAAGCTTGGCTGACGCAATCACACATGATTCAAATCCATATGGTTTTTGAAAAAAATAAAAAGGTATATAAAGGTGTATAAAGGCTGGCTATGATAGCCAACAAATTGTTGGGGATTCCGCACATGCTCAGTTTGTTCACTGGAGTAGCTCAGTCCGCCAAATCAAATGCTCTATGAAAATCAACATAAGCTGCAAAGAAGGATGGCCAATCTTTGCACATTCTTTCATTGAGTACTACTGAGAGCTGGGATGTGGTGGATGGTTGACTCCTTGGCAGTGAAGCCAGATTACTACAGAAAGTAACCGGAAAGCTTGGAAAACACATTTTCCTTTTTAGGGTGGGACAACAAGTCCTTTCGTCCAGTTCATTGTGACGATACCAGTCACCCAGTCTGAAACAAATATGGTCAACAATGCCAGGATTAACACCATCTCTAGCTGTCTGAGGAACTACAGCTTTCACATTGCATATCTCTGGAGCTTTTCCTACCTTCAGCAGGTTTACTGATTTTGCACACTCCTTGACATTTGGTGGGTGACATTTGACTTGAGAATCAGCCATGACAACCCTGGCATCGTAGATGTCTAACCTCCCAGGGGGAGGTTAACAAAGCACTTGGATTCTATTGTTAGCAGGCTGATGATCAGGATACCACTGATGGTAAGTCATTTGATCATGAAATTTAGCTAATAAACACCTCCTTGTCTACTATTAAGGCCATCACAGCCTGATTTCTCAGATCTGATACAGCCTGGAATTTCTATCAAGGTGTGCACTATGACTTTTAAGCCCCCGTCACACTTAACACGAATGAAGCTGAATCAGCCCAAATGGGCAAGAAAGCCAAAATTCAAGATGCAGTCGGGAGGGAGAAATATTCAGGCAGCCATGTACGAATGACGCCCGAATACCCAGAATGTGTGGGTTGGCAGCAAACCGAGCACTGTGGTCCACTCTTTTGAAGACCTGCTGTGTCTTACTGCTGAGTTTCGAGTGACATCAAACCCATGGACTGATTACATGTAAACCAGGGTCCCGCTGGAATGCCCCTGCTGCCAGAACCCCCAGCATGGTCAACACCTGTGTGGACACAGACAACCCCTGGCTCCTCACTGTACTGCGCTCTGGGCCGGCCGCAGTTCTGCGCACAATTCCAGTAACGCTGGCCTTGGTAATCAAAATCGGCTTATGAGCCAATTATCGTAATTTGTAAGTAAATCCTCACATTCCTTCAATACACACTCACCTCAGACTGCACCATTTGCAAGGTCTTCTAACAATGCTAACACAGCCATGGTTAATGCCATTTTCTTCATCATTTTGCCCATGCGTTTATGTCCACCCATATAACTGCAAGCACGTGGGTGTGTTAACTGTTCATAAATGTGTCTCTGATGTGCATATACTGTAACTCTGATGACTTCTTGTTTTCACACTTAACGGTTTCCCAGCATCACCTCTATGTGTTGGCAGTGGACCAATAGCTGTGGAAACGTGCATACGCCAGTTGTGAACTTGGTGTGGGGCACCGCACATTTCCACGGTCATTTCACTTTTGATACCTCTAAGCGTTAGCATGGAGAAAGATGTACGCCACATTTTTGTACATACGCAGTCTTTGTACATGAGGCCTCAGGTCTTTACACCTCATACAGCATAGCCACTGCAATGCAGAGTTTTCCCAGGTACCTCAACAGCAATTGAAGATGGTCATCCTTGCTTGGAGAAATATATTCCAGGTGCCCACCCACATGAGCTGCACCGGTCTTGGATGCCACTGTGCCGTGGGGGAAACATCACCACTGCACATGTCATCACCCTTTAAAGATAAGATGATTGGTGCTCTGCTGTGGTTACATCTTTTCAAGAGATGAGACTTCAAACTGCTTTCCTTTATCCCCTTCATAAGGTATGCCGCTCTCAGATGGAAAACAACAGCAGAGTTACTCCCAGGGAGGGTGGAAACAATAGTTCCGGTTTTGGTACTGAGCTTTTTGAAGTGTTTTATGGCAGGTGAAGTGCCAGTTCTACGGCCAACCTGCCCAGTAAAGGGCTGTCTGCAGCCCCTTCAGTCCCCAGATACAGAATAACACCATGGCCAGGATGCACGTACAGAAAATACAAAAGAACAGAGCACAAAGTAAAATAAATAAATGCACTGAAACAGCCTTTTTGCACAGGTTTTTTGGTCCTTTATGCAGACAAGTTGGTAAATATAAATGAATAAAACCATTTATTTAAAAAAAAATGTCATTAAAAAAATGAAAGAACAATAGAAAAAAAAATCCCTCTATGCATTTTCAAAACATAATCAGTGTGGATGGCAACATAACTGTGAGCAAGTAAAGCTTCTCACCACAATTCCTGAAAAATTTTGTTTTGTTTTTGTACCTATAAAACATCTTATTATCTATGACAATTTGCCCATGTACCAAGCTTTTCTGGGCATGAGCCAAGGTGCAGGCACCTCAGAGGTGAGGACCCCAGCAATAGGAAAAGGCCAATGGGATGCCCATATATCACCTGGCTGAAGCAGACAGAAGGCTGAAAAGTTGAGACAGAGTTGTCTGCCTGGGTGGTCACATTCCCGAACCCAAGCAGTAGCAGTGTGGTGAATGTGACGATGTGCAGCATCCCTGCCGTCCTGACCTGACCTTTGAACTTATAGTGAGGCAATTAAGTATTTGATCCACTGTCGATTTTGCAAGTTTCCCACCTACGAAGAATGGAGAGGTCTGTAATTTTTATTGAACGTACACTTCAACTGTGAGAGACAGAATAAAAAAAAAAAAAAAAATTCAGAAAATCCCATTGTATGATATTTTAAAATCATTAATTTGGATTTTATTACATGAAATAAGTATCACCTACCAACCAGCAAGAATTCTGGCTCTCACAGACCTGTTAATTTTTCTTTAAGAAGCCCTCTTATTCTGCATTCTTTACCTATTAACGTATTAACTGCACCTGTTTGAACTCGTTACCTGTATAAAAGACACCTGTCCACACACTCAATCAATCACACTCCAACCTTTCCACCATGGCCAAGACCAAAGAGCTGTCTAAGGACACCAGGGACAAAATTGTAGAGCTGCACAAGGCTGGGATGGGCTACAGGACAACAGGCAAGCAGCTTGGTGAGAAGACAACAACTGTTGGCGTAATTATTAGAAAATGAACACAAGATGACTGTCAATCTTCCTCAGTCTGGGGCTCCATCCAAGATCTCGCCTCTTGGGGTAAGGATGATTCTGAGAAAGGTCAGAACTACATGGGGGACGTGGTCAATGACCTGAAGAGAGCTGGGACCACAGCTGCAAAGATTATATTAGTAACACAATATGCTGTCTTGGTTAAAATTCTGCAGGACAGCAAGGTCTCCTTGCTCAAGACAGCACATGTCCAGGCGTTTTTGAACTTCACCAGTGACCATCTGGGGTGGAAACATCATACTTTGGGGTGCATTTCTGCAAAGGGGACAGGATGACTGCACTGTATTAAAGGGAGGATGGACGGGGCCATGTACCATGAGATTTTGGCAAACAACCTTCTTCCCTCGGTAAGAGCACTGAAGATGGGTCGTGGCTGGGTCTTCCAGCATGACAATGACCCCAAACACACAGCCAGGGCAACTAAGGACTGGTTCTGTAAGAAGCATTTCAAGGTCCTGGAGTGGCCTGGCCAGTCTCCAGACCTGAACTCAATAGAAACTCTTTGGATGGAGCAGAAACTTGAAACCTGAAAGATCTGGAAAAGATCTGTATGGAGGAGTGGACCAAAATCCCTGCTGCAGTGTGTGAAAACTTGGTCAAGAACTACAGGAAATGTCTGACCTCTGTAACTGTAAACAAATGTTTCTGTACTAAATATTAAGGTCTGTTTTTCTATTGTATCACATACTTATTTCATGCAATAACATGCAAATTATTTAAAAATCATACAATGTGATTTTCTGATTTATTTATTTATTTTAGATTCTGTCTCTCACAGTTGAAGTGTAACTATGATAAAAATTACAGACCTCTACATTCTTTGTAGGTAAAACTGAAGTTATTGTACTTGGCCCCACAAATCTTAGAAACATGGTGTCTAACCAGATCCTTACTCTGGATGGCATTACCCTGACCTCTAGTAATACTGTGAGTAATCTTGGAGTCATTTTTGATCAAGATATGTCATTCAATGACACATATTAAACAAATATGTAGGACTGCTTTTTTGCATTTGCGCAATATCTCTAAAATTAGAAAGGTCTTGTCTCAGAGTGATGCTGAAAAACTAATTCATGCATTTATTTCCTCTAGGCTGGACTACTGTAATTCATTATTATCAGGTTGTCCTAAAAGTTCCCTGAAAAGCCTTCAGTTAATTCAAAATGCTGCAGCTAGAGTACTGACAGGGACTAGAAGGAGAGCATATCTCACCCATATTGGCCTCTCTTCATTGGCTTCCTGTTAATTCTAGAATAGAATTTAAAATTCTTCTTCTTACTTATAAGGTTTTGAATAATCAGGTCCCATCTTATCTTAGGGACCTCATAGTACCATATCACCCCAATAGAGCGCTTCGCTCTCAGACTGCAGGCTTACTTGTAGTTCCTAGGGTTTGTAAGAGTAGAATGGGAGGTAGAGCCTTCAGCTTTCAGGCTCCTCTGCTGTTGTGTGGGCCACCAGAAGAGGAGGTACTGCTGGCCCAGGCACGAGAGGGCGCTGCCGCCTCCAGGAACAAGCCGTGGTGACAGCTGTCACTCATCATCCATGACAGCTGTCACTAATCATCTACTCACATCTGGCATAAAAGCAGGAAGACACCTCCACCACATTGCCGAGATATCATCTTCTACAAGAGGTAATATCCTCAGCAGTTTGTGATTACAATATTTGTATATTGTGAGTGTTTGCAGGAGTACCGGTACCTCCGTCGGTGAAAGCTGAGAGAGCGCTGAAGGCACTCTTTTCCCCTGAGGAATCTACAGTACTCTGCAAGTTATTGAGTGAGAGGTGGAGGTGGAATTCCCACCAGGATTGTTACCTGGTGTTCACACACCCACCCTTGACTGTCTTTGCTTTCTGCCAGCAGTACCAGATCCGACATGCCGTGACGGTGGCCACCTGGGGACTTCGGGACTTGGCGGCTCCAGTATCCCTCGGGTTCGGTGGCAGTGGAAATCGTGTGGTTCCGGTTCGTTTCCAGACGGGCGTCTCCTATCGTCGAGCCTGCCCACACGACACCTTTATTGATTAACTTGTGCACATTCTGTAATCTGCTGTGTTTGGTTGTGACATTCACAACAGTAAAGTGTTCTAATTTGACTCCTGCCATTGTCCGTTCATTTACGCCCCCTGTTGTGGGTCCGTGTCACTACACTTTCCCAACATCTCCTCTGGAACCAGCTCCCAATTCGGATCAGGGAGACAGACACCCTCTCTACTTTTAAGATTAGGCTTAAAACTTTCCTTTTTGCTAAAGCTTATAGTTAGGGCTGGATCAGGTGACCCTGAACCATCCCTTAGTTATGCTGCTATAGACTTAGACTGCTGGGGGGTTCCCATGATGCACTGAGTGTTTCTTTCTCTTTTTGCTCTGTATGCACCACTCTGCATTTAATCATTAGTGATTGATCTCTGCTCCCCTCCACAGCATGTCTTTTTCCTGGTTCTCTCCCTCAGCCCCAACCAGTCCCAGCAGACTGCCCCTCCCTGAGCCTGGTTCTGCTGGAGGTTTCTTCCTGTTAAAAGGGAGTTTTTCCTTCCCACTGTCGACAAGTGCTTGCTCACAGGGGGTCGTTTTGACAGCTGGGGTTTTTCTGTAATTACTGTATGGCTTTGCCTTGCAATATGAAGTGCCTTGGGGCAACTGTTTGTTGTGATTTTGCGCTATATAAATGAAATTGATTTGATTTGATTTGATTTGTAGGTGGGAAAACCTGCAAAATCGACAGTGGATCAAATACTTATTTTCCTCACTGTACATGAGCAAACAGTCCCAGTTAATGTGGGTTCTGCAATTCATTGCCACTGTATTTGTTATGGACGCCAACACAGAGAACCACAACGATCAGCAACCATAAACAGCTTTATTGTCCCAAAAGTTCAATTATAAACAATGGGACTGGAAATTCATCTGACTGGGGGAAAAAAAACCCAGATGTTAGCAAAGCAATGTATTCTGGGTCAATTTGTCCAATATGCGGTAGGAAAAATTAGCTTGACTTTCTGAGGAAGCTAGCAGAGGTAAGGTAATTTCCCTTCAGCTGCTTGCGTCACTTGGGGTCGTTTCTGTCATTTTCCTTGCAATGAAAAACCACCGAGAGCACTACACACGACCTCACACAAATGCTGCTTGCCAGCAAATGACGCAATCAACAGGCGTGAAAAAATTCAGGCATGCGCACAAAGGTTCAAGGTTGGCTCATGCAAGCACACGTGATTCAAATCCATCAGGTTTTTGCAAAAAAAAAAAAGGTCGGGTATTCTATTTCTACATCATTTTCTTATGTCTTCTACTGTTACATTATTATTATTGCTTATCCTTGCACACGCTGTTTGATGCACATTTTCCTCTACTTGCACCCATCTTGTGTGTTTTTTAAGAGCTGACGTAACATGTGAATTTCTCCTCTGTGAGATCAATAAAGTTTATTTTATCTTATCTTATCTTATCGGGTTTTAGTTAAAGTGGCCAGTGAGTGGACTTCCCCTTCTGCAGCACCACAACTACAGTGAGAAAAACTCAAAACACAGATGGTCACAAACCAAACAGATTTGTTTTTCTCCATCATCTGTGCTCATTCTCAGCACAACAAAAATACGCCAAGTCAGAGCCACACAGCGCTCTGCTTTTCTCATGAATCCCATTGTTCTTTATCACAGTCTGTGTCCCCACCCCACCCCACCCCACCCCACCACTCGCTGCCATACGCTGACCCAACCACCCACGTAATATCACTTGACATGCCACTCAAGGTCGCTCAATGATTCCATCTCTACCCGTCGCTCTGTTCTCACCATTAGGCTGCTACCATTTCCTGTCTCACCCCTGGGGCCGTTGTCTGTAAAATACATTAGAAGCTTTAACTTCCAAAAGGACGACAGGGCTATTAAATGAATAGGCAGTGACAGACAAAGTGGCACCTCCGCATTAGCCTTGTCACCTCTGAGACAATGTGCAAGGCAACTTAACCAAACATGCTATTTGCCTTACAAAGGGGAGACAAGGAAGGAGAGACAGGTTGAGGGTGAAAAAAGTAGCCATTCACTCAGATACTTTTTAAAATTACTTGTCCTGGTGGTGTGGTGGTACAGTGGTGGGCACTCTTGCCTCACAACAAGAAGGTCTGGGGTATAATTCCACTAATTCCCAGCTCCTTTCTGTGTAGAGTTTGCCTGGTCTTCCCTTGTCAGAATGGGTTTCCTCTAAGCACTTCGGTTTTCAGCCATCATCAAAACATGCACTCTTTTCACTGCCCTCAACCACAGCACTGTCTCTAGACTTAGAGTTTGTCCCTGGGCACTGGACTGTGACTACCCATTGCTTGCAGTGGTTAGATTGTGTCAAGCTTCAACTAGGATAGGTTAAATGCATATGGTAAATTTTATTGTAGGTATAATACAATGACAAGGAAACCATCTTCTTCTTCTTCTGGTCATTTCCTGAAAGGGAGAAAAAAGGATGCAGAGTCACACTATTTACCAGGTCATACAGACGGACAAAGGAAGGAAGAGCAATTTTTTAGAAGAGGAACTGCCAGAATGTGTTTGGAAACGATTAGTCAAAAACTAAGGATCAGATTTTCTTGAACTCTTGTGAAAATGACAGACCCTTTCTCTTCCTGGTTTTCCATCTTCCACATCCTCATTAAGAATTAGCCTAAGTGTTTGGGACACCTCTGGTTCGTGACTGGACTACAGGCTGGATTTTATTTGGGTCTGTACACAACATGAAGTCTACTGTTTGGAAATTTTCCATTTATTTGTATAATAATTATCAATGTATTATCACGTGTTGCTGTTGATGTTGTCCTTTCCCATTATTTTTGTCAGGGTCACCACGGCGGATACAGCCAGATCCACATTGGTATTTGGCACATTTTACGCCAGATGCCATTCCTGATGCAATTCCAGTTTTACCTGGAGAAACAGAGGTCTCCCATCCAAGTACTAACCAGACCCCACACTGCTTAGCTTCTGAGATGTGATGGGATCAGGCCTACACAGAGCAGTCAAGCTGCAATGGATTATCACACGTGGATCAAACTTTTTGAGCCCATTAACAGACCACAGGCTTATGTTTGTGGATTTCTTATGCATATGGAACACTTCCTGATGTGACTGACAGTGGTCCAAGAAAATGCTAAATTCAGCTCACCGTGGGATCTTTTTTACTGTTTATGTTGTGTTTCTCTGCTGTGCGCTGCATGGGAACAGATGTCCATTTAAACAGTTGTTTGTCTTATTCAACAGGATGCATTTATCTCTGGAGCCCAATGATTGGCAAAGACATGAAGAAAAGTGCAAAGTAGTGATATCATCATGATTGTTCATATAATAAACAATTTAAGTGTGACCTGACTTGATTTTAAATGTGTACATAAAGTAATTCAGCCCCGTTAGGAAGTTTCCACCTCCCTCATTTATATGACACAAAAAAAGGCAGTTTAATGTTGTGTTTCTCCACCACAATGAAAATCGGTGATTCTGAATCATGATTTTTCAGTATATGTCGCACTGGGCTATAAGTTTCAGGAGCCCTCAACCAAGGGGAAAAAAGTACAAATACAGTAAGTACAAAACAAGTAAAAATACCCCAGAAAACACGGTACATTAACTCAGAACATTTATACAAGAAGCAGCCTATTATATTGATCACTTCAGATGTACTGAGTCCACATTTAGCACAGCTCATGTTGCCTTCCTTTTGGTACAGACTCCAGAACAATATCCGGAACAGGTTGCAAAAAATTCCAGACCAATTTTTCCAGTTAGCCAGAATTAATCTGCGGCACCAGTGAAACATTTTGGCACCATCTTTGTTTAATTCCCGTTTTACTTTCCAATTCTGAGCTATAGTTCATCTAAAATGTGACCATGTAAGATCATGCTTCTCTCTGTGGTTGTTAGTTTGTTTGCTGGGCAGAGCTGTGAATATGTTGTGTTTGCTGTCCAAGTTCAAACGCTGTTGCCAGCTAAGGACACGCCCATGTATCATCCAGCTGTGACAGACAAGTGCCTACTTTCCGGGAAGTGTGTGTGTGACTGTGCGTGTGTGTAGATGATAGGCTGCTGGTCTGCTTGTGTGGTTGCCCAGGACTCAGGTATAACTTTCGCACAACTGTGGCACTTCCAGAACACCTTTAGTTGATATTATTGCATGTACTACAATGTCACAGGCTTCACACAAACACCAGGGCTCACCCAAATATGTCAAAGTGTGATGGAAACAGAATTTTCAACCATGTTGAAAATTCAGCCGTGGGTAAAACACAGCACAACAGCACAATAAGGAACTATTTTGGTGTAGCAAAAATACCCTTCTTGGACCCTTTAATGCTGTGTTTACACATAATGATGGCAAGTCACAAAGGCCATGAAGTATACATTCTTGGCCGCTGATCACGAATGTGATGATTTGAGGCAGAGGAGTCAGGAGTCCTTAGGAACTGCTGCAACCTGTTCCCATGCATTATGATTAATGGCATGTGTTGCTGGAGAATTATCAGAAACCATTACCTACGTTCAAGAATAATGTTCTGCATTGTTGTGCGCTATTGCATGTAACAGCATATCGTTACATTCTGTCACAGTGTGAATGAGGTGAATTGTCTCCACACACCCCCATATTCATCCTACCGTCAGTTGCTGAACAATTCAGATCACTCCAGTTTGCTCCTCAAAATCCACAACAGAAGAACTTTGTGATTGCATGCTTACTTGGGCTCTGTGCCATAGAATGATGCAGAAAGGAGGAGGAGACTGAGAGAGCCACATCTGTGGCTGCACGTGGCTCTCGTCTCGCTTGTTTTCCCAAACACCAGGCACAGCAGCAGCAGCAGGTGGAACACCTGCAGGAGCACGCTGATGAGCATGAGACTTTTAGCCAACTTGGCGTCACTGTCCTCCTTCAGCATACTGCAGCAATGAAACTGAATGCGGTGCAGCAGGGTTTAATTGTGCGCACATCAGAGAAGAACATTGTCATGCTCTATTAAGGATCACCACGAATCAAGACAGATCAACACACTCAGTGGCGAAATGAGGGTGGTGCGTGACATTCGTGGAAGATATTTTGACAGCCATGCTCCACGAAAATCACAAATGTCACACACCAACACACACTATTAAGAAACCTATTCAAATGTGTTAAGTCACGTTAAGAATGTCAGGAATGTGCCAATAATGAGGCAAATATGACATTCGTAACGCGTCTTGCCTATATGTAAACACAGCATAAGGTCTTCTGAGGTCAAAATAAGGTTTCAAACTGTGAGCTTCTAGGACACATATCCATGGAAATAAGAAAGTGGCTTTAAACTCAAAACACGTTGCCTAGTATGTAGAAAACAATCCACAGAGCAGAAAAAAATATGAATATTAGGGGTGGAATGATACCAAAGCTCCATGATATGAGACCGATCACAATATCCCAATCAAGATTCAATACACATCACGATACATAATAACATTGCTGTTCACTCTAGAAAGAAATCTGTGGTGAATGTTTGATTTTCAAGAAACAAATTATTCTGAAGTATAAATTGTAATCCTTGATGTTATCTGTTTCCTATTTGTATATTTTATAAATCATTTCTGATTGTTCTGCAAAAGGTCATTATTTCTTCCGTGCAGTAGTTGAGTTTTCATGGTATCATGATAGTCATTTGTAAAAAGCCCCATGATGCGATTATCAAGATACCCCCCATTAATATACACAATGAATGCTGTCCATTGTGGTATTTTAAAGATGTTCGGAAATGTGATTGTTTTATAGCAATGCCTACCCTGAGCCTGCGTCCGTAAACGGTGACCTGGCCACGTGCTTGCTCTTTTCTCTGTCTCCACTCCACCAGGTTGAGGCCGTTGTCGATAGCCAGAGTGATGTTCCTCTTGCTGACGGTGGGGTTGACGGTGCCTGCCAGCAGGTGGGGCTCAGTGTGCAGGGACACCTCCATGCCATTGGCCAAAACTAGCCGAACAGAGCCATCCAGACCAATGAAATAGCTGTTCCGAACTTGATCTGAAATGAAAAGAGGGCCATGTGAGAAAATGATTAAGACTGGAAAGAGACAAATAATCCAAGCTCCTGGAAGCCGGGGTAAGAAAGCTAAATCTAATATTCATTACAGTGAGACATAAACATAAGGAGCTAAAATATCTGCTCAGCAAAATGCAAGCCTTCAGCAGCAGTATTTAACTGAAACCCAGCAATAATGTTGGGTCTGTGACAACAAAGATCAATAGTGAGAGGTTTCAGAGCACCAGTAAAGTTTTACAGCTGTTGCAGTAGCCCGGAGGATATGGGGGAATAGAAACTATCAAAACAGCTAGTTTGCCTGTGGCAGCGTGGAAAGCAGGCTGAAGCGCACGTGCACAGACAGTCACAAAGGATAAATCTGAGCCTGTCTCTTATTGTCCCTAGGTGACGACAGTCTGCGTTCCAGCTCCAGACCGGTGACTAATGTTTGTACTAAGCGTCTCATACACATTCATCAGAGAGCGTCTCCGCTGTGCCTCCTGTCAGCAGACTGACAGCGTCCACCATGAATATTACTCTCATTAAGACGAGGGGGGAATTAATGGCTTGTCAAACACTACATTAATTAGGTGACTTCATTTAAATGAACAAAAAACTAATCAAAACATACACTGTAATTTCCTACTGCTCATATGTCAGATGAAAGTGACATTTCCCTCTTTATTTTGCACAGAGAACAATCAAAATATTGTGGGAGAAAATAGAGAGTTGTGTCTTTTTCTTTTCCGCAGAGAGCTGCAGGATGTTGTTCTGTTGAAACAAGAGCAATGAGCTGAGAGGTAAGGCTGACCTTGCATTAGCCCTCGCCTCTCTCCATCATACAGACACTTTAGGGGTTGATCAAAGGCCTCTGGGGCGGAACCTCCCAAAAAGAGACCGCCGAGGCCACGTGAACATACTGCCTGCCGCACTGGGGTGTTCCAACATTAATGTGTGCATACAGTTCAGCGGCAAAGAATCAGCTCAGCACTGATATTTTAAGGCGGCTGGATGCTGGAGCTGCTTAATTTTAACTCGGGTTGGGATAACTAGTTGTTTTAATTGACAATGACGAGCTAGTAATTGATTATTAGATGACCTTTCTTCCAGTCAGCTAGCTGTATAATTCAGATAGTATGATTTTTCCAACAATTTAAGCATAACCGATTAAAAATAATCTGCTTTATATAACTGTTTGTCATGTATTATTATTATGGGTTTAATGTTCAGTGTTCTCTTCCTGCGCAGGTATTAACAGCAGAGACAGGGTCGCCATGCAGAAACTGTCTCACTGAGGACACAGATGAAGCAGTAAACCAAAATTCACCAGCAGCCAGCACTCCCTTCATTTTAGGCCTCTGAATCACACCTTGTTTGCACAGAAATGTGACTTTTTTTCTTTGTTTTCAAAAACTATTCGGTAAACATAGTGCTATTTCAAGAACTATTTGTGCACACAACCACTAAAAAGAACCGAAAACGCTGTAGTATATATGCCAGGCCTGTATGTGGTGCTGTAATGCTCCCACATAAAACAGAGAAGATGATGTGGAGCATGCACTTACAAACTTGATCTTCTGCTTTGAGTCACACTGGATAAACTGACTAAACTGTAAGAGAATGTTGACTGGGAATCGTAACAATCCAATTATGCCGATGTAATGGACGCATTTCAGGCGCAGTATGGCAGACTCCAATCATTGTTCACAAAAGTTGCGTATTGGTTGTACACTTGAAAAAGCGAAGGTGCCGTTTTGAGATTTATCCACTCTGGGACCCGTTTTCAAAAAGTAGCGTTTTCAGGCTCTGTAAACACCGGTTCTGTGAATTGTTCTGTAATTTATGTTTGTAGTATGGCCCAAGCAGAGGGTCACCCTTTGAGTCTGGTCTGCTTGAGGTTTCTTCCTCAGAGGGAATTTTTCCTTACTACTGTTGCTCTGGGGGTTGGTAGGGTTAGACCTTACCTGTGTGAAGCGCATTGAGGCAACTCTATTGTGATTTGGCACTATATAAATGAAAATAAATTGAAATTAAATTGAATTGAAATTCCTTATGAATGAAATGCTGATGCAATCTAAAATGTTTATGAATACACCTAAACTCATCTCCATGTGTTCAGGCCCTACATTTACTGCATGTAGTAGAACCACAAATATTGTTTCCATGTAGTTCACTGTGGAGTTTTTAAAAATTAAAGGCAATTTGGAGTTTCCCTGCATAGATTTGACCTTATTAATTTACTGTTGATCTTAATCACTGACTAGGTTACAACAAACGGTACCCAATTAGTAGACTAATGATTTTTATTTGTCATCTGAAACATAATTAAAACAAAGCCAAAGACTTCATTGTTTTGTTTTTTTTTCATCAAATGAAAACTAGCAACTGGGGTATTATTTTGTGAGCACCCTCACAAAATAATATCCCACAACCCTAACAATGCTAGTTGCTTGCATCTTTTGTGATGAAATACCCAAACTAACCTCTGTAAGTGACAAACATGATGTACTAAAGAAAGAAATTGGAGTAGAATTATTATCCGTTAGGCACATTTTCATCAATATCAAAGAATTTATTTAGACTGTCAGAATAACACTCAAGATGTTGGGAAAGTGTAGGAACACGGACCCACAACAGGGGGCGCAAATGAACGGACAATGGAATAGGTCAAATAACAACACTTTACTGTTGCGAACGTGCACAACAAAAACAACAAATTACAACAATGGACAAAGTTCAATTCACAAAGGTGTCGTGTGGGCAGGCTCGAAGATAGGAGACGCCTCTCCAAAGTAGAACCGGAACCACACGGTTTCCTCCGCCACAGGACCCCGGGAATACTGGAGCCGCCAAGTTCCGAACTCCCACGTGGCCACTGCCTCCGCGTGTCGGACCTGGTACTGCTGGCGAGGAACAAGAACACAATTAAACGTGGGCGCGTTTGCACCCAGCAACCTGCACGGCAGGGAAGCTACCTCCACCTCTCGTTGGAGAAAAAAAGTCTGCAATCACTCACAAAAATCACAAAGGTTACTGTCAAGCAGTCAGCTGAGATTATTACCTTCCAGGTAGAACGATATCTCGGCGATGAGGTGGAGATGCCGTCCTGCTGATATACCCCAGTGATAATTGCCGTCAGCTGTCTCAGGTGATGGGTGACAGCTGTTACCGAGGCAGCTCCTGTGGGGCGGCGGCGCCCTCTGGTGCCTGGAGCCCGCACTCCAGGCAGGGCGCCCTCTGGTGGTGGTGGGCCAGCAGTACCTCCTCTTCAGCGGCCCACACAACAGGACCCCCCCCTCAACGGGCGCCTCCTGGCGCCCGACCGGGCTTGTCCGGGTGGCGACGGTAGAAGTCGGCCAGGAGGGCCGGGTCCAGGATGAAGCTCTTCTTCACCCAGGAGCGTTCTTCGGGACCATACCCCTCCCAGTCCACCAGATATTGAAAGCCCCGGCCCATCCGACGGACGTCCAACAACCGGCGCACTGTCCAAGCCGGCTCGCCATCGATGATCCGGGCAGGAGGTGGTGCCGGACCGGGTGTACAGAGGGGCGAGGTGTGATGGGGCTTGAGCTTCGACACATGAAACACAGGATGGATCCGCAGTGAGGCTGGAAGCTGAAGCCTCACTGCGGCGGGATTGATGACCTTGAGGATTTTAAACGGTCCTATGTACCTGTCCTGTAGTTTAGGGGAGGCCACTTGTAGTGGGATGTCCTTTGTGGACAACCACACTTCCTGCCCGGGGCGATACGTAGGGGCCGGGGTCCGCCGCCGGTCTGCATGGGTCTTCTCCCTCATCCGGGCCTTCAACAAAGCAGAACGGGCGGCGCGCCACACCCGACGGCACTTCCGCAGGTGGGCCTGGACCGAGGGCACACCGACCTCTCCCTCAACCACCGGGAACAACGGGGGCTGATACCCCAAACACACCTCAAAGGGGGAGAGGCCGGTGGCTGATGACACTTGACTGTTGTGGGCGTACTCGATCCAGGCCAGATGAGTACTCCAGGCCGCCGGGTGCGCGGCTGTCACACAACGCAGTGTTTGCTCCATTTCTTGATTGGCCCGCTCTGCTTGCCCGTTGGTCTGGGGGTGATACCCGGACGAGAGACTGACCGTGGCCCCCAGTTCCCGGCAAAAGCTCCTCCAGACATGCGAGGAGAACTGGGGACCGCGATCGGAGACGATGTCTGATGGTATCCCATGCAGGCGGACGACGTGGTGGACCAGGAGGTCCGCTGTCTCCTGGGCCGTAGGGAGCTTCGGGAGGGCCACGAAGTGGGCCGCCTTGGAGAATCGGTCCACTATCGTGAGGATCACGGTGTTTCCCTGGGACGGCGGGAGGCCCGTGACAAAATCCAGGCCGATGTGGGACCAGGGGCGATGAGGCACGGGCAGCGGCTGTAGCAGTCCCGGAGCCTTGCGATGGTCGGCCTTGCCCCTGGCACAGGTGGTACAGGCCTGGATATAGTCCCGGACGTCGGCCTCCAGGGACGCCCACCAGAAGCGCTGCCGGACAACTGCCACGGTTCTTCGCACCCCTGGGTGACAGGAGAGCTTAGAGCCGTGACAGAAGTCCAGGACTGCAGCCCTTGCCTCTGGTGGGACGTAAAGTCTGTTCTGTGGTCCAGTCCCGGGGTCCGGGCTTCGTGCCAGGGCTTCCCGGACGGTTCTCTCTACGTCCCAGGTGAGGGTGGCCACGATAGTGGACTCCGGGATGATGGGTTCCGGTGGATCCGACAACTCCGCTTTGACCTCGTCTTCGTGTACCCGGGACAAGGCATCCGACTTCTGGTTCTTGGTCCCGGGCCGGTAGGTGATGCGGAAGTCTAAACGGCCGAAGAACAGTGACCAGCGGGCTTGCCTGGGATTCAGCCGCTTGGCGGTCCTGATATATTCCAGGTTCCGGGGGTCAGTGAAAACCGTGAATGGCACGGACGTTCCCTCCAACAGGTGTCTCCACTCTTCAAGAGCCTCTTTCACCGCAAGGAGTTCTCGGTTGCCGACGTCATAGTTCCGTTCAGCCGGGGTCAACCTGCGGGAAAAATAGGCACACGGATGAAGGACCTTATCGGTCTTCCCACTCTGGGACAGCACAGCTCCTATCCCTGAGTCCGAGGCATCCACTTCAACCACTAACTGGCGACTAGGATCGGGCTGCACCAGAACGGGTGCAGACGAGAAGCGCCGTTTCAACTCCTTGAACGCGGCATCGCAACGATCGACCAGGTGAAGGGGACTTTTGGTGAGGTCAGGGCTGTCAGGGGGCTAGCAACCTGGCTGTAGCCCTTAATAAACCTCCTGTAGAAATTCGCAAAGCCGAGGAACTGTTGCAGCTTCCTACGGCTTGTGGGTTGGGGCCAGTCTCTCACCGCTGCAACCTTGGCCGGATCAGGAGCGACGGAGTTGGGGGAGATGATGAACCCCAGGAAGGACAAAGAGGTGCGGTGAAACTCACACTTCTCGCCCTTAACAAACAGCCGGTTCTCCAATAACCGCTGCAGGACCTGACGTACATGTCGGACATGGGTCTCAGGATCCGGAGAAAAGATGAGTATGTCGTCTAAATATACGAAGACGAATCGGTGCAGGAAGTCCCGCAAGACATCATTAACCAATGCTTGGAACGTCGCAGGAGCATTTGTAAGACCGAACGGCATGACCAGGTACTCAAAATGACCTAACGGGGTGTTAAATGCCGTCTTCCACTCGTCTCCCTTCCGGATCCGAACCAGGTGATACGCATTCCTAAGATCAAGCTTGGTGAATATCTTGGCTCCATGCAGGGGCGTGAACACCGAATCCAACAAGGGTAAGGGGTATCGGTTACGAACCGTGATTTCGTTCAGCCCCCTGTAATCAATGCATGGACGTAATCCGCCATCCTTTTTCCCCACAAAAAAGAAACCCGCACCCATCGGGGAGGTGGAATTCCGGATCAACCCGGCAGCCAAAGAGTCCCGGATGTAGGTCTCCATTGATTCGCGTTCAGGTCGTGAGAGGTTGTACAGCCTGCTGGACGGGAACTCAACGCCTGGAACCAAATCAATGGCACAATCATACGGGCGGTGCGGGGGAAGGGTGAGTGCTAGATCCTTGCTGAACACCTCCGCAAGGTCATGGTACTGCACCAGCACCGTCCCTAGATTGGGCGGGGCTCTGACCTCCTCCCTGGCATGGGAACCGGGAGGAACCGAGGAACCTAAACATACCCGATGGCAGGTCTCGCTCCACTGGACCACTACCCCGGACGGCCAATCGATCCGGGGATTGTGTTTCAACATCCAGGGAAAACCTAAAATCACACGGGAGGTGGCCGGAGTTACAAAAAACTCGATCTCCTCCCGGTGATTCCCCGACACCACCAGAGTTACTGGTGGTGTCTTGTGGGTGATTGGAGGGAGTAGGGAGCCATCTAGTGCCCGTACCTGCACAGGCGAGGTAAGCGCCACCAGAGGGAACCCTATCTCCCTGGCCCATTTGCTATCAAGCAAATTCCCTTCTGAGCCCGTGTCCACCAGTGCTGGGGCCTTCAGGGTTAAATCCTCATAAAGGATTGTAACTGGGAGTCGTGTGGCGATGTGGGTGTGTCCCACGTGAACGTCTCGGCCCCCCCCTAGCCCAGTGTCTAGGGGCGGGCGTTGGTGTTTAACCGCTCGGGGCAGTCTCTTACCTGATGCTCAATCGAGCCACAAACAAAACACGCTCCGCGGGCCAGCCTCCTTTGTGTGACCGGTGCCCTAAATGTTGCCCTACTCGTGTCCATAGCTTCGTCAGCAGGGGGAGCTGTGATCGCACGGAGCGCAGGGGCCGTGGAGCGTGGGGAGGGCGGAACGCGGTTGGAACCGGAAGGGAGAGGGACGACGCGTGCCTGGTCACGCCCTTCGTCTCGTTCCCGACGGCGCTCATTTAACCGATTGTCTAATCGTATGACAAGATCGATAAGCCCATCCAAATCCCGCGGTTCGTCCTTAGCCACCAGGTGCTCCTTGAGGACCAATGACAGTCCGTTTACGAAGGCGGCGCGGAGGGCAGTGCTATTCCAGCCGGACCTCGCAGCCGCGATGCGGAAGTCGACTGCATAGGCAGCTGCGCTCCGGCGCCCCTGTCTCATTGACAGCAGCACGGCTGAAGCGGTCTCTCCTCTATTAGGGTGATCGAACACTGTTCTGAGCTCCCTCACAAACCCATCATATGTCAGAAGGAGCCGTGAACTTTGCTCCCAGAGCGCTGTAGCCCAAGCGCGTGCCTCACCACGAAGCAGATTTATCACATAAGCTACTTTGCTAGCGTCGGTCGCGTACATGACGGGACGCTGTGTGAAGACGAGCGAACACTGCATAAGGAAATCCGCGCACGTCTCCACACAGCCTCCGTACGGCTCTGGGGGGCTTATGTATGCTTCAGGGGACGGTGGGGGGGGTCGTTGGACAACCAGTGGAACGTCGCTGTCACGCACAGGGTCTACGGGAGGGAGAGCCGCAGCGGCGCCCGGAGGGCGCGCTTCCACCTGCGCGGCGAGAGCCTCCACCCTGCGGTTCAGGAGGGCGTTCTGCTCGGCCATCAAGTCTAACCGAGTCGTGAAAGCGGTGAGGATCCGCTGCAACTCACCGATTACCCCTCCTGCGGACGCCTGTGCGCCTTGTTCTTCCATTGGCCGTTCAACAGCCGGTTGACGCCCCTCGGGATCCATGACGCTGGCCGAGATATCCTGTTGGGAAAGTGTAGGAACACGGACCCACAACAGGGGGCGCAAATGAACGGACAATGGAATAGGTCAAATAACAACACTTTACTGTTGCGAACGTGCACAACAAAAACAACAAATTACAACAATGGACAAAGTTCAATTCACAAAGGTGTCGTGTGGGCAGGCTCGAAGATAGGAGACGCCTCTCCAAAGTAGAACCGGAACCACACGGTTTCCTCCGCCACATGACCCCGGGAATACTGGAGCCGCCAAGTTCCGAACTCCCAGGTGGCCACTGCCTCCGCGTGTCGGACCTGGTACTGCTGGCGAGGAACAAGAACACAATTAAACGTGGGCGCGTTTGCACCCAGCAACCTGCACGGCAGGGAAGCTACCTCCACCTCTCGTTGGAGAAAAAAAGTCTGCAATCACTCACAAAAATCACAAAGGTTACTGTCAAGCAGTCAGCTGAGATTATTACCTTCCAGGTAGAACGATATCTCGGCGATGAGGTGGAGATGCCGTCCTGCTGATATACCCCAGTGATAATTGCCGTCAGCTGTCTCAGGTGATGGGTGACAGCTGTTACCGAGGCAGCTCCTGTGGGGCGGCGGCGCCCTCTGGTGCCTGGAGCCCGCACTCCAGGCAGGGCGCCCTCTGGTGGTGGTGGGCCAGCAGTACCTCCTCTTCAGCGGCCCACACAACACAAGAGTTAACCCTCACTTTTGATGTAGCTGAGTTTCAACATGATGTACCTGGCAACAAACAGTTGTTAGACCAGATCCAGCTGATAAAATCAGCCAAAACAATTACAACCAGGAGCAGGAATTTTCTGGACCATTGTTCGAATTCACTAAATGATGGTAGGGAACTGATTTTTTTTTTTTTTTAGCAAGTTTTGTCATTTATTTCAGGATGTTGGGACACTAACATGGAATGTTACACCTCAGACTGTCCAGGAGTTACATGACCTGGTCTAGATCTGGGAGGAGATCCCATCAGTTGTCTCATTAGGAGCGTGGCCCTGACGTTGTCAGGCATGCATACAAACACGTGGTGGCCACACAAACTACTGAGTACCATTCTGAGTTGCTGCAATAAAATTTTGGCAAATGGACAAACCCGCGGTATCATTTTTTTGCCTTTGATTTTCAGGGTATCTTTGAATTCAGGTAGGTTGACAATTTTCATTTAGCTCAACCCATGTGGCATCCTTTCATTACCCAGTCCATATCAGGCAGGATATCCTTCCATATCAGGAAGGATATCCTGCCTGATAGTTTTTGTCCCCCCACTGAAATCTGATGTGTTTTCAAAAAGTGTTCCTTTTTTTTTTTTGTTATATTGTTTTCCTCGGCAACAACACGGTTGTGTTAGAGAAATTTTGCAGGACAACCTGTCTAACAGAAAGAAATCTTGACAGTCTGAACATTCCTGTGTTATGTGACCACCCAATTTCCAGTTTACAAATCAGACAAAGAGTGAATTAATTAACAGCAGAGCTCCTGGCGCCGCACCTCTCATGAGCCGATGTCTAAGACAAGGTCACAAGTCTGAGGTGACCAGCAATAAGAAACCAGAGCTCATCATCTTCTGTTTCAGACACAGCTTGTAGTGATTCAGTGGGGAAGGGATGGAGGGCACTCAAAAATCTGCACAGATATTTGATGGTGGAAAGGCATGGGCGGGGCAGTGTTTCAAATTCTAAAGCAGGGACAGAAATTTGGAAGGCAAATGATCAAGTGCTTACGGAAAACAGGACGTTTGAATGAGTAATTATGTAAAACAAATCAGGTGTACTGAGAAGAAGCCTGCACACTCATCCTGCTCCCTGCCAGCATCTCTGTGACTAGATTTTACCGGCATGAACATATCGCAGTGGCCACTAGCACTGTGTTTTATGAATTCTTTTTATGACAGAAAATCAATGTCTTTCCATTCTAGTAAATCAAGAGTGCATTTTCATTTTTTCCCCGAAGCAGATTAAAAAGTAGAGGAGAAAGAAATCATGCCTGAATAGCAATATGATTAATAAGGAGAGAATATTACATCTTACTTTGCACTGAAGATCAGTGCTTACCTTTTTCTTGAAGTACTTTCGCAGTTTTTCTGTATTTTTTTTTTTTCCTCCACAGTTCAGCTGCAGCAAATTCCCAATGTGCACAACAGTTCTTTTGTAACAGTCTTCACATGACCTTGAATGTCACATTGTACTTGTTCAGTTTAGAGGAAAAATACATTTTTAAAGGCTTTCTAAAAAATCCTTGAGAAGGACAGAAGTTATGTGATCATCCCTGTCTGTGGATAACAGACCTCAAAAGCAGTGGATTGGTTGGTTTTGGGTCAAGGCTTTGCTTCACAAACTGTAATTTTGTTTCTCTCTTCAAAATTGTGTCATAGGAATGTCACTAGTGGTGGGCACAGCTAACTGAAAAGTTATGTGATCACCATTATTCTGTTAACTGAAAAGTTAACTTTCAGAACGCTAAACGGCTAAACAATTTAGCAGAAGTCACCACTAACCGCTAACTTTTAGTATTGGCTCGGTCACGGCCACATCAGATTACACTGCCGGCTACTGATAAGCCAGTTTTGAGTTTAAGCACCGCAGGGGCTGCTGGGTAACTTCAAAGGTCAAGTCACGTAACTTGTGCATTCCCAAGTTCACAAACACAAAATGAATGCACAAAAAATACATGAATTAAAAATAAAACCCCAAACACTATTATCATCTTGATCAAAAGCAGTAAATTGCAGTATGAGAAGTCACAGTTTATCTGTACATTATATTTCTAAACATTAACGGGACTAACGGCTCACTCATATTGCTTTAATAAACACAACACCCGTTCCTGTTCATAAACAGGAACTAACATGTATGATTTTAGGGTTTACAAACTTTTTTACCATTAAACTTTACTCACTTTACCAGCAAAAAATGTTAGCGGACTGAAATTTAGCGGAAGCTAATTGGTCCGCTGATAGTTTTCAAAGTTAGCTGAAAAGCTAATTCGCTAACGAAAAAGTTAGCTTTGCTAATTGGCAGTTAGCGTATTAGTGGAACTGTGGCCACCACTGAACTTTACTGAGGAACACTCAGATGAAGAGTCTCTGTATGTGTGACATTTCTTTGTTATGCTGAGTTACTGGCAAAAGCAGATGGTCACCCCACTGAGTCTGGCTAAAGCAGATGGTCACCTCACTGAGTCTGGTCTGCTTGAGGTTTCTTCCTGTAACAAAAAATGCCTGAGGGAGTTTTTTTTCTGCTACCAATGTACTTACAAAGTGGGTCGTTAAGGTTCAATCTTACTCTTGTGAAGCATCTTGGGGCAATGTATGTTGTGATTTGGAGCTGTATAAATCAACTTAATTGAAATGGAGTATCACTTGCATTGTGAGGGAATGTCCGCTATGACATTCTGGCGGTGTGGCATGTTTTTGTGGCCATAATCCAGCATGCAGGTTCCTCAATATGTAGGACCGCAGTGGCTGTAGAAGGAATGGGGACTCCTCCATTTCAGCTGTGACAGATAGATGGTTATGTTCGAGAGGTGGGATGAACCAGTTGTCAGTCTGGGTGGTTGCCATCCAGAACCCAAGGCAGTTCCGTGGTGTGGTGGATGCGGTGACAAGCAACATCAGTGCATACGCTCAAATTTGACTTGAAGTTAGCATTGCTAAATAGCTTTCCATGCACTCTTGATTGGTGTCTACATAGACAAAGTCTGTTTTATGTTAGTTAAGTTAGATATGAGACATGTTGCCTGAATTCAAATGGTCTCAAAGGCATTCACTATTGTGAGTCAGCTGACTGATGTTCACACTCTGAACAACACAGTGAGAGGTTTGCTGCAAGGAAGGGATTCTGAGCACAAAATGTTAAACTACATGAGCGGGAGCAGCAGTTATACACCAGAGCTCCCTGTGGTGAAGCATTAGAAAACCTCGTGCAATACTTCCTCCTTCTCCTCACCCCACTCCAACCATCACATCTTCTACATATTTTACCAGGTACAGACAGCCCTCCATCCCCGCTGCACCTGCATTATCCTGTGGCCAGCCCTATTTGGGGGCAAGCCAAGCAGAGTGAAAACATGTTACAAACATTTACTAAAATGTCATACTTTTCCGTGAGTGCGTCCTTTTATTGTGTTTTTAATTTTTGTTTTAAATTCAGATCTGTTGTACTTTGATATGGTAATGTGCACCCCGGTGTGTACAACAGCAGGAATAATTGCATTTCACTTTCGACCAAGATTTGGTGGTCTATGATCAACCTCGGCTTACTTATGCTAGCAATACACCAAGTGACCACACACACACACACACACACACACACACACACACACACACACACACACACACACACACACACACACACACACACACACACACACACACACACACACACACACACACACACACGTCATTGTAAGATCAACACTCCTACAGGTGCACAGCTGAGCGCACACAGCTTTGCCATTTAAAGATCATGGGCACTCCAGTGACACGTTTCTGCACGGTGCACTCCGGTAGGATACTGCACCCTGCTTTTTGTTTCTGTGGTGTAGTGACGGTGAAAATGCAAATAAAATTATAAACTATTTACAAAAACTGTAATGATTTATACTAATTTTGTAGTTACCAAGTAAAATGGTATCAAATGCCTCTGTGTAAAAACAGCAATATGGAAGATGATAATAACAATAATAGTAGTGCTATGTGACTAAAAAGATTAATCCAGGTTTTGAGTATATTTCTTATTGTTACATGGTTAACAAGGTACCAGTAGAAGCAGTAGATTCTCACAAATCTAACAAGACCAAGCATTCATGATATGCACATTCTTAAGGCTATGAAATTGGGCTATTAGTAAAAAAAAGTAGAAAAGGGGGTGTTCCCAATAATAGTAGTGTGGCATTCAGTCAGTGAGTTCGTCAATTTTGTGGAACAAACAGGTGTGAATCAGGTGTTCCTGTTGAACATGTTTTTCTCTTTGAAAGCCTGAGGAAAATGGGACGTTCAAGACATTGTTCAGAAGAACAGTGTAGTTTGATTAAAAAGTTGATTGGAGAGGGGAAAACGTATACGCAGGTGCAAAAAATTATAAGCTGTTCATCATCTAACCAGAATGGCAAAGGCTCACCCACTGATCAGCTCCAGGATGATCAAAGACAGTCTGGAGTTACCTGTAAGTGCTGTGACAGTTAGAAGACGCCTGTGTGAAGCAAATTTATTTGCAAGAATCCCCCGCAAAGTCCCTCTGTTAAATAAAAGACGTGCAGAAGAGGTTACAATTTGCCAAAGAACACATCAACTGGCCTAAAGAGAAATGGAGGAATATTTTGTGGACTGATGACAGTAAAATTGTTCTTTTTGCGTCCAAGGGCCACAGACAGTTTGTGAGACGACCCCCAAACTCTGAATTCAAGCCACAGTTCACAGTGAAGACAGTGAAGCATGGTGGTACAAGCATCATGATATGGGCATGTTTCTCCTACTATGGTGTTGGGCCTATATATCGCATACCAGGTATCATGGATCAGTTTGGATATGTCAAAATAATTGAAGAGGTCATGTTGCCTTATGCTGAAGAGGACATGCCCTTGAAATGGGTGTTTCAACAAGACAATGACCCCAGGCACACTAGTACATGAGCAAAATCTTGGTTCCAAACCAACAAAATTAATGCCTCGCAGATGTGAAGAAATAATGAAAAACTGTGGTTATACAACTAAATACTAGTTTAGTGATTCACAGGATTGCTAAAAAAGCAGTTTGAACATAATAGTTTTGAGTTTGTAGCGTCAACAGCAGATGCTACTATTATTGTGAACAAGCCCTTTTCTACTTTTTTTTACTAATAGCCCAATTTCATAGCCTTAAGAGTGTGCATATCATGAATGCTTGGTCTTGTTGGATTTGTGAGAATCTACTGAATCTACTGGTACCTTGTTTCCCATGTAACAATAAGAAATACGAGGTCTGTGAGAAAAGTATCCGACCTTATTATTTAAAAAAAAAACATATGGATTTGAATCACGTGTGATTACATCAGCCAAGCTTGAACCCTCGTGGGCATGTGAGAGTTTTTTCACGCCTGTCGGTGACCTCATTCGCCTGTGAGCACACCTTGTGGAAGGAGTGGTCCAGCCTCCTCGTCGGAATTCCTTTGTCTGATAAGTTGCTGAGAGACTGGCGCTGTGCTTGATCAAAATCTTTTCAAGAACTGTGAGGCACATCCGAGTGGAGACCATTCGAGAAATTCAGCTGGTTTTCGGTGTAAATTTTAACGGCTGATGAGAGATTTTGGATCGTTTCTATCGCTGTAAGGACTTCCCACAGAGCGGGACATCGCGCAGCTCTCCGAGGCGATGTCGCCATCCTGTTTCAAGCTGAAAACCTCCAAATTTAAGCCTCTGTTGACCCACGATGTCGTGAGAGAACAGAGCACTTTCAGAAGAGGTCGGAATCAGCAGTTTATCCGGACATTCCACTGTTAAAGGAGATTTTTTAATGAAAGATGTGCGGACAGATTGGTGCGTCGGCTCGCAGCCGGCACGGCGCGCCCGCCACAGGAAAAACACCTCCGTTGGAAGCCTTAAGGACAAGCTGGAACATGCCCTGCTGTTAAACAATTTCTCAGATACTCACTCAACTGAAAGCCACCAAAAGCCGCCTGGATTTTACAAATGGTTATCAACACGGACGCGCCAATCTGTCTGCACGTCTTTCATTAAAAAAATCTCCTTTAACAGTGGAATGTCCGGATAAACTGCTGATTCCGACCTCTTCTGAAAGTTCTCTGTTCTCTCACGACATCCTGGGTCAACAAAGGCTTAAATTTGGAGGTTTTCAGCTTGAAACAGGATGACGACGTCGCCTCGGAGCGCTGCGCGACGTCCCGCTCCGTGGGAAGTCCTTACAGCAATAGAAACAATCCAAAATCTCTCATCAGCCGTTAAAATTTACACCGAAAACCAGCTGAATTTCTTAAATGGTCTCCACTCGGATGTGCCTCACAGTTCTTGAAAAAATTTTGATCAAGCACAGCGCCAGTCTCTCAGCAACTTCTCAGATAATGAAAATCCGACGAGGGGGCTGGACCACTCCTTCCACAAGGCGTGCTCACAGGCGAATGAGGTCACCGACAGGCGTGAAAAAACTCACGCATGCGCACGAGGGTTCAAGCTTGGCTGATGTAATCACACGTGATTCAAATCCATATCCAGTTTTTTTTTTAAATAAAACTGTCAGTTTCTTTTCTAATAGACCTCGTATACTCAAAACCTGGATTAATCTTTTTAATCACATAGCACTACTATTATTCTGAACACTACTGTATCTTGTCAGTAAGAGGCATCAAATAAAGCTGCTTTGACAGGTCCTCCTTCACATGTGCAGCCCTTCAGAAAAGCTATGTACATGGAGCACTGGGGCCTCTGTGAAAAGCCTGAAGTTATGTGGTACTTATTAAAGTTAGGGTGACATCTATACAAGTTTCACAAGTATTTCTGCTGCCATGAAAAGTCCAATTCACTGCATCATTACATAGACACAAAAGGGCACCTTTCTCCTGCAAACTGTGGCACTAATTATGACAAACTATTCTCTTGCGTTACCTTGGAATTACTAATGCTATTTACTAATTCATGCACCTACCTGTAAATCCATTCCGCCTATTTCACACCACTTGGCCAGGTCCCGACAGGGATGGTGTCAACATGTAAACTAAAGTAGGCCAAGCACTCTTTTCCCAAAGAACACTTCAGCATTTCTTCACTGATCCAGAGGTGTTTGAAAAATTTCCTTTTAGGCTAAGCTACCACTTCACCTCAGTGGTTGAACACAACACCTGCATTACTGTGGGTGACACATCAAGCTACTGGTCATTGTCGCACTCCATCTTCTCTCTGTCATGAACAAGAACTTGAGATACAAGCACAAATTGTCTTGTAATGGCATCTTTTTCTCAAACTGAATTGGAAACAGACCATATTAAACAGTCCCTTTTTTAAGCTCAGACACTCAAAATAGTTAACATGGATGCCTAGTACACATCCAAACATACACACCTATCTTCAGCACAAACTGAAACTGATAGCGATAACGCTGGAAGGTTCCACAGGCATAAAACCTCAGCGCAATCAAAACCTGGGCCCGGTTTTATAAAGCAATCTAATCTTTTAGTGTACTAAACACTCTTACTTGACAACTGTTAGTTACCCAACATTATCCGTCTAATCACTGTTTCACAGCGACACTTAAACTTGTAAATTAGTCATCTTACCTTAGTCGGTGGTTTTCAGGGACATAATGGCCTCGTTTGTGGCATTGCTAAGAGACGGCTCCAATGTGCGACAGTTTTGTTTACTTCCGGGTTGGTCGTTGTCATATGCTATGTAGCCTTTGTTTCATTAACTGGCTTTCTTAACATTTAGAGATACATACAAACTGCAGAATGACGTGCTTAGCACTTAGCCTAGCAGTTTCACTCTTCGGTTTCTTCTACACTTCTGTCAAAACTTTTTGTGCACACAACGTTGCTCCACGTAACAGTGGCGGCCGGTGGCTAATGTGATAACTGTCACAAACGCATCATGACAGTCATCTGCTGCAGAGGAAGCTCTCCTGTTGGAGGAATACGAGGGCTGCACTGGAGTGTTCCATCAAGTGTTGGCACATGATAGCTGCCATTTTTGAGGTAGGCCACTAAAGTTTTGTTGACTAAAATAAGATTAGCCTCCTCTGTACCAGGCTAAAAACTATAGTCAGGTAACGTGAAACTTTAGCCGACTAAGCACTTTGTGCAACAATTAACATCAAAAAATTAGTCAACTAAGTGAGTTTTGTTGACTAAACAAGATTAGACTGCTTTATGAAACCAGGTCCTGAAGAAAGGCTGGCTGTAAACATCTCTAATGGATTATTACGGTCCCGGAACACCTGCTCCCACCACCACTTTTTGAGGTAAGACACTGAAGTTTTGTCAACTAAGCGCTTTGTGCAAAAAAATTAGTCAGCTAAGTGAGTTTTGCTGACTAAACAAGATTAGACTGCTTTATGAAACTGGGCCCCGTTTCTCTAAACTTTAACCAACATCTACATATCCAGCTACATACTACAGATGTCATCTGTGGATGTACTACCATTCCCATTGCATATCACTGTGCTTCACCCTGGAGTGTTAATGTTGGCCGCTGGAGTTAGTTGGGCTTTGCTGGCGATGTGAAGTACCTTTATATTTCTCTATATATCTGGAACTTACAGGGAGCTGAGTGGGATAATGAGTTGGGCTACGGCAGCATAATCATGGGGGTAAGACCACGAATCCTTTCCTGCTTCTTATCACCCTGACACACTTCACAAATAATTTGCACATTATGAGCAATTTAAATAAAATATAAAGCTTAAACAAAGTTCTGTGTGCAGACACATCAGTTAGTACACATACTTGTTTGTTAAGCTCTGCCTGACATTACATGACTAACAAATAACTGTAGAATACACCACAAAATTAACCTATCCAGGATATATACATCCGAGCAAGGAAATGACTCAAAAACATTTGTAAAGTAGAACATTTTGGCACTTCTGTGAAAACTATTTTAAAAATCACTTTCTTGGGTTGTGAGTGAAGCCTCTTACCCTGCATGAGTGTGTAGAAGGTGCCAGAGGCTGACAGGTTGGTGGTAACTGTGATATCTTCTTTGTTGGAACCCTCTGCCTGAATGCGGACTGAGCTGTCGGAGTCTGTGCGGTAGCTGCTCACTCGGCCTGTCGGGTACGTGACGTTAGTCAGACGCCCGTAACTGTCATACCTACAAAAAAGTACAATGATGTGAGCTGCAGAAGGTAATGAGGGGGCATGTCAGAAAAAAAAAAAAAAAAAAAAACTGTGAACATAGCAGACTCCTAAACAGTGCTGTGGCATGAAAAATTCACTAAATTGTTGAATCAAAAGTAAGCAGCCATAATTTTCAGTGCAGGTCATGCTCATTATGTAGGTGGATAAATGTGACTAATGAGCCTAGATCTATTGTGATTATGAGTTGTGTTGTTGTCAATGATAAACTGCTGTAAAAGTAATTACAAGACAGACTGAAGAATACGTTTTGTTGAGTCTAGTATTTTCAACTTGGTGTCACTAATTTGCAGAAATGTGTCAAAGCAGGCAGTAACCACGTCAGCAAATCTATCCATGTTGCCATCTAAAGGAATAGAAATGCCAGCTTTGATTAGATAAGCTATCTCTCCATGAATGCAATAACAGGGCGTGGCTGCACCCCCCCCCCCAAAAAAAAAAAAAAAAAAAAAAATCCACACAAGAGTTTTTCTATTAATTCCACCAGCAAACTACCTACCCTATGGGCGGGAACTTTGCTAGGTGAAGATTTCGAATGCTGAAATCATTTTTCCTGGAATAGAATTATAATCATCATGTCATCTTCTATCTGCTATAAGACAATCATGATGTGAACATTTGATCAAAGAGTTTTTCCATTTGTAAAAGTAAAACATTTTGATACAGCTATTTCTGCATTAGCCTCAATACTATCCAACAGAAAATCACTAAGGGGCCTTGGGCAAGGTCCTTAATCCCCTTGTTGCTCCCGATATGTAGTGAGTACCTTGCATGGCAGAAACCTCACATCGGGGTGAATGTGAGGCATTATTGTAAACCGCTTTGACCGTCTGAAGCAGATGGAAAGGCACTATACAAACGCAGTTCATTTACCATTTAACCTCCAGGTTCACAATGCAGTTGATAAAATTTCCTCTTTGTTTTTACGGTTCTTCACAAAGATTTTTAAAGGCTCACGGTCGCAGCTGAACGGCATGTTCACTGTGAGAAATGCCGTATATTACGATTCAGTACCTATTAACACTCCTGGTCAAAATGCCGGTGTCACAGTATACAAATAATGAATGTTTATGAATTCAATGGTGAAAGCTGGAACATATTAAATATTCATGCCATTGAAGGAATGTAAAAACATTCATTATATGTTTTATATAACAGCTAAAATAGATCCTTGTCATTTTATATTCTAGTAATTTATAAACAGAAAAGGGACTTACATTTTGGTGCGTCACTGCACTGACTTTGTGCACTTCCAGAAAAAAGAAAAGAGTTTGTGTAGAATCCTCACTCCAGGGAAAAATCACATCTGACATCAACAATCCAACATGAACTTTAAATACACGAGTCCAAAAATAATTCTGACGATGTTGCCCGCGATGCTGTGCACGAACTTCATGTACTCCCCCCCCCCCACCCCAAAGACACTTCCTTAGTGCAGAGAAAAAAATCACATCAGAAATTACTCCAACTTTTCATTCTAATTTCCTGCTAACAGCTCTTCATGCGTTTAGATGGCTTACAGCACAGTGCTTTTGTTTTTGTGTGTGTGTGTGTGTATGTGTGTGTGCTTGCACGTGTTGTGTGTGTGCGCAGAGTGCAATGGTACCAAACGTATGGAACCAAATTTGCACCCTAATGGAACCAAATTGCACTCCAAATGCAACGCAACACAAATGGGATGAATAATCCATGTCACGTGACATACAAAGCACCAATCAAATGACAAGGATCCACTCAGCCCTTATATAAACTGAGATGACGCCCGTGCCAGACTTGTACGAGGTCTGTTAGAAAAGTTTCCGACCTTTTTATTTTTTTCAAAAACCATATGGATTTGATTCACGTGTGATTGCATCAGACAAGCTTGAACCTTCGTGCGCATGCGTGAGTTTTTTCACGCCTGTCGGTTGCGTCATTTGCCTGTGAGCAGGCTTTGTTTGAGCACTGGTCCACCCTCTTGTCGTTTTTTTATTGCGAATAAATGTTACAGGAGTTTTTGTCATGGAAAGAGGAGCGGCTGCATGGCGCAAAGCAACGCCGTGATGAAGCCTTCCAGGACATGTTGGGGCAGGTTCAGCTCATGCACAATCACAATCGGATAATCACAGGACTGAAAAGCAACCAACAGCCGTCTGAAATCCACCTGAAAGCCGTCCTCTGAGACCAACACTGAGGTGGTTTTGTCCCGTGTAATGAACGGCTCCGTGGCACGTTCCTCCGCTCCGCTTTCCATGACAAAAACTCCTGTAACAGTGGAATGTGCCGTTCATTTCTAAACTGGACGCTGTCTTGATCCGGTATGTCGTCTGACTAGCACAGGAATTGTGAAAAGACGTGGACATCAGCACTTTTTCGGCATATTGAGACAGACGTACGGAGGAGTTCCGCGCATCGTGGTGGAGCCGCATGGCGCACAGCAACGCCGTGATGAAGCCTTCCAGGACATGTTGGGGCAGGTCCAGCTCATGCACAATCACAATCGGATAATCACACGACTGAAAAGCAACCGACAGCCGTCTGAAATCCACCTGAAAGCCGTCCTGTGAGACCAACACCGAGGTGGTTTTGTCCCGCGTAATGAACGGCTCCGTGGCACGTCCCTCCGCTTTTCTTTCCATGAAAAAAACTCCTGTAACAGTGGAATGTGCCGAAAAAGTGCTGATGTCCACGATTTCTGCCTTTTTGTGAAAGTCAGACGAGGTCCCGGATCAACAAAGCTTTCACGTTGGAAATGATCTGGTTGTTTCAGTGGGGTGTGAGCCTGTCGATCGGCGCTGTGAGCGCGCAGCACTCTCAGCAGTTGTGGGCCATCCATAAAGCGGCAGTAACACTGCTTAATCTGTATAATCCCCATAAAATCGTCCCTGAAAGCCATATTAATTTTTCGAACGGTGTCCACCTGGAGGTCTCTCACAGTTTCTGGAAAAAAACTGATGCAGCGAAGCTCCAGATCGTTCAGACATTTATTCGCAATAAAAAAACGACGAGAGGGGTGGGCAAGTGCTCACACAAAGCCTGCTCACAGGTGAATGACGCAACCGACAGGTGTGAAAAAACTCACGTATGCGCACGAAGGTTCAAGCTTGTCTGATGCAATCACACGTGATTCAAATCCATATGGTTTTTGAAAAAAATAAAAAGGTCGGATACTTTTCTAACAGACCTCGTATATTTGCTGTCTGCATATGCATGAGGTATCAGAGCATGCGCAAAAAACAGGAGCTCTTCCAGTTTATGAAGAAGAATAACCTGCTTGTACCACTGATTTTGGTCCGCGCACAGAAAAGGTAAACACAGTACAGAACAAGTCCCCCATTTTTGATGCATGCACAGACAGCAAATATACAAATGTGGTACGGTGGTCATCTCAGTACCTGACAACAGGTGTTTGGATTCAGTGACAATTAACACTCCCGGCCAGATGGTGGCAGTAATGCAGCTGTTGCTCTCTCAACTGCCATAAAACATTACAAAAGAGTTGTAGTTAGTTAGCATGCTAGATGACAGTACCTTGTGTCATATACCTATGAGTGTCATGCAAAAATGACCCCATGGGTGGGGCTGTGTCACCCCAGTGTCTAGATAGACAACACAGAACCAAGTGGTCAGATAAGCCATTTGGGCATCATGTGGGAACAGAGGAACGGATGGACGCTTCACACTCCCATCCAGATGGTTGCGTTAATGCAGTAGTCCGGTCTCGCAACTGCCATAAAACTTCATAAAAGAAGAAGAAGTGTGAGTAGTTAGCCTGCTAATGTGTTTGTCTGACATGATATACCTATGAGGGGCACACAAAAGTTAAATCCCCCCCATGTTACTCCAGGGTCTGCATATATGACACAAAACGAAAATCATGGCGATTGGATGAGCCGTTACGGGGTGATGCAGGATCAGACGGACGGACAGACATTTGGTGAATTCTAGTATAGATGAGGATAATGAGAGTGCACACTTAATGTATCTGTACAATAATGCACTTTTAAATATTGACAACATTTTTGTTTTCACTTGAACAGTATATTATGCTTGAAAAAAATATGACAAGTAAGCAGACACAGGAGTGACTTAAAATATAAAACATCTCCTAGAGTTCAGTTCACTCAATGTATAAGTGTAAAGAGTGCGGCGCAGTACACCAGAGGACCTTCCAACAGTCGAGGAAGGTGCACTGTGTGATTGTAATAAAAATGGGCACCCTCTCAAAGCTCCCCAGCATGTGGTTGGAGAGCAATAGTGCGGTCTTTGCTACAACACTGACTCTTCCCACAGTGGAATATTAAGAATCTATCAGTTTTTTGCTAAAATAAACCGAAACCCCTTACATTAAATAAAAAAAAAAATGCTGATAACAATTATGTGACATCTAAAGCCGACTATGTCCTGCTGCTGCCCTGACTGCCAAGTAGTTTTGGCCCCTCTGATGTTTTGGTGGCCTCCTGGTCATTCTCCAGGTGTCTCATTTTTACTGCTCCTCCTGGCTGAGCTGCTCCCCCCCCCCCCCCCCGGATGTCCCCCTCATGTGTCTGTTCTGATGCAGAATCCTGGCAACTCAGTGTGGCAGCAGTGGCAGATCTTCCAGCTCCCTCCACCCTGCCTGCTCGGTTTTGTCATCCTCGTCTCTCTCCTTTGTCTGCATGTGTTCATCTAGTCTTGCACTTAAAATAAATCACTTTTGTGAAAATTCCTGTGCGCTGTGGCAGCATCTGGACTCATGCTTTCATTACCTATAACAGACTGTCAGTAAAAATGATAAAAGCGTGTTGTGTTAAAAGGTGTGAATACTAATTATGCAGTCATTTCATCGTGTTTTTTGCATTTTTATTGAATTCAGATCGCATTTTGTTTTAACCTTGAGATCAAGTACAAACACTGTTTAAATTATTGATTCAAATAAGGTTTAATTTTTAAAATGTGGATGTGACGCCAACAATAAAAGCATGCAAAAGACCGAGCAGTTGAATATTTTTTGAGACACTGCAAAGATGATTCAGTCTACGAGTAACTTTCATGCAAAGGAAATAACTATCGATGTGGAAAAACTGTCAGGACAGGATGAGGCATCTTGTTAGCTTAAAAGATTAGCGATATCACCTAATCTCATTATACAGTGTATGAAACAGGAGCACCGAGGTGCAACTCCTCTGAGAGCCGCAGCCTCTCCCCAGCCTGCAAATCAGTCAGTTCATCACAAACAGGAACATGAGTGGCCAGATTGTTTCATTTCGTTCACAGAGCACATCAGCATAGAACAATTTTAAATCTTTCAGATTGCCAATGTTCCAGAATGGAAGTGAGTGAACGGTGAAGACTTTTATCTGCGTACTGAATACAGATTGGAAAGCCCTCTTCGATGCTGCCGCCTGACATAATAAAGCCTCTAATAAATGAGACGGCGGGTGCTGGTTTACGGATATTTCCTCAGTGCTGCCATCTCAGATATCCAATATGGAGGGGAAGAGTGTGAGAGGAATCATCTCGCAGAGATAAATGCAATCTGATCTGTGCTATGGACAAGGATTCGCAGACATTTTTTTTCAGACTAAATCTTCGACTTCAGGATACACCAAATTGCAAAGTAATTTATATCCAAAGCTTTTGATTTCTTCTGACAGGGTGCTGCAGCTGAGCTACAAATTCCATTATAATTGTGTTTTTGTGTGTGTGTGTGAGAGTGATAACAGTACAAATTTGGTCACTTACAAGCAAAGGCATTTAATGTGTGTGTCTATATATGGAGACACACACATATATACACATATATACACTCATTGGCCACTTTATTAGGAACACCTTGCTAGTACCGGGTTGAACTCCTTTTTGCCTTCAGAACTGCCTTAATTCTTCGTGGCATAGATTCAACAGGTTTTGGAAACATTCCCCAGAGATGTTGGCCCATGTTGATGTGACAGCATCACGCAATTGCCCATTCATCCAGTCTGTCCATTCTCCTCTGACCTCTGACATCAACAAGGCATTTTCATCCACACAGCTGCCACTCACTAGATATCTTCTCTTTTTCGGACCATTCTCTGTAAACCCTACAAGTGGTTGTGCGTGAAAATCCCAGTAGATCAGCAGTTTCTGAAACACTCAGATCAGCCTGTCTGACACCAATATCCATGTCAAATTCAACGGCACTTGAATCTCCTTTCTTCTACTCGATTTAAACTTCAGCAAGATCAAGATGCCTAAATGCGTTAAGTTGCTGCCATATGGTTGGCTGATTAGAGATTTGTGTTAAAAAGCAACAGAAAAGGTGTAAATGGTAAAATAACTGCATTTATATAGCGCCTTTCCATCAATATCAGAAGCTCAAAGTGCTTATTCACACACACACACACACACACACACACACACACACACACACACACACACACACACACACACACACACACACACACACACACACACACCGATGTCAGGGTGCCAACATGCAAGACGCTCACAAAACACTGGGAGCAACTTGGGGGATTAAAGACCCCTAGTGATTTTCTGGCCAGGTGGGGGTTTGATCTTCTGGTCTTATATATATATATATATATATATATATATATATATATATATATATATATATATATATATATATATATATATATACTCAACAAAAATATAAACGCAACACTTTTGGTTTTGCTCCCATTTTGTATGAGATGAACTCAAAGATCTAAAACTTTTTCCACATACACAATATCACCATTTCCCTCAAATATTGTTCACAAACCAGTCTAAATCTGTGATAGTGAGCACTTCTCCTTTGCTGAGATAATCCATCCCACCTCACAGGTGTGCCATATCAAGATGCTGATTAGACACCATGATTAGTACACAGGTGTGCCTTAGACTGCCCACAATAAAAGGCCACTCTGAAAGGTGCAGTTTTATCACACAGCACAATGCCACAGATGTTGCAAGATTTGAGGGAGCGTGCAATTGGCATGCTGACAGCAGGAATGTCAACCAGAGCTGTTGCTCGTGTATTGAATGTTCATTTCTCTACCATTAGCCGTCTCCAAAGGCGTTTCAGAGAATTTGGCAGTACATCCAACCAGCCTCACAACCGCAGACCACGTGTAACCACACCAGCCCAGGACCTCCACATCCAGCATGTTCACCTCCAAGATCGTCTGAGACCAGCCACTCGGACAGCTGCTGAAACAATCGGTTTGCATAACCAAAGAATTTCTGCACAAACTGTCAGAAACCGTCTCAGGGAAGCTCATCTGCATGCTCGTCGTCCTCATCGGGGTCTCGACCTGACTCCAGTTCGTCGTCGTAACCGACTTGAGTGGGCAAATGCTCACATTCGCTGGCGTTTGGCACGTTGGAGAGGTGTTCTCTTCACGGATGAAGCCCGGTTCACACTGTCCAGGGCAGATAGCAGACAGCGTGTGTGGCGTCATGTGGGTGAGCGGTTTTCTGATGTCAATGTTGTGGATCGAGTGGCCCATGGTGGCGGTGGGGTTATGGTATGGGCAGGTGTCTGTTATGGACGAAGAACACAGGTGCATTTTATTGATGGCATTTTGAATGCACAGAGATACCGTGACGAGATCCTGAGGCCCATTGTTGTGCCATACATCCAAGAACATCACCTCATGTTGCAGCAGGATAATGCACGGCCCCATGTTGCAAGGATCTGTACACAGTTCTTGGAAGCTGAAAATGTCCCAGTTCTTGCATGGCCGGCATACTCACCGGACATGTCACCCATTGAGCATGTTTGGGATGCTGGACCAGCGTATATGACAGCGTGTACCAGTTCCTGCCAATATCCAGCAACTTCGCACAGCCATTGAAGAGGAGTGGACCAACATTCCACAGGCCACAATTGACAACCTGATCAACTCTATGCGAAGGAGATGTGTTGCACTGCATGAGGCAAATGGTGGTCACACCAGATACTGACTGGTATCCCCCCCCCCAATAAAACAAAACTGCACCTTTCAGAGTGGCCTTTTATTGTGGACAGTCTAAGGCACACCTGTGCACTAATCATGGTGTCTAATCAGCATCTTGATATGGCACAACTGTGAGGTGGGATGGATTATCTCAGCAAAGGAGAAGTGCTCACTATCACAGATTTAGACTGGTTTGTGAACAATATTTGAGGGAAATGGTGATATTGTGTATGTGGAAAAAGTATATATATATATATATATATATATATATATATATATATATATATATATATATATATATATATATATATACGAGGTCTGTTAGAAAAGTATCCGACCTTACTATTTTTTTCAAAAACCATATGGATTTGAATCACGTGTGATTACATCAGACATGCTTGAACCCTCGTGGGCATGCGAGAGTTTTTTCACGCCTGTCGGTTACGTCATTCGCCTGTGGGCAGTCTTTGAGTGAGGAGTGGCCCACCCTCTCGTCGTTTTTTCATTGTTTAGGAATGGCTCAGAGACTGCTGCTGTGTTAAAAAGCAACAAAAAAGGTGTAAATGGTAAAAGAACTGCATTTATATAGCACCTTTCCATCAATATCAGAAGCTCAAAGTGCTAATTCACACACACACACACACACAAACACACACACACACACACACACCGATGTTAGGGTGCCAACATGCAAGATGCTCACAAAACACTGGGAGCAACTTGGGGGATTAAAGACCCCTAGTGATTTTCTGGCCAGGTGGGGGATTAATCTTCTGGTCTTATATATATATATATACGAGGTCTATTAGACAATAAACCGACCCGTTTATTTTTTTTTTAACTATATGGATTTGAATGACATGCGATTACACCAATCATGCTTGAACCCTCGTGCGCATGCGTGAGTTTTTTCACACGTGTCGGTGACGTCATTTCCCTGTGGGCAGGCCTTGAGTGAGATGTGGTCCCGCCCTCTCGGCTGAATTCCTTTGTTTCACACCCTGCTCGAGACGGCGCGCGTTGCTTTATCAACATTTTTTCTGGACCTGTGAGGAATATCCGAGTGGACACTATTCGAGAAATTAAGCTGGTTTTTGGTGAAAAGTTTAACGGCTGATGAGAGATTAGGGGGTGTTTCTGTCGGTGTAAGGACTTCCCACGGACCGGGACGTCGTGCAGCGCTTCCAGGCGCCGTCGTCGGCCTGTTTCGACCTGAAAACATCCTAATTTAAGGCTTAATTCACCCAGGACGTCGTGAGAGAACAGAGAAGATTCAGAGGCCGGCATGAGGACTTTATGCGGACATTCCACTGTTTAAGGACATTTTTTAATGAAAGACGTGCGCGCAAATTCGCCGAGTCATTTCCGTGACGACTCGGCAAATCTGTGTGCGCCGCGACAGGAAAAACACCTCCATGTTGAAAACCATTTGTAAAATTCAGGCGGCTTTTGATGGCTTTCAACAAGTGAGTAACTGAGAAATTGTTTAACAGCTTGGGCATGTTCCAACTTGCCCGTTAAGGTTTCCAACTGAGGTGTTTTTCCTGTTGCGACCCCCCGCGGTCGGGTCTGGCCTGACATGCGACTCTGCCCGCACGTTCTTTCATTGCAAAATGTCCGTTAACAATGGAATGTCCGAATAAACTCCTCATGCTGACTTCTTCTGAAAGTTCTCTGTTCTCTGACGACTTCCTGGGTCAACAGAGCCTGAAATGTGGAAGTTTTCAACTTGAAACAGCGAGACGCTGCCGCCTCGAAGCACAGATCGCCATCAGGCGCCGTGGGCCGTCCTTACGGCGACACTACCAGACCAAAATCTCTCATCAGCCGTTAAAATTTTTACCGAAAACCAGCTGAATTTATCGAATGGTGTCCACTCAGTTGTGCCTTACAGTTTTTGAAAAAATTTTTATTATATTGTGCGCTCGTTTTATGATATTGTGCACATGTTTAAAGCATCGTTTGGGTAAAACAAGGGCACGATCTACTTAAACGTGGCCACAATTTGTAAAATGTGCACTCAATATTGTCTTGACACATAAATGCTGACTATTAGTCAACAAACCAGGAGACAGTGTGATACATTTCCCCATTAGAAATGGATCTGGTCAGGGTGTATCATCATGGTTTGGGCGCACAAGGACATACAGAGAACTCCAGCTGCCCAGCATGACATCATCTGGAGTTTAAGCACATTAAAAAGAACGCTGAGGGCGAAGCATCATGAGGATGACAATTTAGGTCATATTATGAAGTTCATTTTGAATGAAAGGAAAACGTGCGCACGTTTTATTAATTCAAGAGCTCAATTAAAGGAAAACGTGCGCACGAATTATCATGGCCAGGAAAACATGCGTATTTTTTATTAATTTGAAAGCACGTTTTATTAATTTGTGTGCTCAATTAAAGGAAAATGTGCGCACAAATTATCATGGCCAGAAAAAATATCATTTTAAGTGACCTGTCCCGGGTTTCATAAAGGAACCGCAGTGGCAGCCACTTTTTTTTTTCACGTGCGCGCGTGAACTAATCGTCCATGAAGATAATTTTATTAACTACACAGATGTATAATAAAACAAATGGTGACTGGTTTATAACACAATGATGACAGTTTGAGGGGGAGAGAGAGAGGAACCGCAGCCAGCCAGTTTTTTTTCTTTTCTTTGTTTACATGTGCGCGCGCGAACACAACAAATGGAGCACAGCAACTCGCTCTGTGTGTCTGAGTTATAAAACGCAGGGAAGACGAAGACAACACACTGGAAATTGTTTTTTCCCCTTATTTATTCCTTTACTGGTTCATTTTACTGGTGCTTATAGTTGATAAAACTTGGATAAAGTTACTTGCACCAGTGCAAGTGCAGTATAAAATTACGTGCACTGCTCGAATAATACGTGCACAAACTAGCACATGCATGTACTATTTTGAGCCCTGCATATACACGACCGCAGCAGGAACTTGGTTCGCACTGCCGGTAGTAAGTCAAGCCTGTTTCCAGTGCATGTTGGCCTCTGCCAAGGCTGCCCTTTGTCACCGGTTCTGTTCATTACCTTTATGGACAGAATTTCTAGGCGCAGTCAGGGTGTAGAGGGGGTCCGGTTTGGGAACCACAGAATCTCGTCTCTGCTGTTTGCAGACGATGTGGTTCTGTTGGCTTTGTCAAATCAGCACCTTCAGTGTGTACTGGAGCGGTTTGTAGCCGAGTGTGAAGTGTCCGGGATGAAGATCAGCACCTCCAAATCCAAGGCCATGGTTCTCAACCGGAAAAAGGTGCTTTGCCATCTTCAGGTTGGTGGAGTGTCCTATCTCGGGGTTTTGTTCACGAGAGAGGGACAGATGGAGCGTGAGATCAACAGATGCATTGGTGCAGCATCTGCAGTGATCGGACCGTCGCGGTGAAGAGAGAGCTGAGCAGGGGGCGAAGCTCTCGATTTACTGATCAATCTACAGTCCGACTCTCACCTATGATCACGAGATTTGGCTCATGACCGAAAGAACAAGATCGCAAGTACGACCGGCTGAGATGAGTTTCCTCCACAGGGTGGCTGGGCGCTCTCTTAGAGATAGGGTGTGGAGCTCGGTCACTCAAGAGGAGCTCGAGCCGCTGCTCCTCCAAGTCGAGAGGAGCCAGCTGAGGTGCCTCGGGCATCTTTTTCGGATGCCGCCTGGACGCCTTGTTGGAGAGGTGTTCCGGGCACGTCCCATCAGGAGGAGGCCCAGGGGAAGACCCAAGACACGCTGGAGGGACTACGTCTCGTAGCTGGTATGGGAACACCTCGGGGTTCCCCTAGAGGAGTTGGGGGAGGTGTGTGGGGATTGGGAGGTCTGGGCCGCTTTGCTTGAGCTTCTGCCCCCGCTACCCGACCTCGGATGAAGCGGAAGAAAATGGATGGATGGATGTATATATATATATATATATATATATATATATATATATATATATATATATATATATATATATATGTGTGTGTGTGATGTGTGTGTATGTATGTAGACAGAGAGAGAGAAAGAGAGAGAATACTTTGCATTTGGGATGTCCCGATTCAATTGGAGTGATCAGTGTAGGACCCAGTCAAAACATTTTTTTGATTGATCAGGATCAAATTTAGCAAACAGGAATCACACAGATTAGTCTGTGCACAGCAAATTGTGCAGAGTAAAGTATACTCTGCCAGGATAACATTTGGTCCCACTCTAAAGAGAGTTAAATATACTCTATCACAGTGCTAAATCAACTCTATCACATGGTAAAATCAACTCTATTATGCTCTGAATGACTCTTATTGGAGATGAAAAATGTGATTTGACAAGACAGTAGATCTGATTTCACTCTGTAATAGAGTGTATTTACTTCTATTTGGACTGGGACCAAATGAGTATATTTTATTCTGCAAAATTTACTGTGTGTTGAGTCCAGTTCTGTTTCATAAGGTCCATGCAGAGGGAACTAGCAGCCACAGCGCTCAATATGACCAGTTTCACCTTCATTTGAAGGCTGGCGTGCACATTTCCAAAACTGATCACTAGTGAGCGACTTTAATTTTTTTTATCTCGTCAGATCCACTTTTTTTTTTCCACATGTGTATTTCTCTCTGCTGTCTCACACACACACCATGCTGCTGCCTGCATGAGCAGTCAAAGCTTTTAAAAGAAGACGTCAGACACTGGAATGTGATATTCACTACTTTTTTTTTACTCTTATTGTTGTATACGAGGTCTGTTAGAAAACTATCCGACATTTTTATTTTTTGCAAAAACCATATGGATTTGAATCATGTGTGATTGCATCAGCCAAGCTCAAACCTTCGTGCGCATACATGAGTTTTTTCACACCTGTCGGTTGCGTCATTCGCCTGTGAGCAGGCTTTGAGTGAGCACTGGTCCTCCCCCCTCGTCGGATTTTCATTGTGAGGAAAATGTCTGAGCGGCTGGAGCAGCAATGCATCAAATTTTTCCATAAACTGTGAGAGACAGCCAGGTGGACACCATTCGGAAAATTCAGATGGCTTTCAGGGACAATTTTATGGGCATCACAGAGATTAAGGAGTGGTACAGCCGGTTTAAAGATGGCGCACAATGGCAGAGGGCGCGCCACGCTCTGAGCGGCGATCGACAGGCTGAAACGACCAGATCATTTCCAAACTGAATGCTGTGTTGATCCGGGACGTCGTCTGACTACCAGAGAAATGGCAGAAAAGGTGGACATAGCACTTTTCCGGAACATTCCACTGTTAAAGAAGATTTTGTCATGAAAACAGGAGCGGAGGAATTCGCCACGGAGCCGCTAATGGCGTGGAACGAAAGCACCTCCGTGTTGGTCTCACAGGACATGTTGTGACATGCCCAGCTCTTCGACAATTTCTTGGATACTCACTCGACTGAAAAGCCACCCAAAGCCGCCTGAATCTTCTGAATGGTGGAAGAGCTGGGCATGTCCCGTGAGACTTCCAACACGGAGGTGCTTTTTGTTCTGCGCCATTACGTGACTCCGTCCTGATGCGCGAATTCCGACGCACGTCTTTCATTACAAAATCTCCTGTAACAGTGTAATGTGACGAAAAAGTGCTATGTCCACCTCTCTTGCCACTTCTCTGGTAGTCAGATGACGTCCCGGATCAACATAGCCTTCACTTTGGAAATGATCTGGTCGTTTCAGCCTGTCGATGGCTGCTCGAAGCGCGGCGCGCCCTCAGCCGCTGTGGGCCGTCTTTAATCCGGTTGTAATGCTCCTTAATCTGCGTGATGCCCATAAGATCTTCACCGAAAGCCATCTGAATTTTCCAAATGGTTTCCACCTGGCTGTCTCTCACAGTTTCTGAAAAAATTTTGATGCAGCAAAGCGGCAGTCGCTCAGCCATTTTCCTGACAATGAAAATCCGCCGAGGGGGCTGGACCACTCCTCCCACAAAGCGTGCTCACAGGCAAATGACGCAACCGACAGGCGTGAAAAAACTCACGCATGTGCACGAAGGTTCAAGCTTGGCTGATGCAATCACACGTGATTAAAATCCATATGGTTTTTGCAAAAAATAAAAAGGTCGGATAGTTTTCTAATAGACCTTGTATTTGGACATAATGACTCCAAATAGAATTTTGCTCTGGAGACATTTATTTATATGAAATGATATCTGTTTACATGATGCATTGGTTTTGCTTCACTCCGTTTGTGCGATCTGTTAAGACTCCTCTGCAATAAATCATGATCACATCAGACATCTGTGCTGCACATGAAAAACAAAAAAGTAAAAAACACTGTGATTGTGTGGTTTGCCTGATGTTTGTCAGAGAGGAGTAGCATGTTCAGTCTGTCACTGTGCACCACCTGAAAAGTGGGCACACACATGCACCCTGAGTGACATGGGGTGAGAACAAAATTAACTAACGGGAATTGAATGTCACATTTCTTTTCCATTTTTGCACTAAAAATGAAAGAACAAAATTTTAAATCACTTTTCTTCAAATTATGACCTTTACATGAAAGTGACTTTGAAGGTCATTCGTCACAAGACTGATCCACAGTGTCACTAAAATGCACTTTTGTGCTCACTGTAAAAGAGAGGAAAGGCCCTTTCCATCTGTTGGGCAGAGAAGCAGGCACATCTTTTCCAAAAATAAAAATAATCAAATTAGTATTTTTCCTTGTCTCGATGACTACTACTTTAATTAAATACAAAGTTTGTCTTTCCCTCTGCCCAATTCTCATTTACAGTAAATGTTTGAGATTTTTTTCTCATCAGGAAAAAAAAAGAAAGAAAAAAAAGAAATGAAAATTGTGATTTCACCCCAGGAAGAACCCTGCTTATAGAAGAAAAGATCAAATTACTTTATATCAATAGTTTTATTTGTTTATTCGTATACAAGTAATGAATGTTTATGAGTTCAATGGTAAGAATATTTCATGAGCTGAAAGATGGAATGTTACATCTTTCACCGAATAAAATATTTGTTCCATTGAATGAATGAACAACATTGTTTTATATAACGGCTATTATTATATGGCTGTGATGACCTTTAAATAGGAGTCCAAAATTGTTCTCAGTCAACTTGCAAAAACAGTCAGATTGTTCAAAAACAATCTGATGATGTCGTCTGTGATGCCGTGCACTGACTTCGTGTACAGACTGCTGTCTGCTTTCCGCAATCCAGCGAAAAATCACATCAGAAATGTATCCAGCTCTTCATCCTAGCAGCTCCTCATGCCTCCAGTCGGCTTACGGCATAGTGGATGTGTTTTTTTTTGTATGTGTTGTTAGAAGAATTAGCATGGTCAATTAGCTTGTTCAAATCATCATCTGTCAGCAGAAGAACTCCACCATGTTTAGCTAAGCGCTGCCCCTCCTAGTGTGCGCGTGGGCGGGGTTTGCAGCGTGCAATGGTAGAAAACATATGGAAGTAAATTTGCATGGTAAATAGAACCATATTTGCACGCTAAAGGCAACACAACACAAATGGGAGGAATAATCCATGTCACATAAATGCTAAAATAAATGGACTGCATAGGGCTTTTCAATCTGCATCAGACACTCAAGGCCCTTTACAAATAATACCTCACATTCACCCCTATGTGGGGGTGCTGCGATACAAGGCGCTCACTACACACCAGGAGCAACAGGGGATTAAAGACTGCCCAAGACTTTTCCAGGCAAGCTGGGCTTTGAACCAAGAATCTTCTGGTCTCAAGCCCAATGCCTTACCCACTAGACCATTACTGGCACTGAGATTAGGCAGTGAGATTAACCCCGTACCAGGTTTGTATATTCACTATCTGTGCATGCATGAAAAATGGGGAGTTTGTTGTGTACTGAGTTTACCCTTTCTGTGTGCAGACCAAAATCAGGTTTAATGTGAATAAATTGTGATCCTATCTCCTTAAAAAACAGGAAGTTTGTTCTGTACTGAGTTTACCCTTTCTGTGCGTGGACTAGGGATGGGTATCAATAAGATTTTATCGATATCGATTCCGCTTATCGATCCGATTCCTTATCGATTCCCTTATCGATACCTCTTGTGAATTTTTTGTATACTATACTACAGGTTTTCTATGTCAGCGGGTCAAAGAGCTTTTTCTTATCGTGCACCCGCTCTGTGGAACGGTCTTCCTGCGACCGTGAGGCAGTCGGAGACCATGGACATTTTTAAGTCAAGACGTAAAGACTATTTTATTCTCTTTCTTATGAATAGTTTTTATTTTTATCTGTTTTATTCTTTTACTTCTGTTTTTAACTATGTATTTGAATTTTTTTATTTTTATTTATTTATTTTAATGTTTTATGTTGAACTGTTCTATGTGAGGCGCCTTGAGATGGCTTTTGTTGTGATTTGGCGCTTTATAAGCCGATTAAATTGAAATTGAATTGAAACTGAACAACATTTTACTGAGTCTTAAAGTAAATAAATATAAAATTGGTTACTGGATCCTTAAACTTTGGACATAATAAACGCTACATGATGGATCCTTGATCTCTGGACACGAATAGAAATAAACAAAATCTGTAGTTATTGTCAAAAGCATTTCCTTTCAGACATTATTGGCATGAATGTCTTCCCATACATCTGAGCTGAGCTCTTGCAGTTGGCTGTGCTGCACGTCAGGATGTAATTCATAAAGAATGCAGGACGTCTCATTTTGTGAGGAAAAAAAACATTTTAGTCGATTGTAGTTTCTTGTCTGTCTTACAATGTTTGTAAGAGGTGTCATATTATTTAATGTGGCAATTCGTTTTGAAGTTATTAATTCCGGCTGGACTCTGTCTCGGCAGAGAGCCGCACAGTGTTTGGAGCTGTGCCAACGGAACGAAGGATGATTCTCGTTTCTTGACTGCAACAAGACATGAGTCCCATTTAGTGACTTTAATCCACACAAAAGTGACTCATGATAATTTAATGGCTTTGAGAGGGGTTAAGAAGCGGACTTGCCGCTTCTGAAGAGCAGCGAATCAAAGAACCAACGAGCCAGTGGATCAAAGCATTGCTTCAATGGTTCACACTTCAAAGTGGTGTCGCGCTGCAGAAACGGTTGATTACAGAGCCGCTGCAGGGTCTGTAATCAACATAGAGGAATGATCATTTTCCCAACAAACACCCTCAAAAACAACGGCTGCTCTGAAGGACCAATAAGGGAATCGTTAAGCAAAAAGGCTAATGATGTCGGTGGATCAAATCATTTCTTAACGATACTCGAAAAGAACCGGTTCTCGATACCCAACCCTAGCGTGGACCAAAATCAGGCTTACAGGTGGGATATTTTTCTCCATAAATTGAAACCAGCTCTCAGGCCTTTCCACACACAGAAAGGGTAAACTCAGTATAGAACAAACCTTCTGTTTTTTGCGCATGCGCAGACAGCGAATATACAAATGTGTTACGGGGGTCATTTCAGTCCGTGACACCGGCATTTTGTCCAGGAATGTTAAGTAATACTGAATCAAAACACACAGCATTTCTCACAGTGAACAGGCCGTTCAGTCGGGACCATGAGCATTTAAAAATCTTTGTGAAGAACCGTAAAGACAAAGAGGAAATTTTGTCAACAGAATTGTGAACCCGGAGGTTCTGTGATCAGAGAATGGAGTGAGGTAGTAGTAAGGCTAATGCAGAAATAGCTGTGTCAAGATGTATTACCTTTACTTTGCTACATCAACATCAGTGACCAGTGTGACTGTGAAATGGAAAAAACTCTGATCGAATGTCCCCATCATGACGATCTTATAGCAGGTAAAAGATGAAGTGATGACTATAGTTCCATTCCAGGAAATATGATTTTAGCATTCGAAATCTTCACCTAGCAAAGGTTGCGCCCATAGGTCGGGTAGTTTCCTCATATATAAAATGTAACGTGCCTGCGGTGTTTACAGAGAAAGTAACAAGTGTAGCATTCAAATAAGTAACTTCATCAGACCTCCAAAGGAAAGAGAGCTCACTCATCAGAAAACATAAAACAATGATTTGCAAATCCTTTTCAACCTATATTCAATTGAATACACCACAAAGACAAGATATTTAATGTTCAAACTGATAAACATTATTGTTTTTGTGCAAATATTTGCTCATTTTAAAATGGATACCTGCAACACGTTTCAACAAAGCTGGGATAGTGGTATGATTACCACTGTGTTACATCACCTTTCCTTCTAACAACACTCAATAAGCGTTTGGGAACTGAGGAGACTAACTGTTGAAGCTTTGTAGGTGTAATTATTTCCCATTCTGGCTTGATGTAAGACTTCAGTTGTTCAACAGTCTGGGGTCTCTGTTGTCGTATTTTGCACTTCATAATGCGCTACACATTTTCAATGGGCGACAGGTCTGGACTGCAGGCAGGCCAGTCTAGTACCCGCACTCTTTTTACTATGAAGCCTTTTACTATGAAGTTGTAACACGTGCAGAATGTGGCTTGGCATTGTCTTGCTGAAATAAGCAGGGATGTCCCTGAAAAAGACGTTGCTTGGATGGCAGCATGTGTTGCTCCAAAACCTGGATGTACCTTTCAGCATTGTTGGTGCCATCACAGATGTGTAAGTTGTCCATGCCATGGGCACTAACACACCCCCATACAATCACAGATGCTAGCTTTTGAACTTTGCGCTGATAACAATCTGGATGGTCTTTTTCCTCTTTTGTCTGGAGGACACGACGTCCATGATTTCCAAAACCAATGTGAAATGTGGACTCATCAGACCACAGCACACTTTTCCACTTTGCGTCTGTCCATTTTAAATGAGCTCCGGCTCAAAGAAGGCAGCGGCATTTATGGATGTTGTTGATGTATGGCTTTCGCTTTGCATGGTCGAGTTTTAACTTGCACTTGTAGATGTAGCGATGAACAGTTAACTGACAATGGTTTTCTGAAGTGTTCCTGAGCCCACACAGTGACAGGGTTTTTCTCTATATTGTCAATATATGCATTATCAAATATTAATGTCTTCACTTTGATGTACTCTCTGTAATCATGTATTTGATTCTGTTCTCTGTTTTTCATATATACGTATATGCATGTGTGAAAGTTCATGTACCATTATTCCTTTAAACAATTACTTAGTGTCAAAAGCAATCATATACGCTGAATGGTTCAAGTGATCATTAAGACTGTCAAACGAGAAAAGTGAGCAGATGACCTTTGACCATTCAATGTGCAGATTGTTTTGCCAGAATGTCAGACTGGATGGCTAGTGTCATGTTTGGCTAATCGCAGATGTGTACTTTTGATTAATGGTTCAGCCTTGAAGAAGAGCATTGTAACTGGAACACGGTTCAAGGGCTGGACATTGTTATGGAAAGCTTAGGAGACTGAGTGTTGTGTGGGCCGCCCGAAGAGGAGATATTGCTGGCTTACCACCAGAGGGCGCCCTGCCTGTTGTCGGGTTTCAGGCACCAGAGGGCGCAGTGGCCGCAAGAGTCCACCAGGAGCTCGGAGGTGACAGCTGTCACCCATCAGTGATCACATCATCCATAAAAGCCTGGAAGAGACACCATAACTCTGCTGAGTTATCAGCTTACCACACAGGTAAACCGACTCAGCTGTACTGTGCCGTACGCACACGTTTTTTGCATCAGAGCTTTTTACAGTCATTAACCTTTTTGTACACTTGCGGCTTAAGCTGAGTTTGTGGAAGTTTGAGGAGTTGGCGTCTCCACTCCTCACTTCTGACTTGATTAAGTGATACATAAGGCACTGCACATACTCTGTGTTCCTGTGTTTGGAGGTGGAGGTTTTCCCCCAGAAAGGAAGTGTATTTTCAGCTGACTTGTTTACTGGGTGTTCACACACCCACCCCGTAACCTGTCACTTTTCCTGCCAGCAGTACTGGATCTGACAGCTGGAAGCGGTGGCTACCTGGGGACTCAGGACTTGGCGGCTCTGGTGTGTTGCAGGTCTCCGTTGGTGGTGGAACATTGTGGGTCCCGGCTCTTCTCTGGTTAGGCGTCTCCAATCCTCGGGCCTGCCCACGCGTCATCTTTTGTTATACTGATATTGACAGACTAAAAAGCATATTTTGACCTGTTGTGCACATTTGCAGTAATAAACTGTATTTATTGGATTCTCTATTGGCCGTTCATTTACGCCCCCCTGGTGTGGGTCTGTGCATTTCACTTTTCCCAACACTGAGGGCTCAAAAGCCATAACAGTTTTCATATCAATGTGAGACCAGACTTTGTGTCTTTCCATTGTTTTGTGATATTGTCACTCCTATATGCTGTATGTAACGATATTCAATAAAAAGCAGAGGAAAATGGGCGGGACCTTTAGGACGGACGACAGTTATTTCTGAAGGAGCTTCTCGTTTGTCCTCTCCTGTACAGGACAAAGAAATTCAGTGTCTCTTGCGTGATCATTTCTGTGTGTAAACAGTTGTTCTTTTCAGGTCCAACTCTGAACAACTCTGACAGAGTTGAGTAAGATCCTTGACACAATGATGTTGGTTTTTAATGCAGTGCCACTTGAGGGATCGAAGGTCACGGGCATTCAATATTGGTTTCCGGCCTTGCTGCTTATGTGTAGAAAGTTCTCCAGATTCTCTGAACCTTCTGATTATATTATAGACTGTAGATGATGGAATCCCTAAATTCCTTGCAATTGAACATTGAGAAATATTGTTCTTAAACTGTTGGACTATTTTTCACGCAGTTGTTCACAAAGTGGTGATCCTCGTCCCATCTTTGCTTGTGAATGGCTGAGCCTTTTGGGGATGCTCCTTTTATACCTGATCACGACACTCACCTATACTCAACAAAAATATAAACGCAACACTTTTGGTTTTGCTCCCATTTTGTATGAGATGAACTCAAAGATCTAAAACTTTTTCCACATATACAATATCACCATTTCTCTCAAATATTGTTCACAAACCAGTCTAAATCTGTGATAGTGAGCACATCTCCTTTGCTGAGATAATCCATCCCACCTCACAGGTGTGCCATATCAAGATGCTGATTAGACACGATTAGTGCACAGGTGTGCCTTAGACTGCCCACAATAAAAGGCCACTCTGAAAGGTGCAGTTTTATCACGCAGCACAATGCCACAGATGTCGCAAGATTTGAGGGAGCGTGCAATTGGCATGCTGACAGCAGGAATGTCAACCAGAGCTGTTGCTCGTGTATTGAATGTTCATTTCTCTACCATAAGCCGTCTCCAAAGGCGTTTCAGAGAATTTGGCAGTACATCCAACCAGCCTCACAACCGCAGACCACGTGTAACCACACCAGCCCAGGACCTCCACATCCAGCATGTTCACCTCCAAGATCGTCTGAGACCAGCCACTCGGACAGCTGCTGGAACAATCGGTTTGCATAACCAAAGAATTTCTGCACAAACTGTCAGAAACTGTCTCAGGGAAGCTCATCTGCATGCTCGTCGTCCTCATCTGGGTCTCGACCTGACTCCAGTTCGTCGTTGTAACCGATTTGAGTGGGCAAATGCTCACATTTGCTGCCATTTGGCACGTTGGAGAGGTGTTCTCTTCACGGATGATGCGAAGGAGATGTGTTGCACTGCATGAGGCCAATGGTGGTCACACCAGATACTGACTGGTTCCCCCCCCCCCCCCAGTAAAACAAAACTGCACCTTTCAGAGTGGCCTTTTATTGTGGGCAGTCTAAGGCACACCTGTGCACTAATCATGGTGTCTAATCAGCATCTTGATATGGCACACCTGTGAGGTGGGATGGATTATCTCAGCAAAGGAGAAGTGCTCACTATCACAGATTTAGACTGGTTTGTGAACAATATTTGAGGGAAATGGTGATATTGTGTATGTGGAAAAAGTTTTAGATCTTTGAGTTCATCTCATGCAAAATGGGAGCAAAACCAAAAGTGTTGCGTTTATATTTTTGTTGAGTATATTTCCAATTAACCTGTTCACCTGTGGAATGTTCCAAACAGGTGTTTTTTGAGCATTCATCAACTTTCCCAGTCTTTTGTCCCAACGTTTTTGAAACATGTTGCAGGCATCCATTTCAAAATGAGCAAATATTTGCACAAAAACAATAAAGTTTATCAGTTTGAACATTAAATATCTTGTCTTTATGGCGTATTCAATTGAATGTAGGTTGAAGAGGATTTGCAAATCATTGTTTTCTGTTTTTATTTACATTTCACACAACATCCCAACTTCAGTGGAATTGGGGTTGTATATTATGACCCTAAGAGGTCCAGAGTCCATATGACTGAAGCCTGAACCACTGATATCTATATACTGGATTGGGTAGCGCAATAGCAGAGCTCACACTACACATTTAATGATGCCACTCTCTGCCAAAATGATATGCCTATTCTATTTAAGCTTTAGAAACTAGTGTTCAGTTAAAGCAAATGAATATCTAAGCATCCTGTAATAGTCTACGGACTAGTCCTATGGGCCTCATGACCTACAGTGAGGCAAATAAGTATTTGACCCACTGTTGTTTTTGCAAGTTTTCCCACCTACAAATAATGGAGATGTCTGTTATTTTTATCGTAGGTACACTTCAACTGTGAGAGACAGAATCTCAAAAAAAAAAAAAAAAATCAGAAAATCACCATGTATAATTTCAAACAATTGATTTGCATTTTATTGCATGAAATAAGTATGTGATCACCTACTAATCAGCAAGAATTCTGGCTCTCACAGACCTGTTAGTTCTTCTTTAAGAAATCCTCCTATTCTCTTTACCTGTATTAACTGCACCTGTTTAAACGCATTACCTGTATAAAAGACACCTGTCCACACACTCAGCCAATCACATTCCAACCTGTTCACCATGGCCAAGACCAAAGAGCTGTCTAAGGACACCAGGGACAAAATTGTAGACCTGCACAAGGCTGGGATGGGCTACAGGACAACAGGCAAGCAGCTTGGTAACAAGACAACAATTGTTGGCATAATTGTTAGAAAATGGAACAAACACAAGACAACTGTCAATCTTCCTCGGTCTGGGGCTCCATGCAAGATCACGCTTCATGGAGTAAGGATGATTCTGAGAAAGCCCAGAACTACACTGGAGGACCTGGTCAATGACCCGATCAAATACTTATTTGCCTCAATGTATATACAGTAGGTCTTACATTTTTTTCTCTATCTCTCTATACATTTACCAACTCAGCAATTACCCACATTTGCCATTGTATACATATAATGAATGTTTATGGGTGCAATGGTAAGACTATTTGTCTGAGTTGAAAGATGGTCCGTACTTTTCCGCAAGTAGAATCATATATTTCATCTTTCAATGCATGAAAAAGTTCTTTCCGATGCACAAACAGAAAACATTCATTATTTGTTTTATATGACACCAAAATACATCAACATCATCTGATATTTCACTTAAAATTAAACAGGAGTTTCTTCTTGGACCAAAACAAGTGAGGACAGCTTGACACAGCAATTAAGTCCACCCCGCAAGACTCATGGACACACTGTGCTGACACACTGCTGACTTAAGTACAACGAGAGCCACTGCGCTGAGAAGCTCCGTGGTATATGTGGAGCACACATCTGCTTTCAATCCCCTGTAAAGTCATGGTAAGAACTTCTTCAATTCTTCATCTGACAGAGTTTCAAGAGCTGCTAAAGATGTCCCAGAGAACAATGCGGCTGCTGGTTTTAGTTTCTACGTATGATGAAATGGAGCCGTGCAATAGTGCAAAACAGATGGGAGAAAACTGCACTACAGCACCAAAAATGCACCCATGCTATGGGACAAATAATGACTGTCACATGACAAAGCAGCCACCAATCAAATGACAAGGAGCTATTTAGCTGTCATATATAATATATAGTATAGCACAGCAATGTGATAAGGAAGAGGACCGTGGCAGTAATCTTGAGAGTTAAATATTTTCCACATATCAAGTAAACATGTCCAGTCATTGCTGTGGTCCTGGTAGTACTGTTCAGCAATGGTGCCTTCAGAAATGTGCCCAGTACATCTAAATGTGCACAATATTATCTGGATGTGGAGCAAATAGTACATAGTGTTTAGGAAACTAACCCACACAACCCCCACACTATTGCTATGATCAGCAGAATGATTCTGATTACAGAAAGCATTGCATTATAAAGGAGAGTGTATTTAACTGACCCTGTACCCCTGCTGAGTTTAATACCAGAATGTCCTGACTGTGCTTTGACTTCCACTCTGTTAAACATGAAATATATGTGCTTGTGAACTTGCAGACCCTGAACTGACTGCAGCCTTAAAATATGAAATTCAAAAACAGTGCTATCGTATTCACTTGTATTTTAAATTGTTTCAACACCACAGGTGGCAAATCAAATGAAATAGTTGGAAACATTTGTGTCAAAAGAGCTGGTGACGTGCTGAGAACCCATCTAGCACAGATTACGATGTCCTCCTTTTGATACAGATTGCGGGGAAAAAAATGGGTATTCTAAAGGTTTGGAAAAATTTCAAAGTAGTGTTCTGAGTTTGCCAATACTAATAGTGATGAAAGGATTTGACACCATCCTCCACAACTCATTCTTTAATTCCAAATTGACTTCCACGTACACTTCATTTTTTGTTTATCCACATAGTGGGGCTCATGTTTCTCCATGCAGTTGCTAACTTGTTAGCAGGGTGACACACAGCCAAGAGCCCAAATGTGTCCAGCGTTCAGAAGCCAGACAAACTACATATGAGTTCAACCAAAGCTGTTCTTAATTTTTGATAACACTGGTCAACACCATTTTTCTTGCATAGAGTTTTTAAACAAATTTTGGGTAATTTGGGGGCAGTGAATATGAACCTGGTGTTAGTTTTTGCCAATCACATTGTGTTTTTGAGATATGAAAACATATTTCTCGTATCAAGCATTGAAGCAAAAGCTGCAGTCTCGCACACCTCTTGGGCACCTTAAACGATATTACGGCTCTTGATCACATTTTGCGAACCTAGTTTAAAAACTATGCATTTGAAGCTGCTTTTGTGCATGATTTGTGGCGTCAAACACGTGAATGAGTGAGCAACTTTTGCATCATCCATCAAGACGGAACATGCAGATTGCAAAAAAACAAAAAAAACAAACGAAAAAAAACAACCTGATGTGATAGAGGCAATTTGAGCTCAGATTCGGATTCAGCACCCCAAAATTACCCTAAATCAGTTCTCAAAGTCCATGCAAGAAAAAAAAAATTGGTTGACCAGTGTAATTTACAGTGGGGTAAAAAGTATTTAGTCTGCCTCTGATTGTGCAAGTTCTGCTGCTTAGAAAGATGAGAGAAGTCTGTAATTTTCATCATAGGTACACTTCAACTATGAGAGACAAAATGTGAAGAAAAAAAAAAAAACAGAAAATCACATTGTAGGATTTGTAAAGAATTTAATTGTAAACCATGCTGGAAAATAAGTATTTGATCACCCACAAACAAGCAAGATTTCTGGCTCTCACAGACCTGTAACTTATTCTTTAAGAAGCTCTTCTGTCCTCCACCTGTTACCTGTATTAATGGCATCTGTTAGAACTCATTATCTGTATAAATGACACCTATCCACAGCCTCAAAGAGTCAGACTCCAAACTCAACCATGGTCAAGACCAAAGAGCTGTCGAAGGACACCAGGAAGAAAATTGTAGATGTGCACCAGGTTGGGAAGAGTGAATCTACAATAGTCAAGCAGGTTGGTGTGAATAAATCAACTGTGGGAGCAAATGTAAGAAAATGGAAGACATACAAGACCATTGATAATCTCCCTCGATCTGGGGCTCCACGCAAGATGTCATCCTGTGGGGTCAAAATGATCATGAGAATGGTGAACAAAAATCCCAGAACTACACGGTGGGACCTGTTGAATGACCTGCAGAGAGCTGGGACCAAAGTAACAAAGGCTACACACTACGCAGAGAGGGACTCAAATCCTGCAGTGCCAGGCGTGTCCCCCTGCTTAAGCCAGTACATGTCCAGGCCCATCTGAAGTTTGCCAGAGAGCATATGGATGACCCAGAAGAGGATTGGGAGAATATCATGTGGTCAGATGAAACCAAAATAGAACGTTTTGGTAAAAACTCAACTCGTTGTGTTTGGAGGAAGAAGACTGCTGAGTTGCATCCCAAGAACATCATACCTACTGTGAAGCATGGGGGTGGAAACATCATGCTTTGGGGCTGTTTTTCAGCAAAGGGGACAGGACGACTGATCCATGTTAAGGGAGTGGCCATGTATCGTGAGATTTTAAGCTAAAACCTTCTTTCATCAGTGAGAGCACTGAAGATGCAATGTGGCTGGGTCTTCCAGCATGACAATGATCCCAAACACACCGCTCAGGCAACAAAGGAGTGGCTCCGTAAAAAGCATTTCAAGGTCCTGGAGTGGCCTAGCCAGTCTCCAGACCTCAACCCCATAGAAAATTTGAGGAGGGAGTTGAAAGTCCATGTTGTCCAGCGACAGCCCCAAAACATCACTGCTGTAGAGATCTGCATGGAGGAATGGGCCAAAATACCAGCTACAGTGTGTGCAAACCTGGTGAAGACTTACAGGAAACGTTTGACCTCTGTCATTGCCAATAAAGATTATGTTACAAAGTATTGAGTTGAACTTTTATTATTGACCAAATACTTATTTCCCACCATAATTTACAAATAAATTATTTAAAAATCCTACAATGTGATTTCCTGGATTTTTTTTTCTCATTTTGTCTCTCATAGTTGAAGTGTACCTATGATGAAAATTACAGACCTCTCTCATCTTTCTAAGTAGGAGAACTTGCACAATCAGGGACTGACTAAATAGTTTTTTACCCCACTGTTTATATGACTATAGAATATAAGCTAGGCAAACCAAAGCTGCTCTTTGGATTTATGTGGCACATCAGATGCCACCAGATGCAACAGGGTTTGCCTTCATTATGTTCTCTTTTTGATTTGGTGAGTTACAAGACTGTAATTCTTGTATTTGAGCTACAAGCTGACTAGGAGAGACTAACTCACTCGCCCATCAATATTTTTGTTGCCCAAACCATAAAATGTTACCAATACAGGGGATTTTCCAATCATACAGTAGTGAGAGACAGAGATAGTTCACCACAGCAGATCCAAAATGGATCGGTATGTTGATTCAGCACACGTTTTGCCAGATGCCCTTTCTGACACAACTCCAAATTACATCGGGAATAGAGGCTTGTGGTCTTGAACCAGAAACCTACTGTTTTGAAAGAAAATGCACTAATCACTTGGCCACTGTGACGCCCCACTCATACAGTAGTAGGGATGCACTGATCCACAATCTAAATATCTGCCAATACCGATACTATTCCGATACCAGACCTCTGTCAGTTTTGATATTATTATTATTATTATTATTATTATTAATGTCATTGTTATTGTTTTTATATGAGGATTTTCTTAATATTCAAATATTTTTGGAAAACCTTTGACTATAAATGCAAATAAAATTATTTTTTTTATTAGAAAATGCATCCAGGGTTTTCATGTATCCCATAATCCCTTGTGCGCCAGAGAGTTGCTGCAGTCAAAACAACATATACAGAATACATATGATGACAATTGTAAATGAATATTATCCTGCAAAAATGTATTTTTTTTAATGCTTTTCATGACATTAATAAGAGACTGCTGCATGATACCCTGAAAACTTGCTAAAACAACTGTAATGAATAATCCGTGTCTGCTACGTTTAATCTGTGTGGAATTTAATAAACGCAAACTGAATTTCAGACATATTATATATATTAGTCTGGAACAAAGAGGACAAACAGTGTTGTAAAGAACAATAATCAAGACGTTAAAGAGGAAACTTCAATTTCCCCCAGAACGACACGATCACGAAGCGAGCGTAGCTCACAGCAGCTCCCATTGAAAATAAGGGAGAGACAGCCTGTGATTCTTGCATGTTTACATAAAACAAACGCAATAACAACATCTATAAACCCAGAGAATATATTCATGAGTTTTAGGCACAATATAAAAATAGTTTTATGTTGTGATGTTAATGCTGTTGTCCGTGTGCAGCGGTTAAAGTGCAGTGTGATCAGAGCATCTCAATGCAGTTCTCAATGTTACTGAGATCTCGCAGCGCGGCGACCTCTCCGAGGTTTTGCGGGATTTGAAATCTGAAAAGGGCGGATGATTTGGTGTGTATCTGCAGGAGGAGTAGTCATTGTTATATTGCATCAGCAAATTCTCTCTGTGTTTAAAAGTACAACGTTTTGGCCACCAAAGATGTTCTTTAAAAAAGACGCACATTCCGTGCATCACCGAAATTTTCAATGATCTGTTTACTAAACAAAGAAAGAACTAATGTCTGTCTTCTTCTCTGCACAAAAGACTCACTCCATGATACAGAAAACTCATTCTAGAGCAGCACTGCATGCCTCAGCTTGATCACTGATGCAAGCCCACTCATCTCAATTTAGGGCATCAAACTGGAGCCATTCCTTGGGCTTCACTGCTGAGCTCTAATGGCTCTGGCCTGCTTCAGCTCAGCTGCCGGTTAGATTGCTTTCTTTGGACGAGAAAGGCATACGGAGGGCAGAGTGGCCAGCAGAAGGAGAGGACAGTTTTCTCCCTGGATGGTCACAAGTCCATTCGGATTGCATCACCTCTGCGTCACATGCTCGTTCTTTGACCTTTCACGCTGCTGCCCAACAACAGGCTGAACACATTGTATCAGCATCCCTTCAGGCATACCTGATCTCAGTATGATGCAGAATTATTTCCAGCTTTTTCCTTTGCCTTATTGTTTGGAGATTCCAGAACACATCTGACTAATGACTGCAGAGACAGCAACTGCGAGTTTATTACAACTTCTACAGCATTTATCTGAATTACGCAGTTTGACAAATTGTATCAACTTGAGAGTGTAGCTTGAATTCAGAAGCTAAAGCGTGTTTGTTATTGAAAAAAAAAAAATTACCCAAATACAGGGCTGGAAAATAGATCTCATACAATTTAATAGATCTGCACTAACCTTTACCCCACACAAAATTACAGAGAAAAAAACGTAAAGTGCAGTGTGCCCGTATACAGTAAAAGTCAGAGTAGATCAGCCTGTCCGGGGTTACAACAGACTGTGGAGCAGAATTCCTCTGTCCTCCAGTGTGTCCTTTGCATGTTGTTTCTGCATACTTCCAAATTAAATTTTCAATAGGCTACTGAACACAACACACATTAATTAATTTTGGGTAAATTGTGAAGTGCACTTTAGTGGGCAGAGATAAATGGAGCTTCCTTTTCAACTGTGATTGAAGTAAATAAGGGTTTTTGTCCTCGGGTGTAAGTCTGACCTTCAAAGCTAATTATTCAAGAAAAACAAAACAAACCATCTTTATTGGGTCGAAATGAAACACAGATTTTTTTTTCTGAATTGCCTTTACATAGGGACCATGTTGTGAAAAAGGAGATTACTTTGTAGTCTTCACCAATTATGCATCCTTTTAGAGGAAATGAACAACGGGTGGCTTCAAAACCTTGTATTAAATGTGTGTTTCTTTTTTCTTGTTTGTTAAAATTAAATCTATTCTGTGGTTTTCTATTATTTTATGCAGTAAATGGTGTCAGTCATGACACTCTTTGTCCAGTACTGTCTTATCTATGTGTTTTAAAATACAGGTGTGTACACTGACTCTACATTTAGCAGTACTCACAGGTGGGGGAAATGCAAGCCAAGCCAGAATTAATTGTTCCGACTCGTACCATACCATGCCGTGCCGACCCGGACCGCTTGGTGGAAACGAGGCTCAACACTCCTACACAAACTAGGCATGAGAACGAGTTTCATCAAAAACTGATCTGGAGTCATGACCCTGGGGCAACATTCCCAGCAGGGGTTTATATATATATAATGATTATCAGTAGTAGTAGCCACTACCACTTCAGGATCCTGGTGCTTCGTGATACAGTTATGGGACTTCAGCACTAAACATTGACCAAAGGCGTTGACTGGAGGTTTTTGTACAAAGTCTCTCCTGAGGATCCGGGGTACACAAGAATCCTTACTTGAGGAGAATAACATATTGTGAGAGAACAACATGGCCAAAGACATTTTTGGCCATGTTGCACATTTCTCTGGGCATGATCCAGTGGTTGCGGCCCATGTGGTTGCTCAGCATTGAGGGTCAAGAAGGCCAAGTGGACACACATGTTTCAACTGGTAGTGGCAGATAGATCATTACTTTGGAAAGGTGAGAATGGACCAGTTGTCTCCCTGGGTGGTTGCCAGGTGGTTTCATAGTATGGTGGATGCAACGGTGCATGGCACATGTGTATGGTCACAGGCCTGATCAGTCAGAAAGAAATGCTGTTTAACTGTCAACTGATAATGTAGTGAAGAAATAAAGCCAATCTTATATAGGCCCTGAAAGCATTAGTTCTGGTGCTTATCTCTGGAGATCTGTTGCGTGAAAGGGATGAGAATCGATAGCTCCCTCTGGACAGGACACCAGTCCTGATGCAGGTTACTTTCCCAAGCAAGTCCACTACCCATTTACAGCTGCATGGACTGGGACAATTCAGATTAAGTGTCTTGTCCAAGGACACAGACAGGTTAGCATGTGCAAGATTCAAATCTAGGTCTGCAGATTGGCAATCCACCTCCTTAAGATAATCTCTTCAATTCAGAGTAAAAAACAAAAAACAAAAACTTGCTTCCAATCTTGAAGAACTGCTCTCAATAGACATATTTCCCCTGTGATCACACCACATTAAAAGCAAGACACTGTCATCACCATAAACAATTTTAGCAAACATCTAATAACATTACACACAATAAGCGCAGAGCATATGCTGTCTGTGCATGTTTTAATCATATGTGCAGCCGGAAAGTATTCACAGCGCTTCACTTTTTCCACATTTTGCTATGGTACAGCCTTATTCCAAAATGGATGAAATTAATTTATTTTTTTCCTCAAAATTATACACAAAATACCCCATAATGACAATATGAAAAAAGTTTTTTTTTTTTTTTTTAATTTATTTAAAAAAATATCAAAGTAATCACCAGGAACCATCCCTACAGTGAAGCATGGTGGTGGCAGCATGTTTTTCAGCAGCAGGAACTGGGAGACTAGTCAGGATTGAGGGAAAGATGAATGCAGCAAAGTACAGAGACATCCTGGATGAAAACCTGCTCCAGAGCGCTCTTGACCTCAGACTGGGGTGATGGTTCATCTTTCACCAGGACAATGACCCTAAACACACAGCCAAGATATCAAAGGAGTGGCTTCAGGACAACTCTGCAGAGATCTGAAAATGGCTGTGCACCGACGCTCCCCATCCAACCTGATGGAGCTTGAGAGGTGCTGCAAAGAGGAATGGGCAAAACTACCCAAAGATAGGTGCACCAAGCTTGTGGCATCACATTCAAGAAGACTTGAGGCTGTATTTGCTGCCCAAAGTGCATCAACAAAGTATTAAGCAAAGGGTGTATGTACATGTGATTTATTTTAATTTTTTTTATTTTTAATAAACTTGCAAAAATTTCAAAAAACTTTTTTCATGTTGTCATTAATAGGATGTTGTGAGTAGAATTTTGAGGGAAAAAAATTAATTTACTCCATTCTGGAATAAGGCTGTAGCATAAAATGCGGAAAAAGTGAAGTACTATGAATACTTTCCAGATGCACTGTATCCATCTCATGCTTTATGATAGTGGTGAACATATTGAACTAATCCAGTTGGGGCAATTAGCTGTCCCCTGACCCAAAGGAGACAATCCACCCTTTTCTGCTGGAGGACCATGGTCTTAGATTTGTAGGTGATCCTCATCTCAGTTGCTTCACACTCTGTCTCAAACCTGCCCAGACAGCATCAGAGATCACTGTCTGATAAAGGCAACAGACCCACATCATTTGAAAAAAGAACAGATACAATTCGTAGGCCACCAGACTCGACACTCTGCAGTCTCTGATTGTACCTTGAAATTCTGTCCATGAAAATTACAAACAGGACTGGTGACAAGTGGCAGAATAACTTATATTATTACACTGTTAAGTAGAGGTGGTTCATGCACTTGGTTTGAATGCGGAAGGTTCCCGGGTTGAACCCCACCCCTGCCACCTTTCTCCATGAGTTGCATCAGGAAGGGTATTCAGTGTTAAAAGTGCTAATTCAACATGCAGATCCACCTCAGATTTGCTGTGGTGACCCCCCGGTGCAAACAAGGGAGCAGGTGAAGGGACTTACTATGTTTTCCATCTTGGTTTTGAAATTTGAACCAGTGCTCCTTATATTTGTTTGCACCTGCCTGACTGCTACTGCTAAGAATACATTTAGCAGCAGCATTTGCATCAGCACCGTTTTCTTTCTTCAAAAAAACACAGAAAGGTATTGCATGTTTTTGGGTGTAACTCCAAAAAATGTCAACCTGGTGGACATCCTCCCAGGGTCACAAGTACTTCACTACTGCCACCAGAAGAGTTAACACTGCACAGCACGTACACACAGTAATGTTTTAATGCTAATTTACTGTCTTAATGTATTTATAAATTATTTAGGTTGTTGTTATCATATACACACACTACGATTACTATTATTATTACTATTGTTATTATTAGAATTTTATTTTGTTATTACTTCTATTTTGTCATTTGATTTTTAACCACAGTGGAAATAGATTATGTACTTACACTGAACTTACTAAATAAAATCACACACTCACGCTTTTAATACATAGATGATTTACCGCCCCCTGCTGGAATGGCGTGTCAATCCAGAATGTAATTATCAACGTCCATTGTTCAGTGTTGTTAGCTAATATCCATAGTTTATCCAAAAATATTAGTCCTATCAATGTTCCGGTTTGGCAGCATTCATCCTAAACCCAAAATACAGAAGCATACCAAATGGCAAATGTCAGCTCTCCCTAGTTTGCCCGCAACTGAAGTTATACCTAAACATGTGCACACACGTGCACACACAGCCTTTTGTCATTTCTGCTTTCTGCCACAAGCAGGTGCTTTTATTTTTACACACCCACAAAGAGACAGTGGCAGAAGGCATCAAACGCACTACACCCTCACTCATGGTAACGGCAACATGACACTTAACTAAAATGACTACCAACTAAACTACAAAATCACAATAAATCAGTAACACTAACAACACTGTTAAACTAGTCACTGTGAAGTCATTCTCAAGTCATCAATCAGCAAGTCCCAAGTCAAGTCTCAAGTCAGCTTACAAACAATTTGTAGTCATTATGACTTGAGACTTGACTTGGGACTTGCTGATTCATGACTTGATGGTGACTTTGTCCCACCTACATACACACAAAGATCAACAGACAGCCACAGGTATAAACCTTTTACACACATGCTCTTGGTTCTTTAGCATAAAAACTACAGACTTGACAAAACCAGATTTAAACAAACAAACAGCAATCATTTTCCAAAAAGTCAAAGGGAATCAATCGAGAAGCACCCAGTGAATTTGTGGATGGCGCTGACAGTTTAGTGTACCTTGAGAAATCACATGCATGGCTGCATTCATGCCATTTTTCCAGATTTTTTTTTTTTCTCCAATCTGTCTCAAATGACAACCAAATCAAACACAGGTGATAAATGCTTGCTCAGATTAAACACAGTGTCTGATTATGTGTCAGTGTTAAATTTCTCCAGTGAAGTATAACAGATGTCTGACCAGCTGATCTGCTTAATCACAGTTTTTGGAATGACAGCCGTTTCTCTTGGTACAGTATTATGCAGTCCTGAGCTCAAATATGGCAGTGGATTGATTTCAAATGGTGCCTTACATTGTGTGGTGTATTTTTTTATTTTATTTTCTCAATTATCACCACTAAATTTTCTGTTGTGCTCTTAATGTCATGCTTTGTTGCAGTGCGCACGGATGAATACATATTGTGGTTGCAAAGCAGCAATGATTTGCAGTTTGTCACACAAAGCAAGGGTGTAGATGAGTAACATATCATCCAGTAATCCTATTTGACATGATAACAGCAAACAGGATTACAGCCATACTTCTACTGGTCTTGTGTTCTGAGTGACACCAAGGCATAAGCAGGTACAGTAGTGTTCAGAATAATAGTAGTGCTATGTGACTAAAAAGATTAATCCAGGTTTTAAGTATATTTCTTATTGTTACATGGGACACAAGGTACCAGTAGATTCAGTAGATTCTCACAAATCCAACAAGACCAAGCATTCATGATATGCACTCTTAAGGCTATGAAATTGGGCTATTAGTAAAAAACAAAGTAGAAAAGGGGGTGTTCACAATAATAGTAGCATCTGCTGTTGACACTACAAACTCAAAACTATTATGTTCAAACTACTTTTTTAGCAATCCTGTGAATCACTAAACTAGTATTTAGTTGTATAACCACAGTTTTTCATGATTTCTCACATCTGTGAGGCATTAACTTTGTTGGTTTTGAACCAAGATTTTGCTGGTTTACTCGTGTGCTTGGGGTCACTGTCTTGTTGAAACACCCATTTCAAGGGCATGTCCTCTTCAGCATAAGGCAACATGACCTCTTCAATTATTCTGACATATCCAAACTGATCCATGATACCTGGTATGCGATATATAGGCCCGACACCATAGTAGGAGAAACATGCCCATATCATGATGCTTGCACCACCATGCTTCACTGTCTTCACTGTGAACTGTGGCTTGACTTCAGAGTTTGGGGGTCATCTCACAAACTGTCTGCGGCTCTTGGACCCAAAAAGAACAGTTTTACTCTCATCAGTCCACAAAATATTCCTCCATTTCTGTTTAGGCCAGTTGATGTGTTCTTTGGCTTGTCTTTTATTTAACAGAGGGACTGTGCGGGGGATTCTTGCAAATAAATTAGCTTCACACAGACGTCTTCTAACTGTCACAGCACTTACAGGTAACTCCAGACTGTCTTTGATCATCCTGGAGCTGATCAGTGGGTGAGCCTTTGCCATTCTGGTTATTCTTCTATCCATTTTGATGGTTGTTTTGCGTTTTCTTCCACGCATATCTGTTTTTTTTTTTTTGTCCATTTTAAAGCATTGGAGATCATTGTAGATGAACAGCTTATAATTTCTTGCACCTGCATATAGGTTTTCTCCTCTCCAATCAACTTTTTAATCAAACTACGCTGTTCTTCTGAACAATGTCTTTTATAACAGGTGCTGGCTTCATCCTTAAATAGGGGACACCTGATTCACACCTGTTTGTTCCACAAAACTGACAAACTCACTGACTGAATGCCACACAACTATTAATGCGAACACCCCCTTTTCTACTTTGTTTTACTAATAGCCCAATTTCATAGCCTTAAGAGTGTGCATATCATGAATGCTTGGTCTTGTTGGATTTGTGAGAATCTACTGAATCTACTGGTACCTTGTTTCCCATCTAACAATAAGAAATATACTCAAAACCTGGATTAATCTTTTTAGTCACATAGCACTACTATTATTCTGAACACCACTGTACATAGCTCTTGTGGTAAAATAGTAGACTCATATGGTTTGTACTTTGTATCACAGTGAATACAGACCATCCCATCTACAAATGGTTTTGTTCAACTGTCTGTTGGATTTCAGAGATCCGTTTAATAATATTGGACTATACTCTGCAAAAATGGCATCCACGATTTCAAAGGTGAGTTAGCAAAAAATGACTTACTCATAGAAGGTTGTCCATCCATTTTCATTTGACTTAGTTGCCAGAAGTCCTGAGCTCCCATGGTAGGTCATCACTGCTATTTCCTGACCCTGGACAGTGATAGATTTGAGGGCATTGTTGGTTCCAATCGTGAACCAGAACGTCTGTCCATCGGGAACCATCAGCCACAGAGGCATTCCTGTAGTGTCTCGTCTGATGAGCACTGTGTTTTTGTTTTTGTCAGTGATGCTGCTCAGATCTCCGGCTCCAGTGTAGGTCAAGTTGTACAGGTGGTCACCTGTCGTCAAACTTTGTGTGTAAATGTGGCTGCCATTGGAGTCAAAGAGATAGAGTTCATCGTTAATGGGAGAAGACACCTCGTACATGCTGAGAGGATTTAGATAGGGCTTGTTTATGCGAACAAAGCGAATACGAATGTTGCCTAGATCTGCAATATAGAGCTCTCCATCTGGGCACACTGCCAATGATGAAGGAGCATTCAGCTTAGCATCCTTTGCGTAGCCTTCATCTCCAGAGTAACAATCACAGTTGGCATCATTCTTGCAGTCACACCCACTTGGTGCCCCAGCAACCAGGGAGATCTCTCCACTGGGAGACACTTGTCGTACTCTGTTGATTTTCTTTTCATCTGACTCAGCGATGTATAAAATTCCATTGTGGGACACAGACAGGGCATTGGCTGACTCCAAGGTGGCATGGATGGCTACTTTGCTCATTAGGAAGTGGTCAATTCCTGGTACCTGACAGTGCATAGGCCGACCAGCAACAATACGGACTTGGTGGTTTTCGGAGATCTGAAGTACCACGTTGTTGTCCAGTATGTAAAGGGAGTTGTCCATGGGACTGACCGCAAGGTCTGTCGGCCACTCAAGACGCACCTAAAGGTGGGGGCAGAAAAATATATATATCAACTTATGCCGCAAAAATCCCCCCACCATTATAGAGACACACATAACTTGATGATCAACACAACTTTCACCTCATCAGAGGGAAAGTCTCACTCATGGAGAAAAAAAAAACACTGCAAAATATTTTGTAAATGCTACAGTGAGAGAGGGGACTATTGGCCTAACCTGGAAACAAAAGAAACTGCAAGATGACTTAATATCTGATAAGGAAAGAACAGCACCTGCTGTACTTTTTGAAGAGGAAACACAAAAACGATTTTTCAAGATCAAGGATGATAAGAACAGTGTTGATGAGAGGGTGGAAAGAGGAGAGATCATTCAAATGATCAGAATAACAGAAAAAAAGCACACTACCATTGATCATAAGGACTCTCTGGGCATCCAAAGAGGGGGCTACTGCATCTGGTACCTCCACACAGTCACCATTTTTCCATGCTTTGGGCTAATAATTTTGTAATGACAAGCGATTGTGCGAGTCCTTGAAATGAAACTGGAGCACTCTTAGCAAATGAAAGCCTGTCCCACCTCAGGCCTCTTAAATTATGCCTTATTGTTCTGCTAACAATGTATCCAGCTTTTAACAAATTGAAATGAATGGTTTCACCCAGTTTACTGGTTTCTGTCATGCTTATGATCTCAGGGTGTATCTTTGGGACCATAATATTGCAATATGAAGTGCTGCAATTCAGTGGAAGGATATTAGCACCAACAAAAGACACTGATTAAAACCAGGTCTAAAATTACAAAGATGGGTTCCAATTTTACACAGTAAATATGGGAGCAAAGGAGCATTAAAATAGATCATAGAAATGAGAAAGGAAATAAAATAGTGTTGCAGCGTTGAACAATCATTCATGATGCAAACGGCATAATTGTATTGGACAAGAAAGGAATTCCGCAGTACCACAATGTTTGTTTAGATTTTAACAGCATTCATCAGTATAAAACATGGTAACAACTTCGCTTTTGCAATGCTAACCTGTCCAGAGGTTTGGAATGGTATATGTGCAAAATTAGGCCAATAAAGATCAAAAGCTAAGGCAGCACGGTGGCTTAGTGGTTAGCACTGTTGCCTCACAGCAAGAAGGTCATGGGATCGATTCCCACCTGTGGCCTTTTTGTGTGGAGTTTTCTCCCTGTGTTTGTGTGGATTCCCTCTGAGTGCTCCGGCTTCTTCAAACATCCAAAGACATGCAGGTTAGGTGATTCGGAAACTTTAAATTGTCCATAGGTGTGCGTGCGGGTGTGAATGTGTTTGTTTGTGGGAGGTGATGGCCGTGTAGCTAAGTGCAAGTTGTCTGTTTAATATAAATGCTGTGCAAAATGTTTCAGTGAAATAAATGATTGTCCATGTGGTTAACAATGAAAATGCCCCACGCCTGTCACATCACCTTTTTTTGTGCTGAGATGAAAAAACACAAGAGCCAGAGACATCAGCTGACAAAGAACACATTTAATAAATGGCAAAAGGATGGTACCTCTCTTCTCTCTTTATTTGTAAGGAAATCACACATTTTATTGAAATGGACGGTCTGCCAAATGTAATATTTGGCCGAGTTTGTGCAAATGTTCATCCTCCCTGCAGGCAAAATTTCACACAGAGTGCTCAGGGTGTTAAAGACACACAAATACGGTATACTGTATTTGCTCATCAGAAAGCCCAGGGTTCCGCTCAAATGTCTGCCTGAAAAGGGAGGTGGACGAGTGCAGGAGAACGTGGCCGATGTCTGATTTCATCACAAACTGTTAGGGGCCGTGGGCAGCCACGGTCCGGCGCCCGGGGACCCACTCCAGATGTAGAGACGATAGCTTAGTCAGGGTCAAAGAAAGGAACAGACCTTAAATAAGCATGTTTTTGATTGTGGGAGGTTTTGGGTGACAAGAAAAACCTCTTGAAAACGTATTATTTTTTTGCTTTTACGATGTGTTGGGACCACAAATTTAATCAAGTTTAATAAAAAATTAGTTTAAATTAGGCAATTAATCAACTTTCTTTTAAACACTGGTAAGGGAAGATACTCGGCGGGGAAAGGGGGGGTTTGGGGGAGTATCCTGACACACATATAGGTTAACTTGGAGGTTTGTGATTTGTGTTCAGGCTGGACAGTATGGGCTAAAATTTATATAACAGTATAATTTGGAACACAAAAAGTAATGGTAAAGTATTATCACAATATATTAGCTATGACTGCACTCTTAACTGTGTTACTACAACATATTTCTCTTAGAATAGGGGTATTTTAAGAATATTTATTGTGCAAAACTGCAATAAGTGAAGATTACAAAAGGTTTTCTCAAGTCATCATTATCCTTCATGAAATGGAACAAAAAAATCAAGGTGCACAAAGTGAAAACTGTCCTGATTTTCAGAGCTAGTTTTATTCTCTGCTTGACCATTTATCTGACATTTGCGGTGGAAGCATACTTTTTCATTCCTCATGCTGCACAATTGATTTGAAATGATAGAAAACACTGCAGCCCTGCGACAGACCGGCGTCATGTCCTGGGTGTACCCCGTCTCGCGCTCTATGACTGCTGAGCTAGGCTCCAGCCCCCCGCGACCCTTAATTGGACTAAGCGGTTGAAGGTGTGTGTGTGTGTGTGTGTGTGTGTGTGTGTGTGTGTGTGTGTGTGTGTGTGTGTGTGTGTGTGTGTGTGTGTGTGTGTGTGTGTGTGTGTGTGTGTGTGTGTGTGTGTGTGTGAAAAGACTGCAACACTACATCATGCAAATTGTTGTTAACTGCTCAAGGTCGGATTTCTTAAATCCAAACCGTGTCTACACAACGGATGGTGGACTGGTCTTTTTTGCACGAACTTCTCTTTGTGGTGTACACTGCTTTCTACCAGACAGCCAGTACAGTCAAAAAACCTGTGTTAGGGCAAACTGATACAGTTTATACTGTGATACTGTTTATAAGAATTAAAAAAAAAAAAAAAACTACCCCAAACTGCTCATCTACCAGATAACCCCTAAGTATTAGAGTTGGTGATATGGAATAAATGCATATTTCCTGTTAATCCTCTGGGGTTCGAGGGCATGTTTTGGACAGTTGACTCGCCTGGCATAAATGTTTTATTATTGCTGTTAACAGCTCTCCCTCATCACACACGTTTTATGTCTCTTTTTTTAAGGAGAACCTGTACTTTCAGAATATATATGCTATAGTTGTGTTTTATAAGTGTAATAAAGGTTTACAATTAGAAATAAGAAAGGAAAAAGTAAAGCGGAAATAATTTTCCACACACATTTATTCAAAACACACAGTAAACTATAATAAACAACTGTTCTGACACTTTATAAAGGTAAATTGAGGTCTTGTGTGAAAGACTACAACAAAAAGGTTCAAACAATAAACACAAATGCACATTTTGAACAATATATACAAAATGGTCTGTGCATTTTGTTTGTCTTCATCTCAAAGCAATTTCTGTCTGCTATTATTCTGTCTGCACAAAGGTCACATCACAAACTTCTACTTCTACTGTGTTTTGGAATGTTCTGTCCTGCTCTGAAAGCAGCTTTGCCACTTTGGGCCATTTACACTCTGAGGAACGACCCCCCCCACACACACACACACACACACACACTCCACTAATATGGCAAACAGTGCTTTACGCCGGAGCGAGTGAGCTTGCCACAGGCTTATTCAATAACATTCACAGGTAATGAGTAGTGGAGCATCTCTAAAACTCACACATTCTGTGTTTGAGCATGTGAGATTGTCATCAGAGGCCCTCCGTCTACTCACTTTCACTGATTTCTGTGCGTAATGGCGCAGGGCGCATTGGAGCAAGCAGCCAGATGGCTATTCAAACGGGCCAACTAGTAACACATCACTATTAAAAACAATCTTTGGTTTATCACGTGAGGTAAATCTGCCCTATGATTGGATTTTGGAAAACCATGTGACGGTGAACCAATTCCGATTGGACACTCACATTGCGCACGTCATCACACAGCTTCTATGAGGAGTACAAAGATGGCCGACAGCTGGCTCGAAAGTCCGCGGAGTAAACTTTTCAGCAACAAAGTAAGTTTCGATCTCATATCATTAAAAAGTTATTTATAATTTAGTAAAGCTTAGTCTCAGCCATCATATACGACGGCGTCAGCCCCAGAGGGTTAAATAAAAAACTTTCACAGTCTTGGTGACATACTCTTGACTCTGAATCCAGTGATCAAATCTCTGTCGAACATGAATGTGTCATCTTAGGACTTTTAGTTAATATACAGATTGCACACGCACGTTCTAGGCCACGGATGACTAATGTAGCCTTTTTTACCTGAAATACCAAACTGTCACAAAGAAATATAAGAACTGTTGAAACAGCAAGGGAATGACTTGAGGGGTGGTACGCTGACAACATACTATACTCGAACAGCCTCCAGTCCAGGTTTTCATTCCTCTGCATTATACCCCACGTGTTGAGGATCTGTTTATTTCCCTTCTAAATCAACCAGCTCCCACCTGTTGCATACTACGGTATGAAGCAGAGTCTCAAAAAAGGCATTTTCTTGTAATATGCTGTGACAGAGAAGGCAGCAGAAATGGCCTTGCAAACTCCTGGCTGCTGAAGGTACTGAAGAACCATGTACAAATCATGGTTAGGCTCGGGTCGGGCAATCTACCAGTCATCACTGGTGTCACAGTGCACCGTGATATAATATGATGTGCAGTTTCATCAACACCATTAAAATCAGTGTAATGAGAACTCCCTGCCAGACCAAAAATATACTTTTAATGATAAATAATGCTGATGAACTAAGGGAAAATAACACCAAAATCGATTAATATAAAAATGAAAAAGCCTATTGGTGCATGAGTAACTCAGATCAGCACTGCAACAAGCTGAGGCTGTCATGATCAGGGGTGTGTTTTTTCCTGTTCTGCTGAGCATCACAGGCACCAAACACCTGTGATGAAGACATACAGTAAGTTAGCAGTCATGAAAATATTAAGCTGTGATAATGTTGCGTGAATCAGCAGATTTTTACACTACAGGATCATTGAAGCCTTAGCAAGTGACCTGCATGGAGGTTTTAACTTTAGAGGAACAGATTTGAAAATTAAAATAGTCCAGGTTAAACTCTTAGGATAACTACTAAAATGGTCATATAGTGCAAAACAAGTGTTTTATCTTCCTTTTACATTGTCAAGCCTTTGAGGTTTAATGTTACACATCTAAAGTTCCACAATTCACACAAACACACACTCAGTGTAAAGAATTCATAATTCTCTCCTATGTTCTATTAACAAAAATATTTGTTTTATTTACTGAGAGGGACAGGACATGCTACTCTCCTTGCAAAATTTTGAAAAAGTAATACGATGATATAGGGCAATACCTTTATCCAAAAATTGATACAGTAGGGTAAAAAGTATTTAGTCAGTCCCTGATTGTGCAAGTTCTCCTACTTAGAAAGACAGGAGGGGTCTGTAATTTTCATCATAGGTGCAACTATGAGGAATGAGGGGAAAAAAAAAATTCCAGGAAAATACATTGTAGGATTTTTAAAGAATTTATTTGTAAATGATGGTAGAAAATAAGTATTTGGTCACCCACAAACAAGCAAGATTTCTGGCTCTCACAGACCTCTAACTTCTTTAAGAAGCTCTTCTGTCCTCCACCTGTTACCTGTATTAATGGCACCTGCTTGAACTTGTTATTTGTATAAAAGACACCTATCCACAGACTCAAACAGTCAGACTCCAAACTCAACCATGGTCAAGACCAAAGAGCTGTCGAAGGACACCAGGAAGAAAATTGTAGATGTGCACCAGGCCGGGAAGAGTGAATCTACAATAGTCAAGCAGGTTGGTAAGAATAAATCAACTGGGGGAGCAATTGTAAGAAAATGGAAGACATACAAGACCACTGATAATCTCCCTCGATCTGGGGCTCCACGCAAGATGTCATCCTGTGGGGTCAAAATGATCATGAGAATGGTGAATAAAAATCCCAGAACTACATGGAGGGACCTGATGAATGACCTACAGAGAGCTGGGACCAATGTAAGAAAGGCTACACACTATGCAGAGAGGGACTCAAATCCTGCAGTGCCAGACATGTCCCCCTGCTTAAGACAGTACATGTCCAGGCCTGTCTGAAGTTTGCCAGAGAGCATATGGACGATCCAGAAGAGGATTGGGAGAATATCATGTGGTCAGATGAAAATAAAATAGAACATTTTGGTAAAAACTCAAGTTGTCGTGTTTGGAGGAAGAACAAGGGCGAGTTGCATCCCAAGAACACCATATCTACTGTGAAGCATGGGAGTGAAAACATCATGCTTTGGGGCTGTTTTTCTACAAAGGGATGACTGATCTGTGTTAAGGGAAGAATGAATGGGGCCATGTATCATGAGATTTTAAGCCAAAACCTCCTTCCATCAGTGAGAGCATCGAAGATGCAACATGGCTGGGTCTTCCAGCATGACAATGATCCCAAACACACCGCTCGAGCAATGAAGGAGTAGCTCCATAAAAAGCATTTCAAGGTCATGGAGTGGCCAAGCCAGTCTCCAGACCTCAACCCCATAGAAAATTTGTGGAGGGAGTTGAAAGTCCATGTTGCCCAGCAACAGCCCCAAAACATCACTGCTCCAGAGGAGATGTGCATGGAGGAATGGGCCAAAATACCAGCTATAGTGTGTGCAAACCTGGTGAAGACTTACAGCAAACGTTTGACCTCTGTCATTGCCAACAAAGATTATGTTACAAAGCATTGAGTTGAACTTTTGTTATTTGTTATTTGACCAAATACTTATTTTCCACCATAATTTACAAATAAATTCTTTAAAAACCCTACAATGTGATTTCCTGGAAATTTTTCCTTATTTTGTCTCATAGTTGAAGCGTACCTATGATGAAAATTACAGACCTCTCTCATCTTTCTAAGTAGGATAACTTGCACAATCAGTGATTGACTAAATACCTTTTTACCCCACTGTAAATACTGTTCTTGATTTGAGGTTGTATCACTCACCATTTCACCCAAAGGATTATTTTTGCTTCCTTGTGAAATGTTATGAGTAAAAGTAACATTGGAGTGCTGGGAGTTCAAAAATGTCAACTGCATACCATAACCACACATTGGAATGCCTCCCCTTGAGCAGTTGCCCAACCTCTTTTTACCCAACATCAATTCGATTGTTTTTTTATTAAAGTTGTTTAAAAGCCCACTTTAATTTAAATTAACTTTGTGACCTCAATACAACTTCAAAAAACATGTTTTCACAAAGTTTTTTCTCATCGCTTCCACGTGTTAACGGCGACATCATCTGTGCGCACTGGTCTTTCCTGAGTTACGAAAATGTACCAGGAGACCCACAATAACATTTGTTTTGCATGGGGAATTGTTTTTTATTGTTTATTTATTATTATTAATTATTTTACCCATGCACACAATTTGAGAGTTTGAGAGTTGCACACAAGGCAGAATGGATCTAGCACCATCTGGCACTAAACAGGTGAATTATCTGTGATTTTGGCAAATGTAATATTAGTTACACGGCTGTGCATCTACCCACCCCCTCTTCAGGTAGAATTTCATGCAGGATGGCCTGGGTGTTCTGATTCACAGATATGGTACCTTCTGTCCACCCCGTGTTCAGGCTCAGTGTCACTCTGCCAGACATGCAGCCTTTGAGTGTATAAATAAATAAATAATTATAATACTTATTATTATTATTCTTTCAGCTGCTCCCATTAGGGGTCGTTACATCACATCAATTGTCTCCATCTCACCCTTTCCTCTGCATCTTTCTCTGTCACACCAATCACCTGCATGTTGTCCTTCACCACATCCATAAACCTCCTCTTTGGCCTCCCTCTTCTCCGTCTGCCTGGTGGCTCCATCCTCAGCATCCATTTTCCTATATACCCTGGGTCTCTCCTCTGCACATGTCCAAACCATCTCAATCTCACCTCTCTGACTTTGTATCCAAACCATCCCAACTGAGCTGTCCCTCTAATATGTTCATTCCTAATCTTGTCCATTCTTGTCACTCCCAAAGTGAATCTCAACATCTTCAGCTCTGCCACCTCCAGCTTTGCCTCCTATCTTTTTGTTAGTGCCACCGTCTCTAAACCGTACAACATAACTGGTTTCACTACTGTCTTGTAGACTTTCCCCTTCACTCTTGCAGATATTCTTCAGTCACAAATCACTCCTGCCACCTTTCTCCACCCCATCCACCCATCCTACACTCTCTTCTTCACTCCTCTACCACATTCTCCATTATTTTGGACAGCTGATCCCAAATATTTAAACACATTGACTATTACCACCTCTACTCCTTGTAACAACACTATTCCACTGGGCTCTCTCATTCACACACATGTACACAGTCTTGCTCCTACTGACCTTCATTCCCCTTCTCTCCAGAGCATATCTCACCCTGTTCTCTACTCTCAATGTCATCTGCAAACATCATTGTCCATGGAGACTCCTGTCTGATCTCATCCGTCAACCTGCCCATCACCATTGTGAAGAAGAAAGGAATCAGAGCTGATCTTTGGTGTAATCCCACCTCCACCCTGAACAAGTCCGTCATTCCTACTGTGCATCTCATCACTGTCACACTGTCCTTGTACATAGTCTGCACTACCCTCACATACGTCTCTGCCACTTCTGACTTCCTCATACAATACCACATCTTTCTAAGCTTCCTCAATCCACAATGTAACTCCTTCTGGCCTTCTCTATGTACGTCTCCATCAGCGCTCCCAGAGCAAACATTGCATCTGTGGTGCTCTTTCTCAGCATGAAACCATACTGCTGCTCACAGATCTTCACTTGTTTTCTAAGCCTAGCTTCTCATACTCTCTCCCATAGCTTCATGCTGTGGCTGATAATAAGTAAATAAACAAATAAAGGCAGCATGGTGGCTTAGTGATTAGCACTTTTGCCTCATAGCGAGAAGGTTGTCGGCTCACTTCCCACTCGGGGCCTTTCTGCGTGGTGTTTGCATGTTTTCTTCGTGCTCGCCTGGGGTCCCTCCGGGTGCTCTGTCTTCCTCCCATATGCAAAGACATGCATATTAGGTGACATGCATAGGTGTGTGTCCACGTGGGAATGTGTTTGTTAGTCTACCTGTGGTCCTGCGACAGACTGCCGTCCTGTCTAGCCTCGTGCCTTGTTACTGCTGGGATAGGCTCCAGGCTCTAGAAGTCAGCAGGTATAGAAAATGGATGGATGGATAAAAAAAACCCTTCCAGAAAATATTTTTGCTAATAAACAGAAAAAAATAGATTACAATATTTGCTTTTTTTTAGCAGACAAATCTGCAGTCAATCACTTTTTCAGCACAACAAACAGGGTTCTTAATAAAGATTAAAAACAGCTCCCAACACAGAACACACCAATTGTTCCTGCAGCAGCAGTTTCTAGGTGAATGTCCATTATTATTATAACTCTTATGTATTTACCTGCTACCTGTATACAGTCCTCCTTTTTCAAATTTACTGTGTAATGTTGACACAAAGACTCGGCTAATACAACTATTGGATTCTCAGGAGAGAAATCCCTGAATTTTGCTGCAGTCATGTTTTAGAATCACTTCCCCTCTACAAACTGTGTATTTGTCCACATTTGATTTACTGAAGAACACACTGGATCATCACGTACAGTTTGCATCCCTTATATGGCCCATCATTCCACACAAGACAGAGGAGGGTCATATAATAAGACAGTTCTCTAGCCACATACAACAAACAGAGGAGACTGGCAGCAGATACATGTTGTCTTTCAGTGAGCACAAAATGCATTTACTTGGGAAATGAAGGGGAGATTTTCAATTTCTTAAAACCTATTCCATGTCAACACTAGTGGTTAAATATTTCATGAAGCAGAGTGTGGAGTGACTCGGGGGAGTTGCCTGTAAGGAGGTTTTCACGCCACTCTGACTGATGAGGGGATATTTCCCGAGCTGCTGTCCCATATGCTGTAACGTGATCACAGACTCCCCGTTAAACCACGGGGCAGCTGCCAGTAGTGCCTGACACAGCCGCCACCACCAACACACGCCAAATGGACTTATCAGCCACAAAAGCAAGGTTAATCTAAAACACCAACCCACTTTTGCATGCATTTGAACTTGCACTATAACTACAATGACAATTTCCACGAGCACAGCATCTCACTCCTGTCTGAAGACGTCTATGTCATGGCATCAGTCTCAGATTTGAAATGAATGTCACAGTTCAACCATTGATGATGCTGAAGCTTTGTGAAGCTACTAATATTACAAAGATTCATTCCTGTTTTTGCAGTGGAGGACACAGCTGACATAAGAATTAGCTTTGATAACCGCTAAGCCGCTACCTAAAAAGTTAAATGTAACAACACCGAACTGATAAACCACTAAGCCATTAATCTGAAACTACCACTAACTGTGAGCCACTAGCATTTATTATATGAACTAGCAGAAATATCCGGTGGTTAGAATGCATAATAAAAGGAAAAAATAAAAATAAATAAATGCAGTGATGATGTTATAATAGTTAGAGAATGAACTGTTTGAATGAGTGAGTTTTTTTGTCTATGTGTGGCCCTGTGACAGACTGGCATCCTGTCCAGAGTGCACCCCACCTCACGCCCTATGACTGCTGGGATAGGCTCCAGCCACCCACGACCCTTAACTGTTGTAAGCAGTTGAAGATGAGTGAGTGAGTGAACTGTTTGAAAAAGACTGAGCACGGGTGATGTAATTTTTTTTGTGGAAAAGCAATAGTTACTGAACCATTAAATGTACTGCTCAATACTCTCTTGAAGCAAGTTGAAGAAATGAAAACAGTTTAGGTTAAAATACTAGCCCCGTCTCACACTATCAGATCGTGATACCATCACAAAATGAAGTAGATGACACCATCATGCAAATCTACTACATTTCGTGATGGTATCACAAATTAAAAGCTTTAATCACTTTTCCTGATGGCATCACAAGATGCCTTGAGATATGGTTGTAAAATACACGTAAAGTTAAAGCCAGTGGTTTAATTTAAATATGTATTTATTGTCTTTCAGAAATCATCATTAACTCACCTCTGCGCCGGTGTACCGACAGAACTCCGGAGCAGAGCAGGAACTTGCTAACAGATGGTCAGGGTTGGGTAGGATTACTTTGAAAGAATACATGTGGATTACATGTATCTATGTACATACATTTGGATTATTTGTAATCTGATTACTTTTGGATTACATTTCAAAGTAATCCTACCCAACCCTGCAGATGGTCAAGATCGTTAGCTGGTAAGAATTCAATCTGTGTGTTTTTTCAGATGCTGCTTAGATATTTATGGAGTACGTTCATGTCCAAATTGGTTTTTCTAATCACGCTTTTAGCTTCCTGGTTTGTAAAGAAAATACGCATTTTGGACTGATTGTCATGGAGACCGGTCTGATATGGGAAAATATCTGACCGGTAATCAGCCAATCTGAGCGCACGTAGCGTCGCAGCCATATTATAATAATATAGAATAATTTATTGTCATTGAACTTTCAAAACACAAAATCTTGAATATTACAATGCTACATATTGCAGTAAATATACAGTACATGAACCATGAGAATAGGTGAGAACAATGAAGACCAAATAACAAGAAAATCTACACCCCTGAAAAAAAAAACAAGCAAAAGAAAAAAAAAAAACACAAAACAAAACACCAAAGTCATAACATTTTGGCTGGAGAATATAATGTTTTCATGCATCTGAGTGCCCAAGACTGAGTATAAGCCCACGCTCTTTTTTTGAAGACAGTTGGCTAAACACCCACCTGAAATGAAATTTTTTTTTTATTTAAAGGTTATTAAGCAGCCACCAAAAATAAATTAATTCCATGACCCAACACATTGTAAAAAGCAAAAATAATGAGTTTTCACGATGTTTTTCTTGTCTCTTCTGTATCTGACTTGTGATGACATTATCAATTTGACCTGTGCTCTTACTGTGAAAGATTCGTGCAAGAAACAGAAAATGTTCCTGGACGATGGCTGGCTTTGTGAAGGGAATGAAGTCCAAACTAATGTAGAGTGAGCACACACAGAGGTTCTGGACGCAAACACAGAGAAAACTGACTTCACAGCTGTCAGTTGACAGACAGCAACAGTCTGGATGTCCTACTCTTTTCAGTGAGAGGCTGAAGGGAAAATTATTTGGTCGATTTGCACAGAAAGTGCGCATGAAGCAGGAATTGTGTGCAAAATGTGTAATTTCATAGGTGCTTCCAATGCCTTGTACACCTGTTGCTACAACTATATGTGCAAACCAGCGGCTGAGAGATAGAGTGTGCACTGTGCGAGCCCATCAAACCCTTGCGGCCAAATTCCAGCTGAAACATACGAACATCTAACACTGCTCGTATGGCACTTAGAAAATATTTGGCCAGCCATATTATCATCATGAAAACAGTCAGCAGACAATCACTGTCGAGCTGGATGTGAAATTTGTTTAAGTGCCCCAGACTGTGAAGTTGCTGAGTGCACATGTGGCGTGTCAGAGCCCCACAACATGTGTGCGTGTGTTTTGTCCCCCCCCACAACACATCTGCTGTTGGGGCATCTCTCATCTGATCACAGAGTGACATCTTGGTGTGTGCGCTGACAGGACAGGGGGCATGGCTGGCTGCCCACAGCTGCTGGGACATCTCAGGTTCTGGACATCACAGCTGCAGCACACTTCCTGTGTTTTGACGGACACGTGTGTGTGTGTGTGTGTGTGTGTGTGTGTGTGTGTGTGTGTGTGTGTGTGTGTGTGTGTGTGTGTGTGCTTGTGTGGAAATACATAAAAAACATATATCACTTTTGCGATGGGGGAGAAATGGGTCAGTCCGTTTGGACACGCAGCAGGCCATCTGAATGTCGCATCTGACAGGACACGCGTGTCGGGCCGTGAGGGCTGTGAGCAGTGCGCCACACGACCAGGACAAGCCAACAGTATGACAAATATACCACTTTCAGTCACGTATCAGCAGAAATACGTTGTACCAAACAATGTTTGGTCAGTTATCGCAGCACTTTTTTTTTTAAGAAAATACATTTATCTGCTTGTTGATTTGACCCATTTCACGCTCGTGTTACAAGACAGTGATTCCAGCGTAGTGGTAAACTGTCCATCTGGTAATCACAGCGTGTGGGTTCGAGTCCTGTGGTGTTTTTTTCTTTTTATTTAACCAGGGTTATTTAATGGCCTCTTCATGACTGTATGTCTGTGTCATGGATCATCTACAGAGGAACAGACAGATCATGTTTGTATTGTCCACTTGATAAATGTGGTGTTTTTATATGATGTGTGGGTTGATTTAATTTTAAATACGTCCATCTCCTTCCTCATATCAAGCAGTTTCCTGCAGCTTTCACAGGACAGTGATCGCAACTCAGTGGTAAAGTTTCTGACTGGCAATCAGAGCTTTTGGAAGGCATGAGTTTGAGTCCTGTGGGTGGCATGTAATTTTTATTGTTTTTTTAATTTCAGCAGCTGCACGGTGTGGTTACACAGCTGCTGTGAAAAGCTGCTGTGTTCCAGCGTGCACGAACCGTTGCGCCAGCATCGTGTACGCCTACCCGAGCTGTTTCGCTGTGAGTCACCCTGAGTTGTACTTTATTCGCACTATGTGTGAAGGGGCCTTTAAGAATGTTAGGTCAGTAATCCACAATTACTGTGGAAATAAGCGGGTCATAATTTTTAATGCCTACACTAAAGCAAAACCATTAGGAGAAGCTCCACTCAGCCCTCAAAAATCTGATTTAATAAACACCCAAGCCACCTCTCTACCCATATACAAGTTGGACACACACAGACTCATGCACACACACAGTGATGTTACATGTTTTTACATATAGGATTTAGCTAAAACCACAAAACAGACCCAAAGAGGTCAAATTTTAACATCTTGTAGTGTAAACATGAAGTTTCCCACTTTGCATGTCAAGCTCAGATGATGATCAAGATGCACATAAATAAATGAATGAACAAATGAAACAGTTTCCATTCAACATACATTTTATTCACAGTAGATAAAGTATCAAATGATTAAGAAATATGAAGAAATAAGAAAATGCATGGAAAATAATTGTAATAATTTAATTAGTGCATTTACTATGGCTTCCCCCCTCCATCTCCTTCGGGGTGATGCTTGCTGCCATTGCACAATGTATCAATTCATTTACTGGATTAGTGCATTGTGAGGGAGCATCAGCTTTGTGGCTTGTTTCTCTATGCACAATCCAGCATGCATGTGCCAGAGTTTTAACGACCCTCACTGGCTGGCAAAGGCCAAGGGGATGCCCATGTTTCACCTGGCTGCAGCGTATAGATAATTACTTTAGACATGTGAGGATGGACTGGCTGTCTGCCTGTGTGGTTGCCATCCAGGAGCCAAGGTGGTTCTGTGTTGTTGTGAATGCAGAGAAGCAAATCACGGCACTTTGTCTTTATAAAACACTTCTTGGACTTCCTAAAGAATGCTGACAGATCCATACATGGAAATGAGAAGGAATTTTGCAGCAATACACCTCACTGAACAGATGGCTCGACAATGTGTCAACGACCTCATCGGGGGGGGGGGGGGGGGGGGGGGGAGAGAGAAAGACTGACTTTAAATTTTCTTTAAAGACAGGTAAGGTAATGACGCCTGTGGTGTACCTCCCCCACAGAGACTCTGGTAGTAAGTGAGGGGCTGGGGAGTGTTTGAAGTAGGAAGCTGTGTGCGTAGCATTAATTTTTAATGGATGCTTTTTACTGTCTGAGTGTCTCTGGCAGTGCTTGTGCAATTTGTCATCGTTGCGAGGCTGCAGTCAGCCTGCCTGCATCCGTGCTGCTGTGGAGCCGGGATGCGGAGCTTCTACAGAGCTTTTGTGAGGAGTGAGGGTGAGGCAGCAACATGCAGTAGTCACGAAGAGGATTCACTTCTCTCGGGGGGAGAAGCCGGCAGCTGGAGGCTTTGCTCCCTCCACTGAATACTCGTACATCATTTAACTCACAGGAAGCTTCAGCACCTGTTTGCAAATCATACTTGATCGTATACACAGCAGGGCAAAAAACAAACCTGTTTTGCTGTCTTGGTGGCTTCCCTCGCTAGTCTCCTTCTTCTTCTCTCAACAGATTTAACAAACAGTACCACTCTCCAAGACATGTCCACTGACTTGGAAATGTTCATGTATCCGTCTTCTGATTTGTCAAAAGAAGTGATGGTTTAGCTGTCTTATACTGAGAAGGTATGTATACTTATGCACACCTTTGTTGTGGCTTTCTACATTTCATTTGTGTCATGTTGTAGATATTAGTTTTGAATTTTAATATAAAGAAGCCTTAAGTATTTTTTTAATTAGATGTTATTCCAAAATTCAAACATGTAAAAGCTCAAGGGAACACAATCTTTTCTGCCAGCACTGTATGGGCCCTGAGGCTCAGTGGATCAGTGCTTATCCTCAAAAACCACTATATATGAGAGTTGACAACTCCCTCTGGATGGGACACCAGACCATCGCAGGTTACTTCCCCAGCCAAATATGTTATATAAGTAAGTTCTTATTTCCAGACACCTGGAGAGATGCCGGTCTGTCATGTTAATTCCTCTGCCAAGGCTGGTACCCATTTACAGCTGGGTGGAGTGGGTCAATACAGATCAAGTATGAAGCCCCTTTCACACTGGGCTTGCATACAGTTGCATTGTGATGTGTATGGAGTACGCTGGAAAATTGCAGATTTGTTGTAATCCCTGTGAAGGCTAGTGTATGATGGCGTATAGTTGCGTTCTTCATCTTGCTTACAGTTGCGTATGGCTGCTTACTGTATGCTTGCTGCCATGTATGTAGCCCTTGCTGCTATGTAAATCTATTTTTCTACCTCTCATAGTCCACTCCTGCCTACTTTTTGAGTTTTTTGGGAGGGATTGTGGAAATGCGCTCCATTCTCAAAACAGTACATGAAAGCAGACGGTACTCACATTTCCAGATGTACAGGGAGACAAACTGCTGCCTCGTCAGGGCTCGTAACATCAGATTGCAGACATTGTGTGCCCCACCCCCCACACCAAAAAAAGTAGAAAATATTGCCATTTAAACTTACAAGCATACTTAAACATCCCGTTTCTTGTTTCAGCATTCTAAAAAGAGCGAGAGAGAGCGAGCGAGCATTCTCTCTGCTTTTGTTTTCAAGAACTGCTGTTTCTGTTCTCTGGATTTGAAAGCAATCCAATTTATGAACTGAAAGAATCTAAAGCATGTTTTTTCTGATTATCAGATTACTGAAGTGCATGTAGCGGATGCATCCCTGCTGCAGACCGGTTCATGCACACGCAACGGCTTGTTCAGCCATTTTATGAACAAACACACACGCAGGTGAGGATCATTTTTCATCACACACGTGCTCCAGTTTGATCACCTGTTGTACGCATGCACAGGCACTGCGGACTGCGTGGATCATGCAGTCACACACATATGCTGGTTTGATTAACTGTTCTGAGCATGCACACGTCTACCAGTTCAATCTCGATCACCTGTTGTAAGCACACACAGGCGCTGCATGCTGGCTGCGTGGATCATTTCACTGCAGACTCACACGCCCGTTCGTTGTGTTGTAAGCACACACAGGTGCTGCGGGCTGCATGGCTTATGCAGCCACACATGCAGGTTCCATTACCTGTTCTGAGCATGCACACCTCCACCAGTTCGATCACCTGTTGTAAGCACAGACAGGCGCTGTGGGCTGCGTGGCTCATGCAGCCACACACACGCGCTACACCTGTTCTCCTCCAGCTGATTCACTCTGGATGCACGCACTGAGTTTTTGGATGTGTACAGTTGTGCAGTGCTGTGTAGATTTGCATGCAGTAGCGCAGTGTTGTGCAGACTTAAAAACTGTGCACTTTCTGTGACCAGTGCTCTACGCAGAAAAAAATTAAACTATCAATTTTTGCATCTGTCTCGCGTACTCCTTTGCATCCCTCAGCATGCTGCCACATAGGGCAGCATAAACTCAGTGTGCAGCTGCTTAAGATCAGTGTAGAGCTGTGTAGTCTGTACACTGCATTATGCAACTCTCGGTAGGCCCGGTGTGAAAGGGGCTTAAGACTGTCTGAAGTAGACACCTGGTACTGAGCCCCAGTGTACTGGTTACCTGATTCCTGTCCAGCACAGAGTCACCTGCGCTGTGCCGCATGAGCAACACCATGAAATTTTGTTGAGAATAGTCGGGAGTTTTTTTTTATTGCTGGTAACTTCAATGTAAAAATTGACTTTAAAATGCCTCCTTTCATGCAGCTCATCTTCTCCTCTGCAACATCAAAATCAGACTACATCAGAAAGCAGAGCAAAGGAAGCGACCCATCCAACCACTGAAAGTCAACATAGCCTCCCAGAACACAAACTGCAGACTAGAGAAGATGCAAAAATCAGTGCCTTCATGTCTTCGTGGAGAATTCCAGCTGGAAGATTTTACATAAACAATCTGCAAGATGATGGTAGAGGTGTGTTGTGTAGAACAGAGCAAACCACATCTCACATCATTCACAAACAATGAATCCTATTTAAGATGAGCAAAATGCACATGGCACACCTGACCATGAGCGGGAGATCTGGTCCACTGACAAAACAGACTGATGTACGTAATAAACACTGCTTTCACCAAGAACTCACACATTCTGTACAAAACCATGACTGGCAAATGCACTGTACCCAGTGCCAATATAAAGGAAAAGGCTGGTAACACACTTGTATCTCTTGAGGAGATGGTGAACAAACAGGAACACTAGGAATAGACTCGCTTCCTTGCCACCAAAACACTCATGATTGCTAGCCGAATCTACCGGGGATGAATATTGACAAAATTTGTCAATATCCCGAATAACCCTGACAGGTAATGTGAATCTCAGAAGTACCACATGCAATGAGTAGAAGTGCAGACTACTCCAGGATGCCGTCAAAGAGCTTCTGCTGGACAACCAAAAGACCACATCAGTACCTAGAGTCCTAGTGGCCTAGAAACCTGGTTTTACGCAAGAAAGCCAGCCCAAGCTTTAGAAACAAGAAGAAGCTTCACGGGTCAGGAAGGTCATACCTGAGAGATGTCCATCACAGCATCACAGCTGAGAGGTCGGGCAGAGGTCAGGTCATTGAAGCCCAGTAGAGTGGAGATGACCCCATTCTGATCAATCCTGCGAATCATTGTTCCATCCACAAAGAAGACCACACCGTATTTATCCACAGTGATGCCTGCACACAGGGTGACATAGAAGACACGGAAGATGAAAACATCGACTTATTCTGGTAATCTGTGACTTAATGTGAGGATGACACGCCATTAAATGACAATTAACGGCTAAAAAGGCTCATACAAATTACAGACTAATCGCTGTAATTTACACATAATGCTAGAATTGATTTTTTAATCAATAATTGAGGACAATAGAAATGTCAAAATAAATGAAGGCTATTTTAAAGACAGATTTCATTTCGCCACTCTCTCTTAATATTCACACATGCTTTACCTGGCATTCTGTTCACTTTAAATCTACCTCAGAGGGGAAAAATCCACATGAGCTGTGATATGCTGACCCAGGGATAAAAGGTGATAGAACGGCTGATTTCCTGGAGTGTCGGTGTGAGTCAGACGCGTGGAATGGAACAGTGGTGTACCATGACGCATGATACTGTGGGTTGATGCGAGTCCACTTGATGTTGCTGTGAAACTAAGTAATGTGTGCGGGTGTTTCAACACAAAGTGCCGTTGTGCGCTGCAACGTAGACAGATCCATAGGTGATCGGAGGGACTGCACTAAGTCATTAAACACCTCTCCATTTTTATAAGACTTTTATGTCTGACACGCAATATCTCAGCAGCTGCCACTTTCTATTTTTGATATATATATATATCTATATATATATATATATATATATATATATATATATATATCTATATCTATATATATATATATATCTATATATATATATATATATATATATATATTTTTTTTTTTTGAAGTTTGAAAGTTAAATCAACTCTAACTTACAAACGTAAGTTCAAACAACTTAATTCATTCAGGTTTTTTACAAATTGTAACACTTTTTTAAATTTGTTCAAACATTCTTTTTTTTCAGTGTGTGAGAATGGTCTTCAAAACACGGATCTAACCACAGATTTTATTCTTTCCATTCGTGTGGCCATGAAAACAAAGCACACTTCCTCTCCAAAAAGTGTGGAATCAGCTGTTTGTGGTTTGTGCCTCAGTATCGCGTCAAGCTAATCTAAGCTAAGACGCTACGTGCTGGACACAGGATAGTCTCACTGAGGAAGCCACTTCTGTGATCACAGAGTTAGACAGAAAGGTGATAACAAGTGGCCACTGTTAACAGAACAGCCATGATGTGGACCAGCTCCCAGCCCTTTGAGTTATTGGCTAAGCTAAGCTGAACCGATGGCTAAGCTAAGCGCTACCTGGAGCCCAAGTGTCAGTGACACGGCACGTCTAGAGAAAGTTGACTGAGGAACGTTGTTTTTCTGTGGACAAAAGACAGCAGTTGGAAGTAATGATTCATAATCTGGTATATAGTTGTTTAAAAGATAGTGTTGATTGGAGTGAGATATGCCCTTTAAACTGTTCAAACTGTTTAAATGTGTTCATCCTGAAAAAGACGCATGACCGATGGGATGCAAAAACCTGTTCGATATTGGCGTAAGTGTGTGTAAACGGAAGGTGACTATGTGGAAAAGTAATGGCACTGTTTAGGGCTCCTTCACACATAGCCAATGTCAATGTGCGTGCTGTGCACTCGCTCTCTGCAGCCTGTCACAAAAGCGATATATGTTTTTATTAGGGTTGAGCCGTTGACGAGCACGAACATGATCCAAATAAAACTCATCAATATCTGTGCTCGTGCTGAAGGAAAATCCTGATTGGCTAACTGACTGTCTTCACACTCTGTGATTGGCCAGTCACACACAGCGCCCGCCCCTCCCTACACAGACACGTCTCTCTGCAGCTTCTCTCACACACACACACACACACACACACACACACACACACACACACACACACACACACACACACACACACACACACACACACACACACACACACACACACAATCTTTCTCTCTGTGCTTGGCTTGACTCCAGCTCACGCTGCTGTGCTCCTTAATTTTTCTTCAGTTCGCCTCTGTTTTGGTTTGTATGGTGTCAGGAAAGATGACTTTAAGCTTGCTTTCAGCTTGTTTTCATCTTGGAAACACCAGAAAACGGGGTTATTCTTCCAGGGAGAGGTGCTGTTGCCACTACTCCCCTGCTACGAGGAAATCACAAGACTTGACCATCTTGTGACCATCAATTGGAATCGTGGAGTGAGAGGATTGGAGCCATAAAAGATCATTTGAGAGAGTTTTCAACTCCCACTCAGGCCGTCCAGTCACGGAGTAGCAGAACAACGGAGAGTAACCACTGGCCTTAAGTCTGAGTGGGGAATGTTCAACGATTTCTCTCTCAAGGAACATCATTGCATACCAGAATGGATTAGATCAACTTTTGGTTGATTGAAGACGGAATAAATTCTTATGTGGATTCACTTCCTGAAGGATTATAACATCACACAAGGATTGTGGTCAGCTAACAATTAACAGCTGATGAAGAGGAAATCAAGTTCATCGAGCTGGGGACCCTAACCTCAAAAACCTCCTTCCCTCACTCCTAGAAAAAATTGTTAAGAAGTCAATCCAGTCCCAGTCAAAGTAAGATCAGTCAGAATTATTGAATCAAAAACAAAAATCTCTGCCAATCATTATTCTAATTATACTTGAATTACTGTTGTGAAATAATTACCATATAATCTATGTTGATTATGTTATTGGCACTTGCAAAACCTGCAATAAATTTCCAAGCATGCAGTTAAAGTGTTAAGGCTCGGACATTGGATTATTGATGCTTCTTAAGGTGTAAAAGTTAAAGTTTATTGGGTGTACAACATCAAAAAGGCTCTAAAAGGTTAGTCTGGTTTTTTAATGAAAATAACACATCCAGGGGACTCGCTGTACAAGTCACTAAATTCAAAATCTAGCAACATTCCAAGAGCCCTGATCCATAAGAGGAGAGCTGCCGTTAACGGGCGTGGCCGGTTCGTATCCTGGTTCCAGAGAAGGCTATTCGACCGGGGTGCGAGATCAGCTTCAGCGGGGTGGACGTCCGGATGGAGGCAGTGAGCAGCTAGGCGAATCTCCTCGCCACCAGCTTGAACAGCCTTTGTGCAGCCCTGCCAGGTAATACCCGTGGAGACACGAAGGTCGGACCCCAGAGACGGAGAGCTGGTTTTTACACAAACACACTCATCGGAGGGTGAGCGTGTGTCGTGTATCTAAAAAGCGGGATCTGACAATGGTATTTAGCATTAATTGGTGAACTCTTTTCATAACGTACACGGTGCATTTGAGAAGACAGAGCTGAAAGCAGCTCATGTTGTGTCGCTCACTGACTCCACTCCGGTGTTTTTTTTTAACCATTTGTTTGCTGGCTGGTGATATAAAGTCAGTTGGAAAACTTTGCTTGTACTGAACGCGGTGCTTTTGAGAAGAACACAGTGAACAACGCTGACATATTATTTCCCTGTTTGCCATCATTGGATGTTTGCATGAATCACCAAGTTCACACAGACCATTAAAAAATAAACAGTCTTAGAACAACCCCTTTCTCTCCCTCTTACTCAGTCACACAGACGCACACACACACACACACACACACACACACACACACACACACACACACACACACACACACACACACACACACACACACACCTTAATCAAAATGCCAAGAGCGTTAGGTAGTAAAAATAAAGAAATAATTGAAAAAAATCACAGTTTGATCATAAAATTAATAATAATAATAATAATAATAATAATAAAGAAAGTTGCGTTGATTATGACAACTCTTGTTCATGCATACTTAGTTCATAATTTCCTACTACACTGAATGTCACTTCTGAGGCTGTTCTGTTATTCATTCATACCCTTAAGAATATTCATGTTCTGAGTTGATAAAAAAAAACTTGTTCTGTAAATAGTTCCTTTAATATTGTGATCAATAACACTGAATGTCAATTCCGAGGCTGTTCTGTAAGTATTCATTCATACACTTAAGAATATTATGTTCTGAGTTCATAAAAAAACTTTTGTAAATAGTTCTCTTACTTTTGTGATCAAAATCATTGATTTGAATCTCAATTTTGAGGCTGTTCTGTAAATAATTCCTTTACTATTGTGATCAAAAACATTGAATCTCAAATCTGAGACTGCTCTGTAAATTGTTCTGTAAATAGTTCTCTTACTTTTGTGATCAAAATCATTGATTTGAATCTCAATTTTGAGGCAGTTCTGTAAATAAACAATAAATATAGCAACTTCTGATTAATCCATATCAATTTCAGACTTAAATAATGTACAGATGTAAGCCCCACCCATTTTTGGTTAAGCTACGCCCACTTCAGGTTCAGGCCCCGCCCGCTTCGAGTACAGATACAGATAATTTAGATGGTTGAACAGATACAGATACAGATACTGGTGTACTCGCTCATCCCTAGTTTTTAATGTATGTCCACGTGAGGACAGCAAGCATAGACACGTGCATCGCAGTGGGCAGTTGTGTTGTGACATCCAGAACCAGAGATCTCAACAGGTTGCTGCTGTCAGCGGTCACGCCCCCTGTCCATTCAGCACAAAAACCAATGTGTCACTCTCTGTTTCTGTGTATTGTGACCATATTTTTTGTTATTTTGTTGTGGAATTGTGTATATAGTTACTATAATACTTATTAATATATCTGTCCTGGTGGTGGTCTCTGTGTTTTTAATGTGACACATCGTGTGCACTAAGCCATCATTCACAGCTGTCAGTGAGTCTCTGGCTGGCGATCAGCTGGGAGGTGGCTCGCCGTGCTGTGTGCGCTTAGACGTGGCTGGCAAGACCCATCTGTACATACATATCAGCATTCCATGCAAGTGTGCTCCCCCCGCAACACACACGCGATACACATGTACGCCACATGTGTTGAGGGAGAGCCGATACTCTGGCACGCCCCGTGTGTTGCTTTGCAAGGCCACAGTCATGGGGTCACTTAGACAAATTTCACATCCAGCTCAAAAGTGGTCATCTGCTCATTATTTTCATGCTAACAGTGTGAATGGCCCCACATTTTCTGTGTCAAGCACGTGGTGTTGAATGTTCGCATGTGTCACCTGGAATTTAGCTGACACCTGCCGCGAGAGCTCTCACAGGGCATTCTCTGTCTTTTGGCCCTTGGTGTGTGCAAATAGTTGAAGCAACAGGTGGACGAAGCGTTGGAGGCAGCTCTGATTTTTCACAAATGGCATGGAATTACTCCGTCGTGCTAGTCGGCTTCAATCATGTTATGTGTGAAGGGGCCCTTAAGGTTTACGAGGAAGCAGATACATGATTCAAGCAAGAATGTTGTTTGTTATTGAAATATTATCTGTGTGTCAAAATGCAGTGCACACGCACACACACACACACACACACACACACACACACACACACACACACACACACACACACACACACACACACACACACACATTCATCGTCAACCAGTTAGTCCAATTAAGGATTGCGGGGAGCTGGAGCCTATCCCAGCAGTCATAGAGCATGAGGCAGGGTACACCCTGGACAGGACGTCAGTCTGTCGCAGGGCCACCTATAGAAAACAAACACATTCACACCTATACACATGTACGGACAATTTAAAGTTTCCAATCTACCTAATCTGTGTGTCCTTGGATGGATGCCCTGTGCATTCCTTGTGAAATTCTGCCTGAAGGGGGGGAGGGGGGTGCATTACTACTGATAAAAATAATAAAAAATGCATTGCTTGCAAGTGTAAAATAACTAATGAATTAAAAAAAACATGCAACACAAATGTTACTGTGGGCCACCCAGTATATTTACATAACTTGGGAAAGACCAGCACACACTGATGATGTCATCACAGATACAGTGGGGCAAAAACGTATTTAGTCAGCCCCTGATTGTGCAAGTTCTCCGACTTAGAAAGATGAGAGAGGTCTGTAATTTTCAACATAGGTACACTTCAACTATGTGAGACAAAATGAGAAAAAAATCCAGGAAATCAAATTACAGGATTTTTAAAGAATTTATTTGTAAATTATGGTGGAAAGTCAGTATTTGGTCACCCACAAACAAGCAACATTTTTGGCTCTCACAGACCTGTAACTTCTTCTTTGAGAAGCTCTTCTGTCCTCCACCTGTTACCTGTTATTAGTGGCACCTGTTTGAACTCATCATCTGTATAAAAGACACCTCTCCACAGCCTCAAGCAATCAGACTCCAAACTCAACCATGGCCAAGACCAAAGAGCTGTTAAAGGACACCAGGAAGAACATTGTAGACCTGCACCAGGCTGGGAAGAGTGAATCTACAATAGGCAAGCAGGTTGGTGTGAATAAATCAACTGTGGGAGCAAGAAAATGGAAGACATACAAGACCATTGATAATCTCCCTTGATCTGGGGCTCCACGAAGATCTCATCCCGTGGGGTCAAAATGATCATGAGAACGGTGAGCAAAAATCCCAGAACTACACGGAGGGACCTGATGAATGACCTGCAGAGAGCTGGGACCAAAGTAACAAAGGCTACACACTACACAGAGAGGGACTCAAATCCTGCTGTGCCAGGCGTGTCCCCCTGCTTAAGCCAGTACGTGTCCAGGCCCATCTGAAGTTTGCCAGAGAGCATATGGACGATCCAGAAGAGGACTGGGAGAATATCATGTGGTCAGATGAAATCAAAATAGAAGTTTTTGGTAAAAACTCAACTTGTGTTTGGAAGAAGAAGAATGCTGAGTTGCATTCCAAGAACACCATATCTACTGTGAAGCATGGGGGTGGAAACATCATGCTTTGGAGCTGTTTTTCTGCAAAGGCGACAGGACGACTGATCTGTGTTAAGGGAAGAATGAACGGGGCCATGTATCATGATATTTTAAGCCAAAACCTCCTTCCATCAGTGAGAGCATTGAAGATGCAACATGGCTGGTTCTTCCAGCATGACAATGATACCAAACACACCGCTCAGGTAACAAAGGAGTGGCTCCATAAAAAGAATTTCAAGGTCCAGGAGTGGCCTGGCCAGTCTCCAGACCTCAACCCCATAGAAAATTTGTTGAGGGAGTTGAAAGTCCGTGTTGCCCAGTGACAGCCCCAAAACATCACTGCTCCAGAGGAGACGTGCATGGAGGAATGGGCCAAAATACCAGCTCCAGTGTGTGCAAACCTGGTGAAGACTTACAGGAAACGTTTGACCTCTGTCATTGCCAACAAAGATTATGTTACAAAGTATTGAGCTGAACTTTTGTTATTGACCAAATACTTATTTTCCACCATAATTTACAAATAAATTCTTTAAAAATACCACAATGTGATTTCCTGGAATTTCTTTTCTCATTTTGTCTCTCACAGTACCTATGTTGAAAATTACAGACCTCTCTCATCTTTCTAAGTAGGAGAACTTGCACAGTCAGGGACTGACTAAATACTTTTTTACCCCACTGTAAATACTGTTCTTGATTTGAGGTTTTATCACTCATCATTTCAGCCAAAGGATTATTTTTGCTTACTTGTGAAATGTTATGAGTAAAAGTAACACTGGAGTGTTGGGAGTTCAAAAATGTCAAGTGCATACCATATCCACACACTGGAATGCCTCCCTTTGAGCAGTTGCCCAACTTCTTTATACCCAACATCAATTCGACTGTTTTTTATTAAAATTATTTAAAAGCCCACTTTAAATTAAATTAACTCTGTGACCTCAACACAACTTAAAAATATCAAAAAATACGTTTTCACAAAGTTTTTTCTCATTTTGTCTCTCACAGTTGAAGTGTACCTTTGTTGAAAATTACAGACCTCTCTCATCTTTCTAAGTAGGGAAACTTGCACAATCAGGGGCTGACTAAATACTTTTTTACCCCACTGTAAGATGCATAAGCAACAAGAAAACATTGTGAAAACTCATTATTTTTTGCATTTTACAATGTGTTGGGGTCATTAATTTAATTTAGGATGGGCATTTAATCAACTTTCATTAAAAAAGGGGTGGGTAGATGCTCGGGTGGGGGTGTTCTGACATCTGGATAGGTCATCGGACAAGACACAGAACCTTTCAGCTGACCCTCGTATCCTCTGGAATTACTGACTTAAAATTCTTGGTGCATAGAATCTGAAAACGCAAGAAGGGTAGTGTGGGAGTCGGGCTCAGTCATGGCCGTTTTGTGTTTGGGCATCCATACTTCTTTACAATAAGACTAGCCTTATTAAGGATTTGTAAATTATTCAAAATTACTTAACTAATTAGGTTGTAAAGAATTTACTTTACTAAACAATTATGAACTAATTATAGTAACATAGATTTCATACGTTATTGCAGCCTCATTACTTGGCAAGATCAAGTTACTGCTGCATTTATCCATCTATTCTGTTAAACCAGAGACCTCTCTATCTTGTCACTTTATCAGTCAGCAGATACTCCCATCACCCATCTTGAGGTTTCTTGGTATCACTTCATGACCATTTATTTATGAGATACAAACATTTATAACTACAGAAAGAGTCCAGCAAAGTGTCACGCCATCACTGTTTACTAATGAGTTACCAATGTTCTTAACTGGCAAAAGGAGCCTTATTGTAAAGTGTGAAACCAGCCAAGGATAAGGCAAAGTAAGCCAACTAGAACAGCTAAATATGGGCTCACTGAGTTACAAAAGCTTAAAGTATTTACAACCTAAATAACAAAGAGTAACACTTTACAGTTGTAATAATAATAATAATAATAATAATACAATTAATTTATGCATTATATTAAATAATACAATTAATTTATGCATTATATTAAATTCTTTTGGCTTCTCCCAGTTTGCTCGGGGTCACCACAGCAGATCCGATATGGAGTTGCATGTTGATTTGGCACAGGTTTTATGCCGGATATGCTTCCTGACACAACTCTATATTACATGGAAAATGGCCACAGGCCACAAGAGTCCAGCAACCTTCTGTTTTGAAAGCGCCTAATAAAGTGGAAAAGCTTGATGTTCCACCACAGGTCGATGATAATGAGGATAACAATCCACACACCACTGATCAGTTTTATGTGATAGGAAGACAATTTTGTTCTGATGGATTTCTGCCTTAAAAACTCTAACACAAATTAACTAAAAAAGACTGTCCTGTGGTACACTGCGTAAATGGCACCTTGCACCTTATATTATATGCAGGAATTTCGATGATGCATCGTGTTTTTCCTTTTCTGCTTTTGGGTATTGATGTGCACCTTTTTTTGTCTGGGCCGGGGTTTTGTGTGTTTTTCTCTTTCTTTTGTTCATACAAACTAAATAATTAAATAAAAATAATTTAACAAAAAGAAAAAAAAGAAGATTGTCCGAATGTGACCACTGCTGACTTGTTGCTGATGGCCACCATCAGAAGACCGGACTTTCAAGCACTGTATTGTTACTGTTGCTCTGTGAGGTGTGAATCATACTCAAGTGCTCGGCAGGCTGTCTTTGCACAGGGTAAGTGGAGTGAGATATTACAAATTATTGAAAAAAGGGCTGCCACGATTAGTTGTCTAGTCATGATTATGTTGGCTATCAAAATACGAGGTCTGTTAGAAAAGTATCAGACCTTTTTATTTTTTGCAAAAAACTATATGGATTTGAATCATGTGCGCATGCATCAGCCAAGCTTCAACCTTTGTGCACATGCGTGAGTTTTTTCACGCCTGTCGGTTGCGTCATTCGCCTGTGGGCAGGCTTTGAGTGAGCACTGGTCCACCCCTCTCGTCAGATTTTCATTGTCAAGAAAATGTCTGAACGGCTGGAACAGCGCTGCATCAAATTTTTCAAGAAACTGTGTGAGGCAGCCAGGTGGAAACCATTCGGAAAATTCAGATGGCTTTCAGTGAAAATCCTATGGGCATCACACAGATTAAGGAGCATTACAACCGGATTAAAGATGGCCCACAGCGGCTGAGGGTGCGCTGCGCTTTGAGCGGCCATTGACAGGCTGAAATGACCAGATCATTTCCAAAGTGAAGGCTGTGTTGATCCGGGACGTCGTGTGACTACCAGAGAAATGGCAGAAAAGGTGGACATCAGCCATTTTTCGTCAGATTCCACTGTTACAGGAGATTTTGTAATGAAAGACGTGCGGAGGCATTCGCACATCGAGACGAAGCCACAATGGCGTTAGGTCTTCCACCATTCAGAAGATTCAGACGGCTTTCGGTGGCTTTTTAGTCGAGTGAGTATCTGAGAAATTGTGGAGAGCTGGGCATGTCACAACATGTCCCGTGAGACTTCCAACACGGACTTGCTTTTGTTCTCCACCATTGCGGCTTCGTCCAAATGCGCGAATGCCTCCGCACGTCCAGCCGTTCAGACATTTTCCTGACAATGAAAATCCGATGAGAGGGGTGGACCAGTGCTCACTCAAAGCCTGGCCACAGGCAAATGACGCAACCGACAGGCATGAAAAAACTCACGCATGCGCACGAAGGTTCAAGCTTGGCTGATGCAAGCGCACATGATTCAAATCCATATAGTTTTTGCAAAAAATAAAAAGGTCCGATACTTTTCTAACAGACCTCGTAGTTAGCGACTAATTTAATAATCGACGTAATCATTTACACTCAACAAAAATATAAACGCAACACTTTTGGTTTTGCTCCCATTTTGTATGAGATGAACTCAAAGATCTAAAACTTTTTCCACATACACAATATCACCATTTCCCTCAAATATTGTTCACAAACCAGTCTAAATCTGTTATAGTGAGCACTTCTCCTTTGCTGAGATAATCCATCCCACCTCACAGGTGTGCCATATCAAGATGCTGATTAGACACCATGATTAGTGCACAGGTATGCCTTAGCCTGCCCACAAAAAAAGGCCACTCTGAAAGGTGCAGTTCTATCACACAGTACAATGCCACAGATGTCGCAAGATTTGAGGGAGCGTGCAATTGGCATACTGACAGCAGGAATGTCAACCAGAGCTGTTGCTCGTGTATTGAATGTTCATTTCTCTACCATAAGCTGTATCCAAAGGCGTTTCAGAGAATTTGGCAGTACATCCAACCAGCCTCACAACCGCAGACCACGTGTAACCACACCAGCCCAGGCCCTCCACATCCAGCATGTTCACCTCCAAGATCGTCTGAGACCAGCCACTCGGACAGCTGCTGAAACAATCGGTTTGCATAACCAAAGAATTTCTGCACAAACTGTCAGAAACCATCTCAGAGAAGCTCATCTGCATGCTCGTCGTCCTCATGGGGGTCTTGACCTGACTCCAGTTCGTCGTCGTAACCGACTTGAGTGGGCAAATGCTCACATTCGCTGGCGTTTGGCACGTTGGAGAGGTGTTCTCTTCACGGATGAATCCCGGTTCACACTGTCCAGGGCAGATGGCAGACAGCATGTGTGGCGTCGTGTGGGTGAACGGTTTTCTGATGTCAATGTTGTGGATCGAGTGGCCCATGGTGGCGGTGGGGTTATGGTATGGGCAGGCGTCTGTTATGGACGAAGAACACAGGTGCATTTTATTGATGGCATTTTGAATGCACAGAGATACCGTGACGAGATCCTGAGGCCCATTGTTGTGCCATCCAAGAACATCACCTCATGTTGCAGCAGGATAATGCACCGCCCCATGTTGCAAGGATCTGTACACAATTCTTGGAAGCTGAAAATGTCCCAGTTCTTGCATGGCCGGCATACTCACCGGACATGTCACCCATTGAGCATGTTTGGGATGCTCTGGACCGGCGTATACGACAGCGTGTACCAGTTCCTGCCAATATCCAGCAACTTCGCACAGCCATTGAAGAGGAGTGGATCAACATTCCACAGGCCACAACTGACAACCTGATCAACTCTATGCGAGGGAGATGCGTTGCACTGCATGAGGCAAATGGTGGTCACACCAGATACTGACTGGTATCCCCCCCCAATAAAACAAAACTGCACCTTTCAGAGTGGCCTTTTATTGTGGGCAGTCTAAGGCACACCTGTGCACTAATCATGGTGTCTAATCAGCATCTTGATATGGCACACCTTTGAGGTGGGATGGATTATCTCAGCAAAGGAGAAGTGCTCACTATCACAGATTTAGACTGGTTTGTGAACAATATTTGAGGGAAATGGTGATATTGTGTATGTGAAAAAAGTTTTAGATCTTTGAGTTCATCTCATACAAAATGGGAGCAAAACCAAAAGTGTTGCGTTTATATTTTTGTTGAGTGTATTTTCTTAAGATTTGTTTTTCTCTTAAAACGGCTACTGTACGTTTCGCTGCCTTTCTGTCCGTGGCACACATGCGCAGTAGTGGTAGTCAGTAGCTGTGATGTCACCAGGGAGGTTATGCCCAAACAATATCATGGCTTCCTGGCAACGAAGCTTAAAAGTTCAGGAGCATTTTAACCAAATTAAAGAGAAAAACGTGAAATGCAAAATCTTCAAGGCAGAACTTGCCTTCCACAGCAGTACAACGGCACATCTGAGAAGGAAGCACGTTGTGGTGAGAGTTGTCTCGGTAAGCTAATTGGCTAGTTAGCTGCTAACATTAACGTCTATAGTGAGCTACTTATGTCTGGTTCACACGGCAAGATAATTAGGCCGATATCGAACCCGATCTTCCCATTTCGACAATCTTAAGGACGGCCCGACAATCGTGATGACACTAAAGATAATCTCAGCAGATATTCCTGCCGTGTGTGGTGTGTTAAGTGCGCTCTGATCTGCTCAGAAGGACGTCAGGAGCGCTCTGATCGCAAATTGGGGATATTCAACATGTTGGATTGTCTTGGCTCCAACCACAAACGAGCACGCAGCCTTCTGAATGTGATGTGCAGCCAATCAGAAAGCGAGGTAATGAACACACGGAGCGAAATCTAAAATCAAAACAACTGTTTTGTTTCTTCTTTAAAGAACACTTTTTCTTTTTATTTCTGTGTGTTTTTTTCCCCTCTGTTTTAAATAGTCCACAAACTATCTCCATCTGTTTACTCTGAAGTCATGTTTAATCTTGAGAGATTTTGTGAGATTTCCTGCCTGACCTGGGAATGTTCATGTGTGAAATCTGTTCATGTGTGGTGTGTTGACTTCTCCGTATGGCTGAACACCACACACTGTACCACCAAACCTGTTAGATCTATAATTTCTTATCTTCACGTGTGTGGTCTCTCGGGTTTTGGAAACCTACAGATAATTTTAAAATCCTGCCATGTGAACCAGGCTTTAGCTGTAAACATTAACAATGACAATTTCATTAGCATTATTACACACGTGTTTGCTGTAACGTTTTAACAGCGATGTCATGTTTGAATAGGATGTATGACAACAACACTAATGTTTTACAACGCTACAATACAGTGGTAAAAAAAAAAAAAAAACGTTCCTCTTCAATGAATGACTTTGTTACCAAGTAAAAGTTGAATGAACTATAATCTTAATTGTCTTTATTTTTAGTTAGCACATAACATAAACACTTCAAGCTTGAAGATAATGATGGTTATAAAGAGCAACTGCATGCTGGTGCATTAAACTGCAATTTACGTGTGATCCGATTAGTCGACTAATTGCAAAAATAATTGGTGACTAGTCAATTATCAAAATAATTGTTTGTGGTGGGCCTAATTGAGAGGAATAGTAATGATATTACTGCTTGGAGGGGGTTTGCTGTTTTACCAGTGTTCATCACTAATGCTAAAACTGCCCAGGCAGCATGTTGTACATCCATATACCTTCACATAGACGCATGATCACAATGTGCTCATACACTAAATGTGCTAAGTGTTATTAAATCCCAGTGCAAACTCCACTGAAACGGAATGAAATTTACTCCAGAAAATTTGCTGGCAAAATGCGTGTGTGACTTGCTGCTAATTTATATAAATTACAGTAATTAGAGTGTTATGCATGTAGTACCTCTGGGGTTGGTGAGAGTGGCCTCCACAGCCTTTCCTCCATCACCACACCGAGCGTCATCATATGGGAGACACTGGTCACCAGTGCCAGCCACCAGCTCCAGATTCTTGGGCACGTCTTTTATGGCGTTCAGGGATTTCACCTTGAACACCTTCCTGCTGCTGGTGTCCGAAAGGTAGACTACACCGTTTACTGGACTGGTGGCCAAGTAATACTTATGAGCAGGGCTGTTGCTGAGGGAGAAGAGAGAGAAGCACAAGTCCATAGAGCTGGAGGGGCAACAGCACTTTCAATCAGTAACACTGTGTAATACAATTAAAAATGGATTCAAAAGCCATTTAGAAAGTCAACTGGGTACAATTACAGTTTAAACCAAGGACACAGAAAAGAAAAATAGAGTGAGATTAAACACGACATAATTATAGTGCTTTGAAGTTGTCTGCAAAACAGTCGGCATGGCTCGAAGCCTTCATGTAAATCAGAGACTGGGAACGCCACTTGACTCAATGTGTACACGGTCCTATAGGCATACAGCAGACATTTATGAAAATAACAGATTTAATTTGAAAGAAGCAGCTGCACTGCAGAGCTAAGGAGAACCAAGCTAAACAAAGGTCAAGTGAGATTCACTCCATTTGGATTCAAGTCAAACCATAACTTAAATCTCTGCTTTATCATCTGGAAGCAAATCTTCTATGGTGTGAGCCTGGCTGTTCCAGGGAGAAGTACAAACAAGTACAGTTTCTCTTGGTACTTTTGTTTTAAGAAAAAACAGACAGATACATAGAGGAAAACACCATTCAGAAACACAAGCCAGAGATTCCAGTTAGCACAATGATCCTTCATATCCACAGGAGGGAGGGCAGTTTGACAGAGAGACAGCAGAAACAAATATAACCAGGGCTGCTGTGGTGGGATGTGTGAAATCTGCTGGCATTGGTGTCAAGAGTATACAGCACAAAGGTGACTGAAGAGAAATTATAAAACTGAAATGACAAGAATCTATTAAACAAGACAAGTGTAGCCTAACATTTGGTTTTCAAGCATTAAAATGATGTGGAGTATTTTCTTACTTATAATTAAATAGTTATTTTGTGCTAAATGTCCTTGAAACCTACGACAGACTAAAATGAAAAGGTCCAAAGACCAAAAGAGCTATTGACAAAAGGCCTTGGCTGCAGATCCTTCAGAAAACACTCAGGTTTGTGTGTTTTTTAAAGCAATCAAATTAAATTCCTTCTAAGTCAGTGAATAGTTATTTTGTGGAGTGTTACCAGGATATGATCCAGCATTATGGAGATACCTGTCAAAGTGGCGTTCAAAGTAGATTTGCAACTCCTAACCTTGGTGGTTCTTGATGCGGGGGTTGGCAGGGGAGTAACTTTGCCAAATCTTATACTTTTTCATACTGTGGCCGGTAGGTCTGGAGAATTGTCATCTCTGGACCATAATATTAAATGACAATTCACCTTCAATGTCATGACAAGACATGGGTGTAATCCTCAGGTGTGTTACATGTCACAATCAGACAGCTGTCCACGCTGAGTGACACTTCATCCTGCAAAACATTTAAGGTACAGCCGGCTGGTTGAGAAAATGCAGCTTCTGCTGTGGAGTAGGTCAGTAGCAATTCTCAATAACTGGATTGTGATTTGCATTCTGTCTGGCATATGTAAACACCTGATAACTTATCAGCTCCCACGAGCAAGTAGAACAATGTGGTTCCCTACGGTGTTTGAAACTATGAGGCACAATTCCCTGACCTTGAGCTACGGCCATACGCTCCATCTATATTCACCGACAACATCTAGTTTGTAGAAGATAATTGGATTTTGTTGCACGCTGGTGCAGCAATGAAGGCAGTGTGGTTTGAGTGAACGGGGACATCCTTGGCGGGGGGGGGGTCAATGAACATGCTGTGCTTTCTGGGAAAAAAAATGTCCTTTTTAATATGGAAATATGATTGCAGCACTGAGACAAAAAGGACACGGCAGGGCATTTTTAGCAGGCACGCTGCTGCACTGTGTGTTAGTGCACAAGTACAAGCCAACATGGATTCATGAAGTGACATTTGAGAGATAAAATGTGGGTTAAGAGTGTTACAGAAAGAATGAAAATGTAATGGAGACCTTCTGAGTGTTTTTAATGTGGTCATTTTTTAAACAGAGGGCAGTGACCAGCATCACTTAGCTTTTCATCCTCGGTTTGACTACATCCTTCCAAACCGAAGTCATGACCTTCTGACAGAAAATCAATCAGTAGCCCTTTGCCTGAGACGTGGTACGTAAAGACAGAATGCGGAGGCTTCCACCAACTGATAGGAAAAATGCAGCCTTTGCAAGTTAACCAGTTTTAAAATTCACAGCAAACTTCAAGTTTATCAGTTGAAAGTACCTGCTGTATATAAGTGCACCCTTTATGAAGCTCACTACATTCAGTTTGTTTAGGGTCAACAGAGATTATCTTTAACCAGAGAATATTGTGGTTATGAACTGTGTACTCTGTTATATTAGTCATGTACAGTGCCCTCCAAAAGTATTGGAACTTGGTATTTCACACATTTTAATTTGTTTATGCCATTTAAATACAATAAATAAATAAATACATTTCTAAAATTATCTTCCTCAAACTCAAACTGAAAGCAAATCTCAACAACTTGATCTAAATTAATTAAAACTATAAAAACCAAGATGCTGGGTTGCACAAGTAATGGAATGCTTTGGTACAATACCTGTAAATAATCCGTTTTATTGCCAGTTTTCTTCAGACAAGTCCCTGACTTGTTACAGGCTGACTTGTTATATAGTTATAGGCTTCTGTGGCTGTGATTGGAGAAATTGTGCATAGTTCATGTTTTGCATTTTGTATCACCAGTTATACAGCTTCATGATGAAGTGGTATAGAGGAGGATTTTCTTAAAAAGAAGACCTGAAAGTACAGCTACAATTTCTGAGATGCAAGCCAAGATTTGATGTTTTGGTGAAAGGAAAAATCCTCCTCTTGTCTTTCACATTTTTAATTCACTTACACCAAGTTGTAGAGATTTGCTTTCACTTTGAGTTTAAGGCAGATAATTTTAGATTTTTTTATTTTTTGTATTTGAAATGGGATAAACAAATTAACATGTGTGAAATATCAAGTGTTCCACAACTTTTAGAAGGCACTGTACATACTGTACATGTTTTTTTTTTGTTATCAGATTTTAGAGGCATGTCTTCAGCAACTGGGAAAGGTCCAGGAGAAGTCTAATTTATGTCAGGTGGATCCACAAAGATGCTCTTGCTGCTGTACATGGCGCATACTGTGTGTACTTTAAACATAAGCCAATTTTGTCAGCGTGGATACTGAGACTCTTTTGCCTACAGAATGATCGCATAAAGGAAATTGGTTGCTCTACTCCTGATGATAACGAGCCACAAATTTACAGCAGATCATCACTTTGGATTTGAAGATTAAGAGGCTCATGTCTTTATATTTCATTTATATTCATTTATGAGCTATGGAAGCAGTGAACAAAATGACACTCAGATTGTTGTCTTTGTTGTTACACCCATGGATCTGAATGTTAAACTGCTGGCAAATGATTTGAAGCTAATGTTGAGTAGTAAATGGTAAATGGACATTTATATTGCGCTTTTCCGTCTGCATCAGATGCTCAAAGTGCTTTACAAAAGTAGTAAGTTGTTTTGATACACAGTGTGGTATCAGAAAACCTAATGTGTAGTATTAACATAGTATCCAGCGCATATGTACTAATTAAACAGTTGGGGGAAAAATCTATTTAATGTGGAGTTTGGTTTTGAAGGATGTTTTAGGCCCTTAGCTTGTAGAGTAATTGAACTGTGGTTTAAAGTAAGAGTAAGACCTTTTCCTTACCAATATTATGAAAAATAACTCAAAAGGTGAAACTGGAATGCTTTGTTGAGCAACAACTGATTATAACAAGCTCCATAAGAATAAACTGGATACTACTGTATACTGGACTGCGATCCACGTAGATACCGTATGTTCTGGACTACTTGTCACACATTTTAAACTTGTTTGACTGGACCTGTAATTTATATTTCAAAGTGATTTAATGTCAAAAATATATTACAATATGATCTACAGCCACAAGATTGCACTGTCTACATGCATGACAACTGAATATTGTTCCTGTACACTGATCTGAATGAGGAGGAGGGCATGGATCTTACTCCTGCCTCTGCTTCTTTGTATTTTATGAAACAGCTGCAACGGAGGATGGCTGGGCAAAGGTAAGGCTAATGATATAAAAGGTCATTTAAAAAAGTTCATTAAACATGCATACATTCAGCTTTGTAATGAAGCAGTAGGAGTATCCAAGCACTTTTTCGTCTGCTCAGTGGTGACAAGAAGCAATTTGCTCTCTTCGTGTTGTATAATAACATTACTGAGCCTGTTGGCATGTGCTTGCTCAAGCAGTGTTTTGGTTCTACAACCCCTGGCAAAAATTATGGAATCACCGGCCTCGGAGGATGTTCATTCAGTTGTTTAATTTTGTAGAAAAAAAGCAGATCACAGACATGACACAAAACTAAAGTCATTTCAGGGAAAAAAATTGTGGCAGTCAGTAACGGTTACTTTTTTAGACCAAGCAGAGGGAAAAAAAATATGTAATCACTCAATTCTGAGGAAAAAATTATGGAATCATGAAAAACAAAAGAACGCTCCAACACATCACTAATATTTTGTTGCACCACCTCTGGCTTTTATAACAGCTTGCAGTCTCTGAGGCATGGACTTAATGAGTGACAAACAGTACTCTTCATCAATCTGGTTCCAACTTTCTCTGATTGCTGTTGCCAGATCAGCTTTGCTGGTTGGAGCCTTGTCATTGACCATTTTCAATTGGATTAAGATCCGGACTATTTGCAGGCCATGACATTGACCCTATGTGTCTTTTTGCAAGGAATGTTTTCACAGTTTTTGCTCTATGGCAAGATGCATTGTCATCTTGAAAAATGATTTCATCATCCCCAAACATCCTTTCAATTGATGGGATAAAAAAGTGTCCAAAATATCAACATAAACTTGTGCATTTATTGATGATGTAATGACAGCCATCTCCCCAGTGCCTTTACCTGACATGCAGCCCCATATCATCAATGACTGTGGAAATTTACATGTTCTCTTCAGGCACTCATCTTTATAAATCTCATTGGAACAGCACCAAACAAAAGTTCCAGCATCATCACCTTGCCCAATGCAGATTCGAGATTCATCACTGAATATGACTTTCATCCAGTCATCCACAGTCCACGATTGCTTTTCCTTAGCCCATTGTAACCTTGTTTTTTTCTGTTTAGGTGTTAATGATGGCTTTCGTTTAGCTTTTCTGTATGTAAATCCCATTTCCTTTAGGCGGTTTTTTACAGTTCGGTCACAGACGTTGACTCCAGTTTCCTCCCATTCATTCCTCATTTGTTTTGTTGAGCATTTTCGATTTTTGAGACATATTGCTTTAAGTTTTCTGTCTTGACGCTTTGATGTCTTCCTTGGTCTACCAGCATGTTTGCCTTTAACAACCTTCCCATGTTGTTTGTATTTGGTCCAGAGTTTAGACACAGCTGACTGTGAACAACCAACATACGAGGGCTGTCCGTAAAGTATAGGTCCTTTTTATTTTTTTCTAAAACTATATGGATTTCATTCATATGTTTTTACGTCAGACATGCTTGAACCCTCGTGCGCATGCGTGAGTTTTTCCACGCCTGTCGGTGACGTCATTCGCCTGTGAGCACTCCTTGTGGGAGGAGTCGTCCAGCCCCTCGTCGGAATTCCTTTGTCTGAGAAGTTGCTGAGAGACTGGCGCTTTGTTTGATCAAAATTTTTTCTAAACCTGTGAGACACATCGAAGTGGACATGGTTCGAAAAATTAAGCTGGTCTTCAGTGAAAATTTTAACAGCTGATGAGAGATTTTGAGGAAAAAACTCACGCATGCGCACGAGGGTGCAAGCATGTCTGACGTAAAAACATATGAATGAAATCCATATAGTTTTTGAAAAAAATAAAAAGGACCTATACTTTACGGACAGCCCTCGTATTTTGCAACATTGTGTGATGATTTACCCTCTTTTAAGAGTTTGATAATCCTCTCCTTTGTTTCAATTGACATCTCTCGTGTTGGAGGCATGATTCATGTCAGTCCACTTGGTGCAACAGCTCTCCAAGGTGTGACCACTCCTTTTTAGATGCAGACTGACGAGCAGAACTGATTTGATGCAGGTGTTAGTTTTGGGGATGAAAATTTACAGGGTGATTCCATAATTTTTTCCTCAGAACTGAGTGAGTCCATATTTTTTTCCCTATGCTTGGTCTAAAAAAGTAACCGTTACTGACTGCCACAATTTTTTTTCCTGATTTCTTATAGTGTTTCTTAAAGCCAGAAAGTTGCCATTTGAAATGACTTTAGTTTTGTGTCATGTCTGTGATCTGCTTTTTTTCTACAAAATTAAACAACTGAATGAACATCCTCCGAGGCCGGTGATTCCATAATTTTTGCCAGGGGTTGTAAATAAATAATGCACCAATTGAAATAATTTTTGACCCTAGTCAAACGATGACCCCCAAAACATCTACATAGAGCCTAAGTTGCAATTTGACAGAATTATTATTTGTCAAAAATTTGGACACACTTTTCCATTCAACTGAATAGGAAAGTGTGTCCAAACTTTTCATTGGTAGTGTATATTTTTTCCTGCTCCATGGCACATTTTTTGACAGATGAGATAATACTAACATTAATACTCTGGTGTGACATATACTCCCAAAAATACGGTAGGTGTGCCGACTACTGCTGAGATTGACTGACAACAACAACAACAACAACATATTAACAACCATGAGATTAGATTGACATAATAACTCACAAAAGCATCTTCAGGAATAAGCTGTATATCAGAGAATGGACTTTTAACTGCCAACATCAACCCTGCATCCTCAGGTGAGCTAAATCCATCAGAGCTCACACACAGATCACTCCCAAACACACTGCAGTGTGGGGCAATGAGTCCGGAGATTAAAAACGGAGAGACGCTTAAAGTACCAAATTTACAGCTTCATGAAAGCAAGACTTGGGTAACCAGCTAGTATGATAAACCTTCCAGTATCTTCCAAGTGCAGGTTTGAAATGTTTTTAACAGGTCATGCTGTTATCAGGCATGTGGCCTGTACTGATTTCTATAATACTTTAAGCAAGTACTGCAAGGCTTACCTATGCCTGAAGTCTTTATTTCTGTCAGAGTATGCCAAAAGCCGCAGAAAGTCAAAGGAAAAGAAAGGAAATGTTAGTTGTTAGTGGTCAGAATTAAATAACAGCTGTTAGTGGATAAAATAGTGAATGATGACAAGATATTGTGCTGTTGACAGATTTCTCTGTGCTCACATTAAGAAATTACTCATTTCCTGAAGTGTGTTCTGTTCAGACCCCATGGTCTACTCTACAGCTCCTATCAGGGCCAGACACCAGCTGATACAGGTGGATGAGAGAGGCAGGACCATCAATCCTGGGCCTTTAGAGCATTGCTCTCTTAATTGACCTCAGTGGTTTACAATCTGTGCGTAGCACTGTCTGAGCTTTCAGGACTTAGTGAGTGTTCGCGGGATACTGCTTCGTTACCTGAGCTCCAGAACGCTGGTGACATTCCCAGTGGTGAAAATCCTTCTCACATAGTTAAAGTCGCCCACATACAGACTGCCATCTGAGCCGCAGGCCAGAGCGACAGGGGCCAGCAGCTTGTTTCCATCAGCAAGGCCATTACAGCTGGGGCAGGAAATACTGCGCCTGCGTCCGTTACCCATCACGCTGCCGATTACAGGAGGCTGCTGGGAGATGAAGACATTCTCCCCATTGCCCATGTGAAGAATACCTGAAGCGGGCAGAACAAAGAAAACAAGCGACATGCCTGTGACCTCTTTAGGATGAGGAGAATTTACAGACTATGGGCTGGATTTTCTTGAAACCACATACAGTATTCAGAAGCAAAGGTACATAGGTATGGCCGACTGGGTACTGCATCTAATGTTTGCTGTTTGGTTTACCAGGCTAACAGCATATCAAGCACTACCCTAAAAGGCTAGTTTTTCTAATACACAGAAGAAAAAAACTACACAGCTGCAGTTCTACAACAGCCCCATTACTAACATATTGAACACTAAATATTGAGTTGTATTAAATGCACATGCTGTTTGGGGTTTCTGATTTCACATATTGCTCTGTTTATTGCTGCACATATCAGTCATGGGATCCTGCAGAAGTTCATAATATTGTATTGAGGCTCTGCTGGAGTAAGGTTTACTGGGAGTATTTCTGCCCCTAGTGGTCAAACCATGCTTCACATGAAAGTAAAGGTATGTTCAACAAACATGAAAGAGACTGATGTAATTTTGGCTTTGTGTGCACGTCTAACTGAAGCCAAAAAAAAAAAAATAAAAAACTGCTCTGTGTGCTTGTGTTTGAAGTAAAAGATGGCCAGAATGGATGAAAACACGGGTTCAATTTCATGCCAAAATGGATACCGAAAAGTGCCTGGCACAGGTGGCTTCTTTTGAAGCCAGAAAAGACCAAACCAGATGAAAAGTGGCATTGGTCCTTTGTACCTCCAACAGCTTCTTGCATATGAACAATAGTAGAGCCCTCTGCATGTTTTGTGTGTGTGTGTGTGTGTGTGTGTGTGTGTGTGTGTAAGGCATGTGCAGGGAGCATGAGCGCAACCACACGCATATAATGAAGCTGAAACAATTAGTTACACACAGGGAAAGAAAAAAGTAATTTTTAGATGTATTAATGAAGTCATGCACCAAACCAATCAATTAAAATTTGGATTTACTCCACTGTGTTATAATAATAATAATAATAATAATAATAATAATAATAATAATAATAATAATAATAATAATAATACCAAAAATATGCATATCACCTCTGAAATCAAATCAGACAAAATCCTCATCATTTGATTACTGGATCTAACTGACTCACACTGATGTATTATTCATAACAGTACTATATATGAGAGTAAGAAAGATGTGTCTTAAGTCTTGATTTTAAATGATTCAACTGAGTCAGACAGGCTATTCCATATCACAGGAGCATGATAATAGAAAGCCCTTTGGCTCACTGACTTCTTCTCAATATGGAGCCCAGGTCTGTACAAAAGGTATAACAAGATCTACCGTATAGGAGGTTGCTATGAGTTTAAAATCTTATCGTACACGAACAGGAAGTTACTTTCAACTCATTTTAAACATCGCAAATTAGTCCAAATTATTGTAAATGAAAGACATTAGTATAGGTTAAACTGCACACTGCTTATTTCATTTCATTTTCATTTATTTTCATTTACTTATATAGTGTCAAATCACAACAAGGTTGCCTCAAGGCGCTTCACACAAGTAAGATCTAACCTTACCAACCCCAAAAGCAACAGTAGTAAGGAAAAACTCCCTCTGAGGAAGAAACCTCAAGCAGACCAGACTCAAAGGGGTGACCCTCTGCTTGGGCCATGCTACAGACACAAATTACAAAACAATTCACAAAACAAACATGCAGGAAATGTTGCTGGTGTACAGGATGGTCTTACAACCAGATATTAGTGTCCACTGTCTTTGAAAATGTAAACACTGCAGTTGTGTTTGAACTGTATTTTAACATCTGTAAAACAAAGTCAAACTGGTTTAAACTAGTTCAAACTGGGGAAGTTTGAGGAACTCACTTTGTCTGTCTTTGAAAAATCCATTCATTTTTTGACAACCAGACGCTTGGTGAAAATATGTATAATTCGGGTTGTGAGAAACAGCAATGTGCATTTTATATACGTGGCAAATTATTAGAAACAAAATAGTCAGTTGATAATCATAAACATAAGACAAACTGGTAATGGAAATAATCCTTACTTACTATTAAAAACCACTGTCTCGATTTCCCAAGTGGCTCTTGGAAAAATCCCAAATATGTAAATGTAAAAGATGTTCCCGCAGCCTAATCAATGCAATCAAATTTGAAATTCAGCATCTGCATGTCAGCTGCAGTTTTTCTGCTTCTGTTGGTACTTGGTGACCTGACTTGTGCATGTGCAGCGCAACATTTGGTCTATCAGAAAAGATCAGCCAAGCATCCACTTCCTGGGACGTGATTTAATCTCAGAAACTGCTGCTACAGGGACAAGCAGACTGACAGAAATTAAATTAGGGATGATTCTAAAAACTCTGGGCATGAGCGGGACACGGACGTGCCAGGAGTCTGAAGGATGGGGCCGAGCACACGGTAAAGATCTCTGCCTCCCGTGAACAGCGCAGTCAGACTCAGCGGGTTCAGCGTGTCAGATCAAAGTGCCACCTTCTTGAGCACTTTTCATGTAAGTGTGGCTCGTCTCCGCTGATGAGCCCTTTCACACACAAACAGACTGTGACGCTTGTCTGGTGACAGGCCAGTGTTTTTTCTCTCTCTCTTCATTCTGACTCCTGCCTTTCAGGAGTAATTTAGTTGCAATAAGAAAATTGCTCCCTTCTCTTAAAAAAAAAACACCACTGGCAACAACAACAACAAAAAGATCACAGCTCTTAGGGGCTGCACGGCATTTATTTTCTGTATAGAAGAAGCCTAAAAACAGCTGCAGGCAGTGGGACAAAGTTTGTGCTGCACAAAAAGCATCATGTAAGACCCACAGTGCAAACTGACAATTGTGCACACTTCTAAAATGTTACCTAAAAAAATGCAGTTAGGAATTCATAGGTAAACTGTATGGCACAAATATGTAAATTTGAATAAATGTGTCAGGATTCCCTCCACGTGTTTGCTGTATATCACGATCTTGGTGATGCTGCCACACACCACAGTCTCACTGTAGTTCATTCCAGTTGTTCAGCTCCCCGTCTGTGCCTGTAAGTAGTAGGTGTGACACTTCCTCGTGTCTTGTTTTCTGTTCGATTTGCACAGCGGTTTCCATCATCACACACCTGTATTGCATCTGTCAGCACGCACCTGTCCTGAATCTGTTAGTATGTCTGTCCCTGTTTGTCAGTCAGTCTGTCACTTCATTATTCGCTTCATGGTTTTGGATCCTGTCTGTGTTCCTGCCTGTCAGTCTTGTCACTCCGGTCTGGTTCATCATCCCTGCTGTTTCTATGCCCTGGCTACTACTTCTCTTTGATGTCAATCACTTTCTTGATGACACCTATTGATAGAAAACAGCACCCTGATATCAAGGTGAATGTGAGGCATTATTGTAAAGCACTTTGAGTGTCTGATGCAGATGGAAAAGCGCTATATAAATGCAGTCCATTTACTCTTTCAACGCAAAAACAGTGCCATGGGTCTTGGAAAATAAGGAATGTGATGGTGCTAAAAGGGTGGTACAGAATGCTACTATATCTCTGAAAACTCTTGAAAGAAGCAAATGTGTTTCAATGCAATCACACAACTGTTATAATTTCAGTATCAATAATGGTACAGATGTGTTTTAACAAGGGAAATATTAAGGGTTTAGTGTCTGACTCACCGCTTTGGATATTTAAGGCGTGGTGCTTGTCTATAGTCCATCCTCCCAGTTTGGAGGCTGTGGTTTCATAACCCTGCAGAACAGCCGTCCTCTTCTCCCATAGAATAAGGTCAGGACATGACTCATATTCAAAGCCCACAGACACTGAGGCAGGAAGCAAGGGGGGAAAAAATCATTTGTGACATGTAAGTATTGAGCTGGATGACATTATGCAAAAGATCTACCTTATTACCTACCAAATGCTTCAGACAATCCAAAGACCTTCTGGCTGTAGACGTCAGTCTTGTCCCACACAAAGTCATACAAGATGTTGGGGGCTGCAGGGAACCACTTCCTGAACAGTCTGCCTTCCACAGCAACCATAAGGTGAACCTTCATCAAGTTAAATGGGATTGTGGAGTGGGTGAGGGTCACCCTCAGTATGGACTTGTAACCCGGGGTTCTGCTGCTTAGATAGCTGAGTTTCATATCTGTCCCAGGGATCGGCGTTTCATCCTGCAGAGACTGTAGCGCAAAAACAATGCTTATCAGTGACAGGAATCAAATAAATCCTTGAGCCAGCTGACAGAAACTGTAAATGTTAACGTGACAAGAAATCTATTTTCTGTAAAGGATGCCTCCACTTGTCCTTTATTTCACACACAATATCAATTTTTCATCCCTTTCGTCATTGGCCGCTGCAACCTTTGTCGCTGATATTTTTCATAACGTCGCCTCAAACCAAGTACGTGGACCCAAGGGGAGATTACAAACATCAATGAGAGGACAATTAAGCTCAAATGTTACAGGAAGTCCGATGAAGGATTTCTTCATTATAAACTACACAGAGTATTTTTCATAATTGATTTAATCATGCCAAGTCCTTCATTAGGACAATGTTCTTGGCTACAATTCACATGAAATCAGTGTCACCATACTGGAGTGCCCTTGGGCTCAGACAATGCATGTGAGAACAGCATATAGAGTAGAAAAAAGTTAGTTTAGTGGAGGCACAAACATGGCCAGTGGAAATTTTCACTATAAAAAAGAAAAGAAAGAAAGAAAATCACTTGTCTGCCGCCTTCACAGGATAGAAAAATATGTAAAGCAGCCATTAACACAGCTGGTCCACTCTAGACACTTTCTAAATTCAGATTTTTTTTTTTACCAGTTATTTTGACAACATAATATCGATCTGTTTGACTACACTGATGATCTATATCCAGACATGGGGCCAAATACAAAAGTATTTGTATTTGAAAATACTTAAATACATTTTTTGGAGTATCTGTATTTGTATTTTCTGATTTTGAATTCAAAGTATTTGTATTCCAAATACTTTTTCAAATACTTTTCAAACTTGGGAATCTCTGTGACACCGTGTTGAATATAGATTTTGATAGTTTGATTATTGTCTGTGATATTATAATAGTGAATTTGTGATAAAACATTCAATCCTTTACTTATTAATAGTATTTGGTCATGCTATTTTCACAATAAATTGTCACTGGTTTATCAGTTTTTGTGTTGATTTATTGTTTATAGTTCATAGAAAGTATTTGTATTTGTATTTGAAAAATTACAAAGTATTTGTATTTGGAATTTGAAAATCTAAAGTATTTGTATTTTTAAATACAATGCAAAGTATTTGACCCCATGTCTGTCTATATCAGTGATCACCAGTCTAACACAATGATGTCATGCTATTCATGACTCAGTTTTGCTAATAATAGAATAATTAACCTAAAAGGTAGTGTGTGCAGGACACTGCAAAGAGTGCTCCTCGAGGTTTAGTTCCATGCCCGTTGTCATGTTGACCAACATTCAGAGATGATTGCGTTATTGTTGGCATTCAGTTTTATGCTGCCACTCGGGACTGAAGTCAGTAAGAAACATAGAGTGGGAACAGTTCACAGCATGTCATCGCTGAAGAGAGGATAATACAATGAAAGATAGCTATTACCTAGAGTTACTGTGTGCTGAAATTTGACTACGTCTCTCAGTGGTTAATTTGAGCATCGAGCTCCTCAGTGTGCGTTCTTACTTTGCTGTAGTTCAAGCTTACTTTGTCAACAGACAGCAAAGATGATGTGCTAATGAGAGTTCTGACAATTGTACTTCAGCACATCACAATGCTTCCACTCTACCCACAGTTCTTTTCTCTGGATGATTATTAAATGATATGAACTGTAATATAATACTGATAGCATCCAAGTAGCTGAAATTACACTGACATGAATTTGAAGCACTAGTGTTCAGGCCACCTTTGAGTTATAGAAATACAAGCAGCTCATCTACACTACAAGTCCTCCAACTCTTTCAGGGGAATGCCAAGGTGTTCCCAAGCCCCTTGGGGAAATATAATTCCTCCAGCATGCCAAGTGTCTTCACCTGGACCTCCTCCCACTTGAGGACATCCTCACCAGACGTCCAAATCACCTCCATTGGCTTCTTTTGATGCAAAGAGGCAGTGGCTCTACTCCAAGTCTATCCTGGATATCTGAGCGTCTCTCCATGTCCTTGAGCGTAAACCAGTTACACAATGGAGGTACTTCATTTCCACTGCTTGTTCTTTGAGTCATTACCCAAAACGCATGACCACAGGTGAGAATAGGAGTGTAAATTGACTGGTAAATTGAGAGCCTTGCCTTCTGGCTCAGCTCTTTCTTCACCGCAAATGTCCAATAAAGAGTACACAGGACCAATGTCCAGTTACAGTCCTTAAGTGTGTGTGTGTGTGTGGGGGCAAAACAAAATGTTACCAATTCTGATCATACACTACTTTTTTAAGTGTGAATACTTTTTTTTTTTTTCAGATAGATAGATAGATAGATAGATAGATAGATAGATAGATAGATAGATAGATAGATAGATAGATAGATAGATAGATAGAGATAAACTTTATTACAGACTCAGGGTCCTAATAAAAGAAACAAAACACCACACATAACAATTACAACAACAAAGAGAAAAATAAATAAATAAATAAATAAAAATATGGGGACACTAGATGCCCCTGAATAAAAGACACTTATACCAGTGTTTCCAAAGCAGAGCCTTCAGCTTTCAGGCTCCTCTCCTGCGGACCCAGCTCCCAATTCAGATTAGGGAGACAGACACCCTCTCTGCTTTTAAGATTAGGCTTAAAACGTTCCTTTTTGCTAAAGCTTATAGTTAGGGCTGGATCAGGTGACCCTGAACCATCCCTTAGTTATGCTGCTATAGACTTAGACTGCTGGGGGGTTCCCATGATGCACTGAGTGTTTCTTTCTCTTTTTGCTCTGTATGCACCACTCTGCATTTAATCATTAGTGACTGATCTCTGCTCCCCTCCACAGCATGTCTTTTCCTGGTTCTCTCCCTCAGCCCCAACCAGTCCAAGCAGAAGACTGCCCCTCCCTGAGCCTGGTTCTGCTGGAGGTTTCTTCCTGTTAAAAGGGAGTTTTTCCTTCCCACTGTTGCCAAGTGCTTGCTCACAGGGGGTCGTTTTGACCGCTGGGGTTTTTCTGTAATTATTGTGTGGCCTTGCCTTACAATATAAGGCGCCTTGGGGCAACTGTTTGTTGTGATTTGGCGCTATATAAATAAAATTGATTGATTGATTGATACCGTGTGGCACTGTAGGAAATATTAATACGTTTAAAAACAATCTAATTATCAGAATTGTTCAATCGAGAGATGAACCTAAATGTCATTATTCTTAAAATGGCTTGGAGAGTGTTCACATGCACCATCACAAACATTTCAGCAGCGCTGGTCCATCGGGGCCTTTTTAATAAAATTCTCAGAGTCGTTAGAAGCCACTTGTAGTCTCTGAAGACTCGCTTTCTTATAGTTTATCCACAGGTGTGCAGTGTACAGAGGTGTACAAAATGTTAAACAAAGCCAGCTTCACTTTGTCAGAGCAGCAGCCAAATTTTGAAATAACGTGTTCACTCTGACATATAGCATACGACAGTGATGAAAAATATCCTCATCATCACTCAGTGTATCTGTGATCACATGTCACAGAATATGTCAATATGTCACAGAAGCATGAATTTTTTGTTTTTGATGCTAATACTCTCCTATTTTTCACCATTTCTGAACACAGCTGAATAATTAATGATAGGCTCAATCCATGCACCTCTTCTCTGAATCACAGTTGCTACGCACACATTGAAGTTTGTGATAACAAATGAAGGTGGTCTTCAATGTGCTGTCTAATGCTAACGCAAAAAAGGGTCGTCTCTCTTCCTTATTTGCTATTTGCAGCAGTCTGAGCTTGCAAAATCTGAATTTTGTAGGGAAACAGATGAAGATCTCTGTGTACTGTGCATCTAACAGTTGTCCTTGAGAGATCAGTCTCCTGTGACAAACATGATTGATTTTCTTGGTGATTTCTCCAAATGTCTTCTCAGAGTTTCAATACTGTTGGCCGTCCTTGCAGACCATAGGCGGCCACTGTGTCCTTTATTTTTCTCCTCAACACTTCTTGTTTCCCTGTACTTTTCCAGCCTTGGGGCAACTGTTTGTTGTGATTTGGCGCTATATAAGAAAAAAGTTGATTGATTGATTGATTGAAATATCTGATTGTGAGTTTGCTGGGAGGATTTCTCCCAGGAAAGTCCCTCCTGAATTTTCGCTGAATGAGGACTACTGATTTTGTTGCAAAATATGCCTCCACAATCTTTACCCTCTCTTACACAGTGTATCGAGTTGTTGGATCCATTGATGATTTGGGATGAAAATCTAAGGCTTTATCTTCGATTTACCTGAAAATGACAATTTAGTAAGCGTAACATTTTTTTTGGCCCACCCTGTATATATGCAGTTTTGTACCCTTGTGTATGATGTCATTGGTTTGCGGTGGTCTTTCCTCAGACTCTCGAATACCAGAGCCTGAGTGCTAATTGTTGTGGAGGACCTCTCTTTGTGTGCCTGTACTTTCTGAGCACTTCATTATCTGTAATAATATGACTTGTTGTGCTTGTTGTAAATGTCCAAGCACATCATCGAAGAAGTTTGTGCTCCAGTATCTCCACTGAGCAAGCAAGGTTAGCATCGGTTACCACTTTTAGCAACTATCCGCAGCTTGATGGCTTTAGGTCTAGTTAATATGCGATTACTGAGGAAATAAGATTTTTAATACCTTCACCCAAGTAAACCATTATGCTTTAATAAAACACCTGAACCAAGAGTTTAACATATAACATCAGGCTGCTGCTTTGCTAAAACACTGTGTTGATTTTTCTCCGTTATCAGTGCACGACCCAGCATGAGTGAAGACCCTGATGCCAAAACATGGCTTTGTTCAAGGAAAAATAAGTTATTGATTGGAAACTGCGTACTCTGCCAGAAGACAAATCATATAAAAGGAACAATTGTCCAAAATCCCAGGACTGAATCCCACTACTTGATGCTGTAGCAGAAGCAGCAAGCCAACATGATGGAGATTATGTTGGTACATAGAGGTGTCTCAGTGAATACACATGAAAGAAGCTTCACTCAAAATTACTTAAATACATAGATAAAGAATATATATATATATATATATATATATATATATATATATATACACAGTGGTCCCTCGCTATAACGCAGTTCACCTTTCGCGGCCTCGCAGTTTCGCAGATTTTTTTTGTGCAATTTTGCATGCTTCTTTTTTTTTTAACAGCGCATTGTGTTCTTCATCCTTATCAGGCTTGCCGGTCGCGGCACCGGTCGGCATCACCGCGATTGCTCTCACTGCCTCCGATGCGCTTACTGAGTCTGCGGGCTCGGTAAACGCCGCAGCGGACCACTCACACCACCCCCCTCTCTGCTGTGCGGAGCTACGCCAACTCTGGCAACAGGTCCAGAGACTACGCTCGCTGTTGCGCTCCAGCAGCCCGCAAGGATAGATTTCTTGCGGAAAAATCCGCAGCGCCTGCTGCATGGTCTCGGTAACCGCAGCCACAGAGCTCCGTGGCCATGACTTGGATTCTTTGCGGGTCCCGCATCCGTACCCCCGGAGACAGTGAGCGAAGGGAGAGCATGCGCATTGTGTTCTGTGTGTGTCTGTTTATAATCTTCTCGCCCAGAAGAAAAAAGAGAGTGTTTACACAGGAGAGAAAAGTGAGAAAATGGTAATGCCTGTTTGAGAAAAGTGTATGAAGTGTGTAGCGATGGGTTTTACAGCCTTAAAACATCTGTAATAATTGTGGGTTTTACAGCCTTAAAACATCTGTAATAATTGTAAAAACTAACGCTGACTACGTCACGCATTTTGCATAGATAGATAGATAGATAGATAGATAGATAGATAGATAGATAGATAGATAGCTTTTATTGTCATTGTTATTACAACAACGAGATTTCTGCACTCACATTCCACATACAAACAGCAATTAATCTACAATTATTACTTGTTTAACGTAATAATGGCACACATCAGAATTAGGACAACACATAAACATTTGACACTGTTTATGTGAACTAAACTTGAAACAGTCCGTTTTCGAAATTGAGGCGATGTGAGTGTGTGGTAGCTGCTGCAACTGGAGTCACACCGCCTGCCAGCTTGGGAAGAATGGGGGACTGCCGCAGGGGGGGCAGGAAGGGAGGTGAAAGGGAAAAGCTGGAGCATGCTTCAGTCCATGTGTAAGTATGTCAGTTTATTGTCTTTGTGGGTTGAGATAAGAATGGAGCTGAATAATCTCACCAAGGCCTGAATAAATTCCTCTGGAGGTAGTAAACAGTGGGCAATTTATCCTTGAGGCTAGATAAGCCTGGAGTGTTGTAGCTGAGCAGTGAGAAACACTTTTAACAGTTCCACTTGAACAGCCAAATCTCAATTATGAATTAAGAATATTCCCAATTATGAATTAAGAATATTCACCGGCCTCCGAAACCTTCAGCTTCAACTGCAAGGCACGCATCAGCTCCGAGGTGTCATCCAATTTGTGTCTGAGTTCAAGAGTCAAGGCAGTCTGAGAATGCACTGCCTTGCCAACCTCGTTAATCATGATGGACAAGCAAGGGCCCGTGGTTCTTGATGCCGCCATCTTGCCAATTTTCCGGTAGATCAGGACAGCACATAAGCCAAAAAGTACCAGCCTTGCTGCCATGAGACCACAAATGAATAAATCCTCGACATCCTCAACGGAGAAAGGCACCAAGCATGCCACACGCCAGGAACTCCAAGAGTCGAGGATATAGCCTGCAGGATATGTTCCATCTGGGCAGGTAGGATCCCCGGTCCTGACCTTTTTGTAGAAAAAATGGTGTCAATAGCGTTCAGAGACCAGCTGATCAATTCCATGGTTAATCCAATAGTAGTCCAATAGATCCAGAATCCAATATAGTTTTTGAGGAATTCACAGTCTGGTGAAGTAGGGACTTGAAGGTTAAAAGCAGAGAGATAAGGGAGAGTGGAGGAGATGCGACCGCCCTCGTTGGAGTCCCAAGCTATTGCGGGTTATTTTTAGATCGTAACTCCCACGATAAACTAGGGACCACTGTGTGTATATACATATACATACATATATATATATATATATATATATATGTGTGTGTGTGTGTGTGTGTCTCAAAAAAATATACCCAAAACCAGTCAATATTATCAGACAATTTCTGCATGACCATGCGGCCAAAGCATGTAATTTTTCTCCCCAATGCACAGTTTTTAGTTCAGTCTTTCCTTTTTGATGTTTTAACCTTTTATCTTTTACACCACATTATCAATGTAACCTCCTCCTCTGAAGTTTCCTAAGAAACAAATCATCCATCTCCAGTTTTCCAGAGATGGAAAACTGTCTGGAAAAAGTGGAAAAATATCTTCAATATCTTGCAGAACAAACTTTAGGGTTCCTGAAATGAGAAAAACACCTTTATTTCCCAGTAAAACTATTTTCTGGTATTCATATTTCATAGTACTTTTGGGTACATTTTTTGAGACACTATATATATATATATATATATATATATATATATATATATATATATATATATATATATATATATATATATATATATATATATATACACACACACACAGTGGTGGGCACAGATAACCAAAAAATTAACTTCGATAACAGATAATCAGATAACTGAAAAGTTATCTTCGATAAAGATAAAACAATAAACCACCCAAAAATGTATCGGAAGTTACAGATAACCGATAAATTCCAGTATTACCTCTGACACATCTACAACTAGTAGTAGAACAAATTTAACAGCTTACAATAATATTAAAAATAAAAACAGACCCCAACAATAAGACCACACTATTCTTTCTGCGTTCTGCTCCTGGAAGCTCTTACTTTCTACAGAACTCCCAACACAAAGGCACTCCAAAAGCAGCTATAAAGCCAACTCTCTATCAATTATGACACTCCGGTCAGGCGCAGGTCTTGAAAAATAAAGTCATGCTGACTTATGGTTTTGATTATAAATAACATTAATACCGATAGAATAACTCCATTAATGTCAATTATGTCATTTGTACAAAGTTAAAATATAACATATATCTTTTAATGTTGAGTAATGCACTAATTCTGAGGTTTAGTAACAAACAGACAGATCGCAAAGGATTCTGGGTAAAAGTGCCTCTTTTTGGAGCGAGGTGGAGGGGAAGGCGAAGGGCTACAAATCCCTCTGTTTGGAGGGGTAGGAGGAGCTTACTGCTGTCTCTGAAAAAACAAACATGGCGCCGAAAGAGCCGCACAAATGAAGTGGCTTTCATTACAAATTACACTGTTTAGAAAGTTATAACTTGCCAAAAAACTTTACAGGCAGTTGTCTATGACAGCAGCGTGTCTGCTGCTGGATGCATGTTGCGTATGTTGTCGTTCTGAAGAATATCGTAACGTCGCTCGTGTGCTGCATTATAATGCACATACACACGAACGCTACGATAAGACACTTTTATATCTCACAACGGAGAAAATCATGATAAAGTGTAAGCGCGTTAATTTGTATGTTCATAAATCTTTGGATAATATCAATCCCTGCTGTTGGATTTCAAGGTCTGTAACGTGTGTGTATTTTGTAAACAAACGGAGCCCTGAAAACACTCATCTAATAAGCTTTCAGGCAGAAAATGAAAAGTTTCATCAATGGGAATAAGTTGGAAAATATATACACACACATGTATATGTGTAACACATAACCTGATGTCCTAATAGACAATAGACTGATATTATTTGTCAAGGAAATTTCTAAAGGAAATAAGGCTGGATGCAAAAAATGGGAGAATTTGAAAAAGAAATAAGGTTGTAATTCCATTAAAAAAGTGAAACTTGTATAAAGTATACATTCATTGCACACAAAAAAAAAGCCATTTGCAAAGCCAAAAAGTTGATTTGACAATCATCTGACATAACCGGGGTCAAAATAAATAGAACACTGCTATCTACTGGTTCCCACAAGCTTAGTGCACACTACTGACCAGTAGATGGCAGTAGAGGCCTTGAAAAAAAAATTCCAGATACAGTAATCCCTGTCTGCTACATTTAAAATGCGTGGAATTTAACAAAAGCAAATAAAACCAACATCTATAAACGCAGAGAATATATTCAAGAGAGTTTTAGGCACTAGAGTTTAATGCTGTTGTCTGTGGAGCCTGAAGAGAGTGTCTGAAATGCATTTGTCCTGTCGTGATGTACTGAGATTACATCATCCTACCCAAAATGCATTGCGGGTCACAGGATGTGCTCACAAAACCTTAAAAATTAGCACATTACTTTAAAACTAAAACATATATCTGATATTTTCACTTAATAAAACTCAGACATGACAGTAATTTTAAATAACTTGTCCAAAATTTGCTTGGTTAAAATTTGAACCATAAGTTAAAAACGTATGCTTCTGGATGACTTAGGTGATATTGGCAGCCTTTTGGTATGGTGTTAAAGGAAATTTTCTTTTTTTCCTTTTGGGGCTGTTTCTCTTTTGTCTGCACGTGATTGAGATGCTTTTTATAGAAGCAGCTCTCTTCTATTTGCAAAGGTTATGGCTGTGTGTCTATTACAAAACGTTTAACAGGTCAGTGCTAGACTAATTTTAAAAACGCTTGTCACTGTTCAGCTTTGTTTTTGTCTATCGGATTAAAAGTTATTGGACAAAGATTAATCGGAAGATAATTGGTCCGATAATGGTTTTTAAAATTATCTAAAAAGATAATCCGATAAAGAAAACATTATCTTTGATAATTATCTGTTATCGGAAGTGTGCCCACCACTGTATGTATGTATATATATACATATATATATGTATGTATGTATATATATACATATATATATATATATATATGTATATATATATACATATATATATATGTATATATATATATATATACATATATATATATGTATATATATATATATATACATATATATATATATGTATATATATATATATATACTGGCTAATTGCTACTTGATCAGAATCCCTCTTTACAAAGGACAAGTGCCACCGTATGGCGCTATCACAGCAGGAGGACTAGCAAAGACAACGCTGCTATAAATAAACTGGAGTGCATACTAAATTCACTGATATGCCATAAATGTTATGAAGCAGACTGGGAGACAAAGTAATTAGAGAAGGACACAGTGATGCCTGCTGGACATGCAGCAGCTACACATTCAGTCTAACACACACACTGGTCACAAAGTGACCAGAGTGAGGGTGTGATATACACAGCAATACAACTACAAAAACACACACAAACCTGCATTTATGAAATAAACAAGTAAAAAGGTGACCTTGTGTACAATGTTTTGCCTCAACACATAAAGTCTTTTCAACACATCCCATACAAATGCACAGACAGGTGCAAAGACAGAGTCAAGCAGTTCTTTGACCTGTTCTGCCTTCAGCGACAGTTTAAAAAAAGTGAATCTTTTTCCAGGGCTACTAGTGTGTTCAACCTGGGAGAGTACAACCCAGGAGAAATTAAAATTGTCCAGGCTGTTTTCTGCGTGCAAGGTAATCATCATCAGTTTGCGGCCAGACGGTACGATGCACATAGTAAATCGGCCGGGGTCTGGAGACCAATTACACTGGAGAGAGAAAAATCACAGCACTGCCACAAGCCAGAGTTACTATTACACTTGGATGTGATGAATATCCTTGACAGTCTCCCCTACATGTGCGATATGAAATCACTTGCAGGAGAAACAACCTGCAAGGCAGAAAGAAGGCAGGTAGTCACCTGGATTTCGGGTACTACAGCACCCCTCTCAGAGCAGAAGCCGGCAAATGCGGTGAGTGGAGCTGGGGCCACCACAGGGCTGGGCCTGGTAAAGCTGCTGAGATCACAACTCGGGATGTCATTCTCCTCATGCCGCATCACAATGGTATCCATGACAAAGAAGCGTCCCCATGGCAACCACAGAGTGTGCTCCTGGGTAATGAATGGAGCGCGTTCAAAGTGCAGGCCGATGGCTATGCCTCCATTGGTGACCAAATCAAAACTGGAACACAGGCAGAAGGGATGAATGTTAAAAATGTTACATTCAATAAGTACTGTGCAAATTCTAATTAGCAATGTGCCTAATCTTCTCTGTGTTGAAAATCAAACCTTGACACAATTCAATACATATATAATGCATATTTTTTTTAATTATGACTTCTTAAAACCAATCAAACAGTAATTAATTCATCTTGCAATAACTAAAGGATGCACATTATCTTTCAGGCACACACAAACGACACAGAGTAGGATGATGAAACAGCTAATTGACTGAATCCCATCTCTTAAATGTGTACAGATTTTATTAAAAAGGAGGAAAACAGCCTACGCTCTGTGTTGCAAATATGTCACATTCATTCTGTGTGTGATGCAGAAATTTGTGCTGCAGAATGGAGGCAGCCTCCACATCTCTCCACATCGATCCCTTAGACGAAGGCTGTGCACGTGAACATCAGCCTAAAAGCCCTGCAATGCAATCCCGCGCTGCATTAGCGGTCTCTGCCTCTGGTCTGGCCTGAGTGGCTCTCAGTAAACAGGCTGCGCTCGGACAATTTCATCATCTCTAACGGCTGCATGGTGACAGCAGCATGCCTGCACCTGTACCGGACTTCTGCAGTGCTTGTCAGTTTTCTCCAAGAGCCAATTAGCACCCGGTCACCTGCGGACCCCTGGGACAGGACCTCACCCTCGCACGGGAAGCATCGCTTCCAAATTATGGGTAAAAGAAGCAGGCAAAAATACTGGCCTCTCAACCAGGCAACCTCCCATATGGTTTAAGCTGCTATATAAAGAATACACTCAATCTCACATCCCTTGAGGGTAAGCATCTGATTGGCTGTGACGATAAACAAAGGTTTGTTCTGCCCTTGGTGTTTTTGCCCTTGGCTGGGAGTGAGTAGAATAACTTTGCCCAGCGGAGTTGAGGTTGTAGAGCTGATGAGGGTTTGTGATAGCAGCAGCTTTGTGCAACGTGATCCCTTAAGAGCCGTGCAGATGGAGCCGGTCGGGCTTCATGACACCTGGAAAATCAAGGCTATGTACACTCAAAACATTTCTGGACAGACACTCATGGGCAGCATGGTCAATCGATGACAGGATTCACCGGCTGTTATCAGTCATGACAACAGCCTTAAGCTGTGTGCCAAATATTATTAAGCAACCTACACCTTGTTTGTACCCTGGAGGAATGCATCAAGCTCAAAGTGTTAATCCTGCCAACCTAATACAAATGCTGCACAATCATTTCTTAGTATCAGCTGATGTAACCATGTGAATGTTCGGTCACTGATGCTCAAAGTGAGTGTAAAAACAAGGAGGCTTGTCAATCAAATCTGGATATATGCTCAGTTAATGGGTATGATTTGCACTTAATATAAAGCTGGTAGAAAGTTTGAGCTCCACCTGCATCCATGTTGTGTCAGGCTGACATCTGGAAGTAAACATCCCATCAAGCATGTGTTTATGCTATCAAGTGTACGAGGGGATCGTATTGATGTCTGAGTGAAGGAGAGACACAATAATCGCCCGTTATATAGTCCAACTAAAGTCACATGTATATTAAACAAATTTCTCCAAGGCCTGGTCCATGTCCATGCTCTATGTAGGCCCTGAGGCCTGTTGGTGCTTGTGTTGATACTCTACAACTCCCTCTGGATGGGATGCATGTCTGACACAAGATACTTCCCCAGCCAAGGCTGATACCCATTTACATTTGGATGGACTCAAGCAATGCAGATGAAGTGCCTTGTCCAAGTACACCAGAGGTCTTCAACTCATTCCAGAAAGGGCCAAGGGGTTTTCTTTGCAACCACCCACTCCACCAGGTGATTTCACTGATTAACTGCTCCATCTGCTCAATCAGTGAAATCACCTGGTGGAATGGGTGGTTGCAAAGAAAACCCACTTGGCCCTTTCTGGAATGAGTTGAAGACCTTTGAAGTACACAGACAGGTAATGTGACCGGGAACTGAACCCCGATCTAAATATTGCTCAACCAACAACTTATTCCACTGAGCCACCTGCACCACCTTAGTGACAGAATGCCTTAATGACAGAAGTAATACAGCTGTTTGGCATTACCCAACATCAGCACCAACCTGTGACAAACCAACAAGCACAACATCAGATGCAGCAGCATAAATTATATCAGTGGTCCTCAATCCCAGACCTCAAGCACCCACAACCTGCTCATTTTCTTATTCTACCAGATCTACTACCAGGTGATTGGCTCTGTCAAGTGTCTGTTAGCTCTTGGCCACTGCTGCTCACACATGATGTCATTTATTTATTATTTATAGTGCTTGACCCAACATACGAGGTCTGTTAGAAAAGTATCCGACCTTTTTTTTTTTTTTCAAAAACCTGATGGATTTGAATCACGTGTGCTTGCATGAGCCAACCTTGAACCTTCGTGCGCATGCGTGATTTTTTTCACGCCTGTCGGTTGCGTCATTTGCTTGTAAGCAGCTTTTGTGTGAGGATGGTTGTAGTCTCTCTTCATTTTTTCTTCGCAAGGAAATGGAGGAACGACTGGAGCAGCGCAACTGCATCAAATTTTTCCACAAACTGGGCAATAGCCAGGTGGAAACCATTCGGATTATTCCGATGGCTTTCGGTGACGATCCTCTGGGCATCACACAGATTAAGGAGTGGTACATCCAGTTTAAAGACGTCCGCACAATGGTGGACGGCACGCCGCGCTCCGATCGGCATCAACATGCTGAAACGACCGGATAATTTCCATAATGAACGCTGTGGTGATGCGGGACCGTCGTGTGATTATCCGAGAAATTGTGGAAGAGGTGGACATCAGCACTTTTTTGGCACATTCCACTGTGAAAGAAGATTTTGCCATGAAAGAGTGGAAATTCATCGGCACAAAGCTGATGGCACAGCAACAGCGCCTCCATGATGAAGCCTCACAGGACATGTTGTGACATGCCCTGACATATCCAGCTTGTCCACAATTTCTCGGATAGTCACATGACTGAAAAGCCACCGAAAGCCGTCTGAATCTTCCGAATGGTTGACGAGCTGGGCATGTCACAGCATGTCCTGTGAGACTTCACAGGACATGTTGAAGGAAACATTCACAGGAAACGTTCCGCCATTTCCTTGCAAAGAAAAAACGATGAGAGACTACACCCATCCTCACACAAAGGCTGCTTACAAGCAAATGACGCAACCGACAGGCGTGAAAAAAATCACACATGTGCACGAAGGTTCAAGGTTGGCTCATGCAAGCACACGTGATTCAAATCCATCAGGTTTTTGAAAAAAATAAAAAGGTCTGATACTTTTCTAACAGACCTCGTACATGAAGACCCTAATATCAGGAATCTGTCTTTGTACTAGGAAAAATAATTTGTTAATTGGAAACTGTATGTCCTTTGCCAGGAGACAAACCATACAAAAGGAACAATTGTCCAAAATCCCAGGAATGAATCTTACAAAAAAGAAGCAACAATAACTCCTATCAAGGACAACTGGCAAGATACAGCTATCCTGAAGCATTTAAAAAATGTTAATATTAGGAGTCTAATTATGCTACCAGTGAATACCTTTTCCCTGAAAAGAGGATTACAGCATTTAATGACATTTGTAGGTTACTTAGATAAATTAGATGATTTATGGGCCCAGGGCTGAAGGAGCAACTGGAGCAGATGTGGAAAGTTAAGTCCAAATTGGAAGAATGGCTCCAGCAGATTCCAGGAACAACATCACAGGTTTCTGTGCAGAAGAGTGCAGTCCTCAGAACAGCTAAGATACTGCACCGTACCCTCAAACTCCCAGGCCTCTTGTAGAGGACCAGGGGGTGGTATCTCTCTCTCTCTCTCTAACACAAACCAAATTTTCTAAAACTATGGTGCGAACCTGCCTATAAGATCAGGCCTACAAAATCCTGCCCATAATTGAATTGAGTTCATTCAATGAGTCATTTGTTTGTGTGATACACTCAAAAATCTGACTCTTGGATTGGATTTCCATCGAATAAATATATGTAGTCTTGAGTTGGGGCTACATATATTTATTACATGGAAATCCTGCACATATTTAAATTGAGTTCATCCAATGAGCCATATTTTAAGTGAGTAGAACTAGCGTGTCCGCAGCAGCAACTCTATCTGGACTCTCTAAAAAATCTAGGCTCTCTGAACTTCCACTTGGTACATATTCGTTTGCAGTCAGATTTCTCTCTGCAACGTAAAGTCACACTGAGACAACCATCTCATTCACCAGTCCAAACTCCAAAATAAAGCCACTCAGCTGGGGACGTGTCCCCACACCTGTGTGGTGCCTCTCACCCTAGAAAACCTGGAGTTTGGCTCCAGAGTTGTTAACCAGCAATAACATAGTTCAAAGCCAAAAGTGGCACTCATGTCAACCAAAACAGTTGATGTTTATTGTGCCAATGTCTTACTCATTATTGTGGTCTTCATATTGAATAGGTCTGACTCATGACTTGTACTAACAGTAAATCGTTCATAGCCATAAAAAAACTATACTAACCCCTTTTTGTTTCCCCCCAAAAGTTTTCAAGACAGTTGAAAAGGTAATTTAAAAAGCCAAGCCCTTGGATAATAAAAAGCACGTCATAAAAACGAGTTGAGACAGCTTTCCCATTTCTAAGTGGCTGAACAGGTGCATTTCTGATTTCACGCCGCACTGAGCCTGTTTACAGTGATTGCAGGGGAGTTGCAGAAGACTGGGCATGTTTACAGGGGAACCTGAGAGATGGAGTAGTGTTTACACATATGCTGGAAGGCAGAGAAGAGTATAGAGCACTGAGAAGGAAAAACTGAGTGATGCGTAAAGAAAATGGAACATGGGTAAATGGGAAAAGATGGAGATGAGGGAAGCCAGTGCAGTAGAAAGGACATGAGTCCTAGGCTCAGGGAAAGCACTTGTAGTAAGTGAAAGACTTGAGCCCAGAAAGGAAAGGCTAAAGGCCAGCAGAAGATTAGCGGAAGGGGGAGAGAATGAAGGGAAGGAAAGCAAATAAAATGAGAGAGGAAGGGGAAGATGATGAGCTGCAGATGAGAGATCTTGTGAAATTACGGAAAAAGAGACTAACATGAAGACAGAAAGCTGTGGAAAACGGCAAACCACTGAGCTCAAAAAGGAGAAAAGATGTTGGCCTTTAGAGGGTCAGTGACTGACAAATGTGTCTCGAAGAAGATGGTCTCAAGAGCAAACAGCAATTCATATTAGGGTGTATTAAAGAGGCCCGAGTTTCCACAAGGCATCAATAATACTGACGACAGGTTAGGCCCGGGAGCATGTACTGGCGCCGCGCTTCACTGCATCACCTGCGCTACGGAATCGCCATGGGTCCTGGATAGCAACCACCCATACTGAAAAAAAAATGCTTTTTGTGTCAACTTTAAAACATTAATGTCTGGCTGGCTTTAAATTTTTAGGTTGATGGAATCTGAAATGACACGGTCATGTTAATTTTCATCCAGTTTTAGTTCTAAACCAGTTTTATTTGTTATTATCTATCGTCCACCTGGTCGTTACTGTGAGTTCTCTGTGAATTTTCAGACCTTTTGTCTGACTTAGTGCTTAGCTCAGATAAGATAATTATAGTGGGCGATTTTAACATCCACACAGATGCTGAGAATGACAGCCTCAACACTGCATTTAATGTATTATTAGACTCTATTGCTTTGCTCAAAAGTAAATGAGTCCACCCACCACTTTAATCATATCTTAGATCTGTGTTCTGACTTATGGCATGGAAATAGAAGACTTAACAGTATTCCCTGAAACTCCCTTCTGTCTGATCATTCTTAATAACATTTACATTTACTCTGATGGACTACCAGCAGTGGGAATAAGTTTCATTACACTAGAAGTCTTTCAGAAAGCGCTGTAACTAGGTTTAAGGATATGATTCCTTCTTTATGTTCTCTAATGCCATATACCAACACAGTGCAGAGTAGCTACCTAAACTCTGTAAGGGAGATAGAGTATCTCGTCAATAGTTTTACATCCTCATTGAAGACAACTTTGGATGCTGTAGCTCCTCTGAAAAAGAGAGCTTTAAATCAGAAGTGTCTGACTCCGTGGTATAACTCACAAACTCGTAGCTTAAAGCAGATAACCCGTAAGTTGGAGAGGAAATGGCGTCTCACTAATTTAGAAGATCTTCACTTAGCCTGGAAAAAGAGTCTGTTGCTCTATAAAAAAGCCCTCCGTAAAGCTAGGACATCTTTCTACTCATCACTAATTGAAGAAAATAAGAACAACCCCAGGTTTCTTTTCAGCACTGTAGCCAGGCTGACAAAGAGTCAGAGCTCTATTGAGCTGAGTATTCCATTAACTTTAACTAGTAATGACTTCATGACTTTCTTTGCTAACAAAATTTTAACTATTAGAGAAAAAATTACTCATAACCATCCCAAAGACATATCGTTATCTTTGGCTGCTTTCAGTGATGCCGGTATTTGGTTAGACTCTTTCTCTCCGATTGTTCTGTCTGAGTTATTCTCATTAGTTACTTCATCAAACCATCATCATGTTTATTAGACCCCATTCCTACCAGGCTGCTCAAGGAAGCCCTACCATTATTTAATGCTTCGATCTTAAATATGATCAATCTATCTTTGTTAGTTGGCTATGTACCACAGGCTTTTAAGGTGGCAGTAATTAAACCATTACTTAAAAAGCCATCACTTGACCCAGCTATCTTAGCTAATTATAGGCCAATCTCCAACCTTCCTTTTCTCTCAAAAATTCTTGAAAGGGTAGTTGTAAAACAGCTAACTGATCATCTGCAGAGGAATGGTCTATTTGAAGAGTTTCAGTCAGGTTTTAGAATTCATCATAGTACAGAAACAGCATTAGTGAAGGTTACAAATGATCTTCTTATGGCCTCGGACAGTGGACTCATCTGTGTGCTTGTTCTGTTAGACCTCAGTGCTGCTTTTGATACTGTTGACCATAAAATTTTATTACAGAGATTAGAGCATGCCATAGGTATTAAAGGCACTGCGCTGCGGTGGTTTGAATCATATTTTTCTTTCTTTCTTTTTCTTTTTAATATTTATTTCATTCATTTAAAAGAAAAACAGAAAAGCAAAAAACAAAAGCACCACAATACCAGAATGAAAAGGAGCAGAAAGAAGAACAAGTCTTATGATTTCTGCCCCTTTTAACAATACAATCTTTCAATATACAGCATCATAGTCAACATTATTTAACAGATTGCATTTCTTTAACTTGTCACATACCACTGACCCATTTCATAATTATGACCATTAATTAATAGATTACATCACTGACAGGTTATATTTAAACTTAAGACACTCCAAACATTATTAACAGTTTACTTTTTTTTTTTTGACTTTCTTGCAGCCCACTGACTTACTTCATAGTTTCATACTTACTTAATACATCTAATTTAATATGTTTTTTAAATAATTTAAGTGACCTTAATTCTTTAATTTCTTTATTAAGATTGTTCCATAATTTGACACCATTTACTGCAATACTCCTTTCCTTTACTTTGGTTCTAAATCTTGGTTTTTTTAAAGACTTCTATTCCTTTCAATTTATAACTACTTACTCTTTTTTCAAACATATTTTGAATGTTTGTTGGTAAAGTATTTTTATTAACTTGGTACATCGTTTGTAATATTTTCAAATCAACTAAATCATGAAATTTAAGTACCCTATACTTAATAAACAATGGATTAGATGGATCTCTAAAACCACTGTTACTAATCACTTTTAAAGCTCTTTTCTGCAAAATAAATAAAGGTTGTATATAGGTTGTATATGTTGATCCCCAGATTTCTACACAGTAAGTTAAATATGGGACAATCAATGAATTGTACAATGTTAATAAACCATAACTATTTAATGAATATTTTACTTTATGCAAAACAGCAATGGCTTTCGCTATTTTTCCTTTTATGTAATTTATGTGTGACTTCCATGTAAGATCTTCATCAATAATGACTCCTAAAATTTCATTTCTTTTACCCTTTGTATATCCATTCCATCTATTTGTAATGACACACTATTTTCTTTCGCTCTATCATTAAACAATATGAAATTTGTCTTATTAATATTAGTGACAATCTGTTTATATCAAACCAATGTTTAACTTTTTCCAACTCTGTATTTATCACTTGTGCTACTTCCTGTATATCTGATCCAGAGTAAAACAGCGTTGTATCATCAGCAAATAAAATGCTGCCAAGCACATTGGATACATTCACAAAATCATTGATATACATAATAAACAGTTTGGGTCCAAGTACCGATCCTTGTGGTACTCCATAAATAATGTTACACAATTCTGATTTGGTATTATTTATCTGAACAAACTGTTTTCTATTTTCTAAGTAGCTTTTTACCCACTGATGTGCAACACCTCTTATTCCATATTGTTGTAACTTGTGGAGCAATCTTGAGTGGTCTATAACATCAAAAGCCTTTTTCAGGTCAATAAAAATACTTACAAATAATCCTTATTATCTATTGTTGTGATATTTTCTCTATTAGTTCCATAATTGCCACTAGCTGTCGAATGTATTGTTCTGAATCCATACTGAGCATTATTTAAAATAATGATGTTTCTCAATAAATGTATCCAATCTTGTTACAAAAACTTTTTCCATAATTTTAGAAAACTGTGGAAGCAATGATACTGGCCTGTAATTAGAAAAATTATGTTTGTCTCCATTTTTATATAATGGGACTACCTTAGCAATTTTCATTTCATCTGGAAAAACCCCAGTTGACAGAGACAGATTACAAATATAAGTAAATGGTTCAATAACAATTTCTATTATACTTTTTACAGTCATCATGTCTAAATCTTCATGGTCAGTTGATCTTTTGCTTACACAGTTTTTTACAATATTTCTTATTTCATCTTTTTCCACATTGTCCAGGAAAATACTATTGACCGTATTTACCAATGTACATAATTTATCTTCTATTATTGGTTTATTTCCCACCAGACTTGACCCTACATTTGAAAAATAATCATTAAACCCATTTGCAACTTCTTTTATATCATATATCTCTTTATTTTCCTTAACAAAGTAATTTGGAATAGTTTCTTTCGTTCCATCACTATCAATCACACTTTTTATAATATATATATATATTTGTCTAATAGATTACAATTTGTTCATGTAAATGGGGAATTTTCTTCACAGACTAAAGTTAATTATGGAGTTCCACAAGGTTCTGTGCTAGGACCAATTTTATTCACTTTATACATGCTTCCCTTAGGCAGTATTATTAGACGGTATTGCTTAAATTTTAATTGTTACGCAGATGATACCCAGCTTTATCTATCCATGAAGCCAGAGGACACACACCAATTAGCTAAACTGCAGGATTGTCTTACAGACATAAAGACATGGATGACCTCTAATTTCCTGCTTTTAAACTCAGATAAAACTGAAGTTATTGTACTTGGCCCCACAAATCTTAGAAACATGGTGTCTAACCAGATCCTTACTCTGGATGGCATTACCCTGACCTCTAGTAATACTGTGAGAAATCTTGGAGTCATTTTTGATCAGGATATGTCATTCAAAGCGCATATTAAACAAATATGTAGGACTGCTTTTTTGCATTTACGCAATATCTCTAAAATCAGAAAGGTCTTGTCTCAGAGTGATGCTGAAAAACTAATTCATGCATTTATTTCCTCTAGGCTGGACTATTGTAATTCATTATTATCAGGTTGTCCTAAAAGTTCCCTAAAAAGCCTTCAGTTAATTCAAAATGCTGCAGCTAGAGTACTGACGGGGACTAGAAGGAGAGAGCATATCTCACCCATATTGGCCTCTCTTCATTGGCTTCCTGTTAATTCTAGAATAGAATTTAAAATTCTTCTTCTTACTTATAAGGTTTTGAATAATCAGGTCCCATCTTATCTTAGGGACCTCGTAGTACCATATCACCCCAATAGAGCGCTTCGCTCTCAGACTGCAGGCTTACTTGTAGTTCCTAGGGTTTGTAAGAGTAGAATGGGAGGCAGAGCCTTCAGCTTTCAGGCTCCTCTCCTGTGGAACCAGCTCCCAATTCAGATCAGGGAGACAGACACCCTCTCTACTTTTAAGATTAGGCTTAAAACTTTCCTTTTTGCTAAAGCTTATAGTTAGGGCTGGATCAGGTGACCCTGAACCATCCCTTAGTTATGCTGCTATAGACGTAGACTGCTGGGGGGTTCCCATGATGCACTGTTTCTTTCTCTTTTTGCTCTGTATGCACCACTCTGCATTTAATCATTAGTGATCGATCTCTGCTCCCCTCCACAGCATGTCTTTTTCCTGGTTCTCTCCCTCAGCCCCAACCAGTCCCAGCAGAAGACTGCCCCTCCCTGAGCCTGGTTCTGCTGGAGGTTTCTTCCTGTTAAAAGGGAGTTTTTCCTTCCCACTGTAGCCAAGTGCTTGCTCACAGGGGGTCGTTTTGACCGTTGGGGTTTTACATAATTATTGTATGGCCTTGCCTTACAATATAAAGCGCCTTGGGGCAACTGTTTGTTGTGATTTGGCGCTATATAAAAAAATTGATTGATTGATTGATTGATCCTGAGCAGCATTCATCACAGAAAAAAGTGCTCCACAACATCAAAACAAACAAATAAACAAACAAACATGCTACACAGCACTAACTGTACACTTGGTCATTTTGCGTCACTATCTCATGTTGTGTCTCATGTTAAATCCTAACCCTCCATGGTTTTGAACAGTGGATTTTCTTATCTGTGCTTTGGTAACACATCAACGGAAACTTCACAGCACAGTGACAGGCTGAAGATCCACCCGCTGTGTCCTAAGACCCCCCCCCCCCCCCCCCCCCCCACACACACACGTAATACAAAGGCAGAATGTAAAAAGAAAAAACAAAAAAATAAAATTCGTGCCACATTTGGCAAGAATTATGGAGGACAGCTGTCCGAACACCTAGACTGTGCTTCGATCCGCCCTGACTGATTTGTGAATGTGGCTTGCGCATGAGAAATCGAACTGCAGTACAAATGTACGTGGAACACATTAAGAATACCCAGAAAGCTGTCAAAATGCAGTGAGAATATGATGGAAGCCTCGTGCAGTTCTCTGATGTCGCTTCATTGCGTGGCCCTTTTATTGAGTAAAGAAAACAAAGATAAGAGGAGTGAGTTGAGTCCATCGTCACAACATGTTTGTGCAGATACATTTGTAATCAACTGAATCATTCATGTGTCATGTGTAGATACGTTTGCAAACAACTGAATCATCCTGATTTTTAGTTACAGAATGAGTGGTTTTTGCTGAAGCTTGCTAAAAACTATAAACAGGCTGCAGCTGTGAATATCTGAAAGAAAACAGTTTGCAGATTTTTAACATACAGAAAGAACAATTTGCAAATGAGCAGATGTTAATAGATGATAATAAATGATAAATCAAATTTGACAGTATAATTTATCTAACAGCCCCTTCACACATAACATGAAGTTGGGTGAAAGAAGCAGAAACCACCCGAAAAACTGCAAACAAAAAAATGAAATGGGGAACCGTGAAACATTCCACCTGCTGTCGGGAGGGACACACAGTCCTATAGGTGTGCACGATACCACGGCGATGGTTCGTGCATGGGTGCGCGAGCAATGAACACACTGTGAGCGCCTGGAATGTGTGGCACCACATCGCGCCGTTGCTGTGGGGAAAAAACCCACACACCAAAAACAAAAACCCCAGCAATTTCTAATATTTAATCCCTCTTATCGAGTGGACCAATACAGTATGATCCTTCTGTTCATCTGTATATGACCCATGGTCACAGATGCACAGTCATGAAATGACATGAATGAAGCAGTGCGCTCTTATTATGCCCAATCTGCTGACCCCGCATGCCCAGCTGGCCCGGTGGTCCAGCGAACGGCATGCTGAAGGACACCACGTGGGTCATAGCTGATGTGGGTGACGTGACATTCACGATCAGACGATCCTTTTCACATGGCACAGCCTGACGATGTGCACACTGCGTGGTTGCTCCCACCTGCTGCAAAGACAATATGTGTTTGTATGTATTTCCATGTGAGGACAGCATGCCCATGCACGCGCCTCACAGTGGAGTGTTGTCAGGTGATGTCCTTCATAATATGGTATGTATTCTCCAGCTGTGACTCGCGAGTCCACAGATCCGAACAGCAGTGGCTGGCGCAGACACACCCACCTTACCAGCTTAAACATCAAAGTCTCATTCTCTGTTCCTCTGCTGTGTGATTATTTATTTTCTGTATTTGTTAAGTAATTATGTATGTAGTTATTGTTGTATGTATTTATTTAATTGTCCTGTTCTCTGAGTTTTTAATTTAACATGTCGTGCACTGAGCCGCTGTCAGCTGGAACCAACCACAGCGCGATGAGCAAAGTGGTCATACATAAATGCGTTCACGCCTTTCCCATGTTGTATTTAATTTCTACTCTTTCTGTCTGTCATGTGGAGTACATCCAAGTGGCACCCCGGCCACCTAGGTGACATATTCCTCACGACATCTGTGGTGCATGGGGGGGGGCGTCACATGTGTTGGTGGGGCACACTCGCAAGACATAAATATTGCTTGGTAATGGCAGCACTTAGACATTTGCACAGCGCAGCTCAAATGTGGTCGCCTGCCCTCTACTCTTGCGCCGACTGCACCAATAGCCCCGCCTTTTCTAAGTGCCCTGCGAGTCGTGTTGGATGTTCATGGGTGGCACCTGGACTCCGGCCAACACCTGCCAAGAACGGGTCACTGTCTTTCGGCCGTTGGTGTGAAGGCTACATCGATCACGTCATTTGGCCACCGTGCGACATGGGCGATGATTTCGTGCAGCATATCGTGTCGTGGCAACTGCATGCGACATGCCGTGCGAATTCTGCGAACACGATCAGCTGACAATGCGACCTCATCTTGCCCATCATTGGAATGGGTTACAGGCACAAGCAGCACGCGAATGTCGAGTGCATGTGCTGTGCCCGAATGGTTGAGGCGAGAGCTGTATGAAGCATTCGAGGCAGCTCCAATTTTTCACGAGTGGCTTCAATCGTGTTATGTGTGAAGGGTCCCTTACATTGCTGTATGAGTTACGAGTGCGGTCTGATTGCGGGTGGAGGAAATATAATCCAACAGCACTCAAAGAGCACTCGTGGTGTTCAGACACATTCGGGACATTCAGCCACTGTTCGACGTGGCGGAAACATGCCGAACGTCCCCCCGGAACAAATGCAGTTTTCACGCCATCCGATTGTTTAGAATGCAGTCAGACTGTGATCAGGCAGCACTTCAACTGCTGTTCGATAGTGGTTCCACTTCAGCTGCGCCATGACTGTTTTTAACATGAACAAAACATTCAAGGTGGCCGCACGACTGTGTCCGACTGTTTAGTCTGCTCTGAAAATGCTGTCTAACGTTTTCGAATGCACTTTGACACACCCAGAATGTGGGTCGGATGTCCATTCAGTCACGATTTGGGCTCATTCGGCCTCTAGTGTGATGGGCCTATAAGAAAGTACCTGGTTCTTTTTTTCCAGAAAAATGCCTTACTCAGTACTAATCCATAGATCAGCAATTTTACTTTTAGATTAAAACATGAAAAGACAATAATGTGCCAGTTATATGAATCCATTATAAAAGTTACCTCAACTTGTCATCTCAAGTTGGGCATTTAAAAAATTTAAGGCACTCAAGTCTTTTTTCCCATACAGGCAGACAACTAATCCATCCCCACCACTTTCTCGCTGCAGCAGCCAGTTGGCCGTTTTGTAGTTACTGGGGTCTTCTACACTGAGGCACCTGCATGCTGGATCATGTCCAGAGAAAGTGGTGGTGGCCACTCCAAAGATCCTTCAAAGACACCTAGCACCAAAGACATCAAGTCATTACCTTAAGTTACTAATGTAATTGGCAACCAGACCTAACTAACATACAGTAAGAAAGGAAGCACAAGGACTCTAAAGACCTGGACTTTCTTTCGACTGAAAAGGTGTCAGTATCGCCAAACACCTCTGTCCAGCAACCTCATGCCTCCATCACTTCTTCCCAGAAGAACATTTCTTTACACAGCTTATTAAACCATACATGTATTTCAACACTTTCACCAAAATTCAGCTGAAAGACTGATGCCATACATGTTGCTATGGTTTGGTCATTTTAGATTAATAATTTTTAGCTTCACGTTTAGGTATACACCACCAGACATATTTACACATTCACCACCAGTCCCCAAATGGTGAAGTGTCCCCATATTTCAAAGTGTGCCCAAACTGGTGGTGTATGTTTAATTGGGATGTGTCTAACTTGGATAAACCCAACCAAAAACATTTTTGTGATACTGTAATATATAACAAGAGGCTTACAATACAAATGTACTAATGATTTTAAATATTTGTATGAAAAACTGTGTGAAGAAGGAAGCAGTGACACTCAGCGCATTTGCCGGAACAGTACGGTGCCACGATGTTGTAACACATGCAGAATGTGGCTTGGCATTGTCTTGCTGAAATAAGCAGGGACGTCCCTGAAAAAGATGTTGCTTGGATGGCAGCATGTGTTGCTCCAACACCTGGTTGGCGTCCCTCGCCTGGCGATGGAAGCGCCATCATTGCCTGGTGTGTCGCTCTGCTTGAGCCGCGTTCACACCAGACACCACGCGACGGCACAAATTCATCATTTGCTGCAGGAGCAGCGTCTGGATGATGGCCGCTTTCAGCGGTACTTCTGCCTCTCCGGGACCCAGTTTGAGGACCTCCTGTCCCGTTCGTGTGCGCACATGTGATGAAAGAAAAAATAAACTGGTTGCTGCTGCAGTTCATCGCTCTCCCCTCAAACTCTGTCATAATTGTGTTAAATAAAGGACAAAAGGGACATAAGTCCTGCTCACAGGCTGATTGCCAGAGACAGGACATGTCCACATCAAGTATAAACTCCAGACATCTCCACGTCACTATATATCCAGTTGCTGATTGGTCATTGTAGCGCAATAAGACAAAAAAGTTCAGATCTTTCAACTTTGGGAAGAGGGCGATGTGATGCAATGCAATATCGCGCGACAAGCACGCCAATCACGCCAATCACTCAAAATCACTTTATTTGGGTCGCTTTATTTTTGTCCATCGTGTCGCACTGCGTGGCTTGGACTTTTGTGGCGCCACAACGCGTCCTTCCATAGGGATTACATGGCAACCTCTTACCACTGTCACTCACGTGGTGTGCGGTGTGAACGCGGCATTAAACTGTTGGATTATTTTTTTCATGCAGTTATTCACAAAGTGGTGATCCTCGCCCCATCTTTGCTTGTCAATGGCTGAGCCTTTTGGGGATGCTCCTTTTATACCCAATCATGACACTCACCTGTTTCCAATTAACCTGTTTACCTGTGGAATGTTCCAAACAGGTGTTGCCCCGTCCCAGCTTTTTTGAAATGTGTTGAAGGCAACCATTTCAAAATGAGCAGATATTTGCACAAATCAATAAAGTTTATCAGTTTGAACATTAAATATCTTGTCTTTGTGGTGTATTCAATTGAATATAGGTTGAAGAGGATTTGCAATTCATTGTATTCTGTTTGATTTACATTTTACACAATGTCCCAACTTCACTGGAATTGGGGTTGTAAATAATGCCTGTCTGCATTATCGCTCACAGGCCCAGTGAGCTGTTCTGAATAGGTATATTTTATTCTTTCCCCTTCCTGTTGCTACTGAAGCATACTTTTGAGAGTACCAAAGGGCTTTCTTTGATTTTTCTGGGAATTGAGCCAAGAATTAACCCAAATTAAAGCCCACAGCAGATCAATAGCTGCACAGTTTGCAATGGCAACATTTTTTTTTCATACCCCAATCATTACAATTCAGAACAGACACACGTGGCATATGACAAAAATATAATTATCATTGTCACATCTATTTCTGCACACATAGACAGTCATTCGGAGGTCCTGCGATGCACTCAGTGCTTTTGTGCGCGCATACATGTCTGTTTTAACACAGCGGAAGTTCTTACCTTCCATCCTGCCTGGTAATTGTGTAGCCATGAGAAGGGTTGTTGATGAAGCTGATGTTGACTCCAACGAGCGGCGTTCCGTCCGAGGTCACTACTTGTCCACGGATTACACAAGCGTGGCTGTACAGGAGAGAGGAAGACCAGCTCAGCTGTGACATAAAACACAAACATCACGCTTCATACATGCACGCACAAAGTCACTACATCCTTAGATACACCTGTCCCACCCAATTCTATCCAACAGAAAAACAAAACAAAATAAAACCTTTCACTAGATCTGCCACAGGGTTACTGTTTATACTCAGGGTGTTTCTTCGGGGGCAACATTACTAAAAAAATGAAAGAGTCAATTATCAGTTGTCCTGTAAAAGAGGAGAACATTTGGACAAAGATACTGATGTCAGACTTTTTTTTTAAACATTATTGAACATTTGTCATGTCATGTGACACAAATGAAAGAAAAGTGAATGCTTCAGTACAATAACTCCCCTGCTGTTAATGTGGACAATGGCATTTAATTGGCTTAGTGCTGATCACTCTGACAGAAATAGAAGCATAACTTTTCAAATACTGTATTTGGAAATATGATTCATGAGGTCTATTTTGCTGAAAAATATCAGGCTCAGTAATGTAAAAGTTAAAGTGGAGTAGTGTGCCTAATATTTATGAAATCCTACCATAATCCTGCGAACCTTGATCACTGGGTGAATAAAACCCTATGTACATTGCACGAAAATATGCAATATGCATTCACAGAAAAATACATTGACAATTTTTCTCTGAAGTGTATCCATGAGTGGGTATCACAGGGAAAAAAATAAATCAAGTGAGCATATTAAAACAAGACCCAGTTTCAGCATCACTAACCTCATTCCTGCCAAGTGCATGGGTGCAAACAATATATTTGGTTACAAGCAAACATTATTGTGCATATTTGTTGTCAGAATCCTCTCTGTCATCACTGGTAGAGGCCATGGTGCATGTGTACCCATCTCTTTCTTGAAAGATTGATTCCAGACCCCTTTCTGAAGCATTTCAAAACAAACAGAGGCTGGGCCAGAGGTGGCCCGGGGGCCACAAATTAGCAGCACTGATTCAGGTGCTGCAAAAGGGTCGACTTAACAAGTCGCTGTCCGACAAAATCATCACACAGATCATTAGAGTTTTATCAATTTTTTTTTTTTGAATGACACTTTGCCTTCAACAACACAGATGTTTGGCATGAAACAGGAGTCGTTGAGGAATGTTAAGAACATGAACGATTCACTCAAATGGTGACAGAACAATTCATAATAAATTGAAGACAAATCAGAAGATGGCAAATGTACAGCAGACATAAAGAAACAGATTGGGCTTGCCTCAGCAGCGACTGGAAAGCTACACAAAATCTGGAGAGCCAAGGATATATCAACCAGAACTAAATACATGGGTATAAAACATTGGTACTGCCAGTACTGATATATGGTTCTGAATGCTGGGTATTGAAGAAAGAAGATGAAAGAAGACTACAAACCATGGAAATGAACTGCTTCCGAAGAATGCTGAAGGTAACCAGAAGAGATAGACTAATGAAGTCGTGAGACAAAGAGTAGGCTCAACCGAAACAGTGGTTCATGTTATATGTAATAAGAGGCTGAAGCGGTTTGGTCATGATAAAAGAATGAATCAGAAAAAACTACTGACAACAGTCCTGCACTGCTATATCCCTGGAATCTTTTTATATAAAGTTTATTAAATGCCCACCTAAAATAAATAAATTTTGTAACCCCGACACATTGTAAAAAGCAAAAAAACAAAAACGAAAACAAACAAACAAAAAAAAGCGTTTTCACAATGTTTTTCTCGTCTCTTCCATCTCTTCCCATTGACATGTCTTCCACACATATAAAACTACAGAGGAAACATGCTTTAATTTTTATTTTTTTAATTATTAGACTGCAAGACAATGTGCTTGATTGTTTTTATTTCTCAATTTCTGGATAGAAGTTGGGTAACTGTTTGGGTTACGTATTTTGACATAAAAATCTGTTGACCTACAAGTACACAGACCATGTATTCTGTCAACCTCATGTAGGTAAACCTTGCACAAAACATCAGAACAAGTGTATAAAAGTTCACCAGAGTAAAACTGACAACTGTCACAGGGAACTGAAAGTTACAAGCTTCACGAAGATAGGATCTGTTGCATGGCAAGTTCTTGGACATTGTAGTTGTGTAACTAATAAACAGGCAACCAGTATGTACTAAAATTGGAAAACAGTGCTCGCTTTACTTCCAGCAGCATCAGTGAACAGCAGAGCAGTAAAGACAGGGGTAGGGATGTTATCGCTTGGGAGTGCACTCCAGTAAAGCACAACCGTTACAGAAATGGAACAAAGAAACACCTCCTGGAGGTCTCTGAGGGGTTTTCACCCATAATACAAGGATAATGAGATAAGGAAGCTTGAATGTGCCTTTGTTTTAATGAACAAATAGGAATATTTCCCATTTAAAAACTCTAATAGAGGTAAATAATAAAGCTACAGATGACAAGACTCACTTGGCTGGTTACCAAAAATGAAGGAGTTCCAGACTGACACAAGAGCTCCAGAAGCTGCATAAATTAGACGTGATGATCAGGCTCCACCAATCAATAGTGGTAAGTGATCCAAATTCACCCCCTAATCTCACTGAACTGATGAGATGAGACCTTGTTGTATCACGCCTCACTCATTGTGTTCTGCCCTCGTCATTAGCGAGGCCCATCTCATGGTAAGCCTCAGTTTCTGCATTGGTTTGCAAAAAATTATTCTCTTAACAAATGCCTCACTGCCTCATCTTCATTAGACCATGGCTGTTTTAATACATTTGGGTCTTAAACATTGCCACGCACTGGAAACAATTAACACTAACGTGTTAGTGGCTGCCCTCAGCATGTCCTTACCAGAGGCAAGATCATTCACCCAACACTACCCCGGTCCCGAGGAACCCAGTTTTATGTTAATTAGGCTGGGCCTCCTTCAGAAGACCTTGGCTGGCCATCGAAAAAAAAAAAGTAGGATCCTCTGAATTCATCTGGTCTTGCCTGTGATCTATATGGATGCGTTCACATACAGAACAGTTATGAGTAAAGTTAACCTGCCACAGGCCTGGCTGTCTGTGGTTATTAATGTGTGTCGACAGTTCACTTTGCAGTCTTGTTTGAGGAGGCAATCTTCCATATTTTCTTCAGATTGAACTGTGAAAGTGGAACTATCAGCTTCTTGCTTCTGTGAACAACATGGGCTGATGATTTTGTCACTGTCAAGACAAATGATTTAAATATTGACATCAAATACAGTGGAAAAAAGCAGCAGCAAAGGAAGCATAAAGACTTTGCTGCTGAATCTTCCCCATCTGAAAATATAGTCATGCATCATAAGGAAGTTCACAATATCTCCAAAGTCCAATTAATCAAACAACATTCAGCACAGTCCTGCCAGAAGTGAATTTCCTCAAGTAAAAGTTTCATACAAGCTTTATTGTGACAGGAAAACTGAACATCAAACTTGTTTTAATGGCAGACTTGAATCTGGCATGTATGCTGTTTGATATTTTTAGACAGATTCTAAAGTACTGCATGAGCCAGTAGTACTGCCAGCACATGGTAGCTATCATTCTTGAATAATGCTGTTATGTGACTGAACCAATTATTGCCTCTTTCAGCAGATATGAAGTTAAAGTAAATCTCCCTACATACATGCACGGTAGTCAGCAAATGTTCATGCTTTTTCACCTGAACACCATCATAGGAGAATGCATGCACAAAGTGGAACGCAGAAAAGGTCACTGTAGCTAACTAATGCAGTCAGTTTTACTAGGGTTTTACACCTTCAAATCAAATCAAATCAATTTTATTTATATAGCGCCAAATCACAACAAACAGTTGCCCCAAGGTGCTTTATATTGCAAGGCAAAGCCATACAATAATTACAGAAAAACCCCAACGGTCAAAACGACCCCCTGTGAGCAAGCACTTGGCGACAGTGGGAAGGAAAAACTCCCCCTTAACAGGAAGAAACCTCCAGCAGAACCAGGCTCAGGGAGGGGCAGTCCTCTGCTGGGACTGGTTGGGGCTGAGGGAGAGAACCAGGAAAAAGACATGCTGTGGAGGGGAGCAGAGATCAATCACTAATGATTAAATGCAGAGTGGTGCATACAGAGCAAAAAGAGAAAGAAACACTCAGTGCATCGTGGGAACCCCCCAGCAGTCTAAGTCTATAGCAGCATAACTAAGGGATGGTCCAGGGTCACCTGATCCAGCCCTAACTATAAGCTTTAGCAAAAAGGAAAGTTTTAAGCCTAATCTTAAAAGTAGAGAGGGTGTCTGTCTCCCTGATCTGAATTGGGAGCTGGTTCCAGAGGAGAGGAGCCTGAAAGCTGAAGGCTCTGCCTCCCATTCTACTCTTACAAACCCTAGGAACTACAAGTAAGCCTGCAGTCTGAGAGTGAAGCGCTCTATTGGGGTGATATGGTACTATGAGGTCCCTAAGATAAGATGGGACCTGATTATTCAAAACCTTATAAGTCAGAAGAAGAATTTTAAATTCTATTCTAGAATTAACAGGAAGCCAATGAAGAGAGGCCAATATGGGTGAGATATGCTCTCTCCTTCTAGTCCCTGTCAGTACTCTAGCTGCAGCATTTTGAATTAACTGAAGGCTTTTCAGGGAACTTTTAGGACAACCTGATATTAATGAATTACAACAGTCCAGCCTAGAGGAAATAAATGCATGAATTAGTTTTTCAGTATCACTCTGAGACAAGACCTTTCTAATTTTAGAGATATTGCGCAAATGCAAAAAAGCAGTCCTACATATTTGATTAATATGCGCATTGAATGACATATCCTGATCAAAAATGACTCCAAGATTTCTCACAGTATTATTAGAGGTCAGGGTAATGCCATCCAGAGTAAGGATTTGGTTAGACATCATGTTTCTAAGATTTGTGGGGCCAAGTACAATAACTTCAGTTTTATCTGAGTTTAAAAGCAGGAAATTAGAGGTCATCCATGTCTTTATGTCTGTAAGACAATCCTGCAGTTTAGCTAATTGGTGTGTGTCCTCTGGCTTCATGGATAGATAAAGCTGGGTATCATCTGCATAACAATGAAAATTTAAGCAATGCTGTCTAATAATACTGCTTAAGGGAAGCATGTATAAAGTGAATAAAATTGGTCCTAGCACAGAACCTTGTGGAACTCCATAATTAACCTTAGTCTGTGAAGAAGATTCCCCATTTACATGAACAAATTGTAATCTATTAGATAAATATGATTTAAACCACCACAGCGCAGTGCCTTTAATACCTATGGCATGCTCTAATCTCTGTAATAAAATTTTATGGTCAACAGTATCAAAAGCAGCACTGAGGTCTAACAGAACAAGCACAGAGATGCGTCCACTGTCTGAGGCCATAAGATCATTTGTAACCTTCACTAATGCAGTTTCTGTACTATGATGAATTCTAAACCCATGAATTCATGAATTCATAAATGAATTAAAGCTCTGTCTGGGTTTTTGATTAATTAATAAGCTGGAGTGGAAGATTGCTGCTAATCCTCCGCCTAGCCCCGTGCTACGAGCGTTCTGGCAGTTAGTGTGACTCGGGGGTGTTGACTCATTTAAACTAACATATTCATCCTGCTGTAACCAGATTTCTGTAAGGCAGAATAAATCAATATGTTGATCAATTATTATATCATTTACTAACTGGGCCTTAGAAGAGAGAGATCTAATGTTTAATAGACCACATTTAACTGTTTTAGTCTGTGGTGCAGTTGAAGGTGATATACTATTTTTGTTTTTGAATTTTTATGCTTAAATAGATTTTTGCTGGTTATTGGTGGTCTGGAAGCAGGCACCGTCTCTACGGGGATGGGGTAATGAAGGGATGGCAGGGGGAGAGAAGCTGCAGAGAGGTGTGTAAGACTATAACTCTGCTTCCTGGTCCCAACCCTGGATAGTCACGGTTTGGAGGATTTAAGAAAATTGGCCAGCTTTCTAGAAATGAGAGCTGCTCCATCCAAAGTGGGATGGATGCCATCTCTCCTAACAAGACCAGGTTTTCCCCAGAAGCTTTGCCAATTATCTATGAAGCCCACCTCATTTTTTGGACACCACTCAGACAGCCAGCAATTCAGGGAGAACATGTGGCTAAACATATCACTCCCGGTCCGATTGGGGAGGGGCCCAGAGAAAACTACAGAGTCCGACATTGTTTTTGCAAAGTTACACACCAATTCAATGTTAATTTTAGTGACCTCCGATTGGCGTAACCGGGTGTCATTACTGCTGACGTAAATTACAATCTTACCAAATTTACGCTTAGCCTTAGCCAGCAGTTTCAAATTTCCTTCAATGTCGCCTGCTCTGGCCCCCGGAAGACAAGTGACTATGGTTGCTGGTGTCGCTAACTTCACATTTCTCAAAACAGAGTCGCCAATAACCAGAGTTTGTTCCTCGGCGGGTGTGTCGCCGAATGGGGAAAAACGGTTAGAGATGTGAACGGGTTGGCGGTGTGCACGGAGCTTCTGTTTAGGACTATGCTTCCTCCTCACAGTAACCCAGTTGGCCTGCTTTCCCGGCTGCTCGGGATCTGCCGGAGGGGAACTAACGGCGGCTAAGCTACCTTGGTCCGCACCGACTACAGGGGCCTGGCTAGCTATAGGATTTTCCAAGGTGCGGAGCCGAGTCTCCAATTCGTCCAGCCTGGCCTCCAAAGCTATGAATAAGCTACACTTATTACAAGTACCATTACTGCTAAAGGAGGCCGAGGAATAACTAAACATTTCACACCCAGAGCAGAAAAGTGCGGGAGAGACAGGAGAAGCTGCCATGCTAAACCGGCTAAGAGCTAGTAGCTGCGCTAAGCTAGCGGATTCCTAAAAACACACAAAGTGAATAATGTGTAAATAATTTAGAGGTGATTCAGCAGAGGGAGTGCTTTAGTTAAGGCACGTGAAGATTACACTGTGAAACAAATCGTTATCTAGTTAACTAGATCAATCTAACTGCGCAGATTAAACAGCTAACAGATACAGCAAAACACCGCTGTGCTCCAGAACAGGAAGTGATACAATACCGCAGTGAGAGCATTTGAAGTTGAACCTTGTAGTTGCCTTTGAAACTTTCCCATCATTGTGAACATAACACTCTATATGATTGTTCTGCTCTAACATTTCCCTCATTGCATGTTCACAGTGGTGGGCAAAGTTCAGCTAATCAGCTAACTGCTAATTAGCAAAGCTAACTTATTTCGGCTGAACTTTACCTTCTCGGCTAACTTTGAAAACCATGAGCGGAAGAACTAGTTTCCATTAAATTTCCATTAAATTTACACCTTGTAGTTGCCTTTGAAACTTTCCCATCATTGTGAACATAACACTCTATATGGTTGTTCTGCTCTAACATTTCCCTCATTGCATGTTCACAGTGGTGGGCAAAGTTCAGCTAATCAGCTAACTGCTAATTAGCAAAGCTAACTTATTTCGGCTGAAGTTTACCTTCTTAGCTAACTTTGAAAACCATTAGCGGAAGAACTAGTTTCCATTAAATTTCTTTCCGCTAACTTAAAAATTAGTAGATAAACATAAAAATGCATGTAAACACTAAAATCACATTGTTTGTTTCTGCCAGAGCTTGCACACTCAGTGAATTAGCAAAACTGACATACTGCGTGAAGGCAACAAGGGCCTCCTCAAGGAGATGGAGGAGCAGGAGGTCAAATCACAGTAAATGCATTAACTATTAAAATTATTTGCCATGTGTATTTATTCTGAATATTTCTTATATGTTTAATACTTTCTGTACTGTGAATAAACTGTTAATTGAATGGAACCCACTGTTTAAATTAATTTCTTCATTTAATTATTTAATCCGACTTGATCATCATCTGATCTTGAAATTACTTTTTTGGAATCCTCCATGTTTACAATTAAACATAACATTTCAGCTCTTTAGGTCTGGTTTCAGGTTTTTAGAGCAATATCCCAAAAGCAAAGACTAATTCATATTGTAAAAGTTATAGGTTAGTCGTTATCAGTAGCTTTACATAAATTTTATTATCATGTTTCCAGTTAGAAGATTAGCGATGATCAAAGCTAACTTTTAGGGCAGCTTTGCCCATCACTGCATGTTCTATTTTGTGTTGTGCTTTTTGTTTTGTCTTGTTAAAATGGCTGGTACACAGCCATTTTTCAGATCTCTCAAAGTTAGTTAGAAATAAACACTTCTAAATCTAAAAACACTGTTTTTGGAACCAGATAACACATCTAAAGGGATTTACATCATACAGAGGTGTAGCAGGCACGGCCCCCGGAATGCCCATCAAGTGACAGGTTTGTCACAGTCATATGTAGCTAATGTGACAGTGGTATTAGGCTTTGAAACCAAGTCCATGCACTCCGCAAAACTTTCTGGATGGAATTTTCTGAACATTGTGCAGTCGACTTGGCTGTCTGTTTACTGCGGCATGCTGTTCATTCCATGTGTGTATGGACACAGCACCTCCAGCACACAGAAGGTTGAGACGGACAAAAGAAGCAGCGCAACTCGCTGGATGGTGACAATAAAAGCGCATGTAAAGGGCAATATATCGAGGTCGGCAGAATGATCGTGTTCACTTTTATATGATGAACGATAAGTCGATATATTAAGGATCGCGACAGGCCTAGATCCAACATGCAAGTTCCTCAGTGTTGAGAACCCCAGAGGCTGGAGAAGGGCAAGGGAATGCACACATTTCACCTGGCTGTGACAGATACATGGCTACTTTCCAAAGAAAGAGCTGGAGATGGATCAGTTGTCTGCCTGGGAGGTTGCCATCCAGGACACAGGGCAGTTACATGCTGTGGTGGAGGCGGCGAAGCGTGGTGTAAATACATGTTCCCAGGGTTGACTATGTACAATGTCTGCGTCTTAAAAACAGGGATCATTTGAAGAGTTCAGGTGCAAATCCCTGTATCTCCACCAGACCACTCTTGTTTTAAATAAGGATACCTGATGGAAGTTGTACATCTCCATAAATCATTCTTTCTTGTTATGAAATGGTTATGGTGCACTGAACAAAATAGCAGAATCTCAAAAATCAATCTTTATTCAGAAATGTGTTAATTAGCAATAGATTTGGCTGTAAAACCTGGTATCTCCACCTTCAGTTTGTTTGCAAAACTCAGTAAGTCCATCACTTTAATATACGCTAATGCTGTATTTACTCATAGGCAGTATGCGTTATGAATGTCATATTTACATCATTCCTGACATTCTTAACGTGACTTAACGCATCTAAATAGGTTTCTTAATAGTGAGTGTTGATGTGTGATATTCATGATTTTTGTGAAGCATGTTTTTGGCTGTCAAAAAATCTTCCACGAATGTCATGCACCACCGTCATTTCACCTCATGTCGTGGAGGTCGCAACTGAACGTGTTGATCCGTCTTGATTAGTGGTGATCCTTAATAGAGCGTGACAGCGTTCTCTGACATGCGCACAATTAAACCCTGCTGCACTGCATTCAGTTTCATTGCTGCAGTATGCTGAAGAAGGACAGAGACACCAAGTCGGCTAAAAGTTTTGTTCCAATGCTCCTCAGCGCTCTCCTTCAGGTGTTCCACCTGCTGCTGCGCCTGATGTTTGGGAAAACAAGCGAGATGAGAGCCGCATGGAGCCACACATCTGGCTCTCAGTCTCCTCCTCCTTTCTGCGCCACTCCATGGCACAGAGCCCAACTAAACATGCAATCACAAAGTTCTTCTGGTGTGGATTTAAAGGAGCAAACTGGAGCGATCTGAACTGCTCATCAGCTGATGGATGAATATGGGTGTGAGTGGAGACAATTTGCCTCATTCACAACGTGACAGAACTTAACGATGCACTGTTACGCACAATAGCGCGCAACAGCGCGGAACATTATTCTTGACCGTGTGTAATAGTTCCTGATAATTCTCCACCAACACATTCCATTAATCATAATGCGTGGTAACAGGTTGCAGCAGTTCCTGAGGACACCTGACGCCTCTGCCTCAAATCATCACATTCGTGATCAGCAGCCAAGAATGTATACCTCGTGGCATTCGTGACGTGCCATCGTTATGTGTAAACACAGCATAAGAGAAGCTCTCGTGGGCGCCGCAATCTTTGCGCCACGTGACCAATGATACTTGCCAGTGAGTGGTGCGCTGTTCACTACGTGGTTTTGCACACAAACTGGGTTGGCGCTTATGAGGTTCTGCATACAAACCGCATCTTGACTTGCATTTACTACAGGATTTATGGGGCGTTGCAGCACAATTGATTTTATTATCGGATACGAGCCTCGGTAAGCTTTCACTTGCAATGGTTATCTCATTTTCCATGTGCGTGGTGTTTACGGGTTTTGCGCCTGAACTCTTCATTTATAGTTATAAAAAAGATTAACCAAACCATCCATTTGAAGGATAATGTATAAAGTCATAAAGCTCAGTTCTAAAGCAAAAAATATCTGATAAGTTGTAAAGCAAGAAAAAAAACTGGGGGAGAAATTATTCCAGGCGTACTTTGAATATTCAACCTGGTCTCACGGCAAGTCGTGCTTCAGCAGCACAAAATACATTAATCTATTGGTTCGTGATATTGTGACGAAAAGTGCCTCATTTTCGTCACGGCAGCATGAATTAATTCTCATTCATTCTGAGATGGCTGCACGAAATTAAAAGTGAAGCGGGGGGGTCGGGGTGGTTATGGTTAGGGTGGGGGGGAAGGAGTAAGATTAGGTTATGGTTAAGGTTAGGGTTGGGGGTGGGAGTAGGGTTAGGAATAGTGAGTTAAAAAAAGCTCCATCACGAAAATTTGACTCATTTCATCACAGGAGCACAAAAAAACAAACAAAAAAACGTGAGACTGGGCTGGAATATTATACTGACCATGTCTACTTGTTTCGTATACAGGGGGTGCAATTATCCACTGTAACCATGACTGATGGGAAAATTTTTGATTTTACTTGTGACATACTACATGTATCTTGATTACATTCTTTGTTCGCAAAGCATAAAATGAAGAAATGCCTGTCAAGCTTTCTTCAGTATTATGCTGCTGCGTGGGGGACAGCAAACAGACAAAACAATTTATCAAAGGGATGTTTTGATACAAATGACCGAATATTAATGAAAGACCATTAGATTGTAAATAAAAATACGGAAAGCCCAATCCAGTAGATGATGCGAATGGCTGCTTCCTCGCTATTAAACCCCAACTATCAATCCTTGCCAAATTGGTCCATGGACAAATTCCCTGTGAAGTATCCTAGTCAGTAAGCACTGCTGGAATCAGGCAGTCACTTGTATTGTGTGTCATGGTGGACATTTGAGATGTTTTATACAGTGGCAGATGCTTCATTTGGTGGCACCTCTGCATCTTTTTGTGGTGGGAAACATCTGAAATAGCACTTCAACATGTCTATTTGCATGAGGAAGTGGTTAGTCGATCAATAAAGGGATGATCGGATGACCAGAGCAGATGTATTAGAAAGATGCTGAGACTATGCAACTCAGGCTCATCTGAAGCCCAGAGTCCCCTGTCATAACTGTTCATATCTGTCAGGGGGTGGGGAATGAATATCGAGCATGAATAATAGATAATCATTGATATTTTTAGGTGAGACAGAGGCCTCCAATCCTGCAACTCATCTCTGGACTCTTGATTTTATTTATTTATGGATGCATGTTCATGGAAGAAAGACAGAGGCAAGCAAACTCTTCAAGCCGTTATGCCTCTTCTTATGTCCAGTGATTAACTGCAAAATGCTGAGTGCTTCTTGAAAGCCAGAAAAATGTCAGTGAGAGAAAATGCCACAGACTCTGTGTCCTGTTCTCAGATAACAGCCGGCATCCGGCATCATCACAAAACCGATAGTTAAAATTCAAAATCAGGTGCACGGTTCATATTGGTGGAGAGACTACTGGCATTTTCTGTTGGTCACAATTTTGTGTCGACCCGAAACTAAGCTTGATGGGATGCTTGATAAAAAGTAGTCCCAAAACCAAACATTTCTCACATGAATGAGAAACCTCTGCTGTGGTGTGTGAGGCTTGCAAACCAACTGAAATTCCTTTTTACTTCAGTCCAACCACCACACAATAGAACTATCATTTTTGTGTGGCCCGGCTGGACAGATGACAGCAGCAGCTGGTAGGATATCGTCAAACAGAACCAATGGAAATTGTGGTGACAGAGTGGGTTTGGAGGATGGATGGGTGTACAGTATAAGGGGCTCAGCTTGGCTTCTGTTGGTATAATTTGTTTGTTAGACAGGGAAGCTTGTTCCCAAAGGAGCAACTCTAAGAAAAATAGGGAAAAAAAAAAAGACTAAAAAATCTGTATAAGCACGAGAAATGCTATTGCATGTGCATGATAGATACTGTTCCCAAGGTTTGAGTCATGTGCACACAAGATAAAAAAAAATCTATTCCGTACTCAAACATATGTATTTTCATGTTTGCTATTATGTGAAAGCTAATTAATCAAATCAAGAGAACAAATTGCATGTCATGTGCATACATTACATTTCAAGTACTCAATGCAGTAAAATGTAGCATAGTGTGTCATTTTTGATAACAGATGCATAAACCAAAGATGGGACCACCACCTGTTGCATAACTCCTACCCCCTCATTTGGAGCACAAAACAGATGATGGTAAAGGCATGGCGTGTATGCTGTTATTCTGCGGTTCTTTTCCAATACACTTATGAGAAATGTTGAAATGCTTCTGATACGACATTAAATTACAAGTGTGGGAGCATGTGTTGATGCTGCACCTTAATGCATCCATAACACCACTGAACTGCCTTGGGTCCTGGATGGCAACCACCCAGGTAGACAACTGGTCCATTTCAACATTTCAGTTAATGTATAACTGGCCTGAGCAATATATGCCTTCTTACAGTAGTGTTCAGAGTAATAGTAGTGCTATGTGACTAAGAAGATTAATCCAGATTTTGAGTGTATTTCTTATTGTTACATGGGAAACAAGGTACCAGTAGATTCAGTAGATTCTCACAAATCTAACAAGACCAAGCATTCATGATATGCACACTCTTAAGGCTATGAAATTGGGCTATTAGTAAAAAAGTAGAAAAGGGGGTGTTCACAATAATAGTAGTGTGGCATTCAGTCAGTGAGTTCGTCAATTTTGTGGAACAAACAGGTGTGAATCAACTGCCCCCTATTTAAGGATGAAGCCAGCACTTGTTGAACATGCTTTTCTCTTTGAAAGCCTGAGGAAAATGGGACGTTCAAGATATTGTTTAGAAGAACAGCGTAGTTTGATTAAAAAGTTGATTGGAGAGGGGAAAACTTATATGCAGGTGCAAAAAATTATAGGCTGTTCATCTACAATGATCTCCAATGCTTTAAAATGGACAAAAAAAAAACAGAGATGGGTGGAAGAAAATGGAAAACAACCATCAAAATGGATAGAAGAATAACCAGAATGGCAAAGGCTCACCCATTGATCAGCTCCAGGATGATCAAAGACAGTCTGGAGTTACCTGTAAGTGCTGTGACAGTTAGAAGATGCCTGTGTGAAGCTAATTTATTTGCAAGAATCCCCCGCAAAGTCCCTCTGTTAAGTAAAAGACATGTGCAGAAGAGGTTACAATTTGCCAAAGAACACATCAACTGGCCTAAAGAGAAATGAAGGAATATTTTGTGGACTGATGAGAGTAAAATTTTTCTTTTTGGGTCCAAGGGCTGCAGACAGTTTGTGAGATGACCCCCAAACTCTGAATTCAAGCCACAGTTCACAGTGAAGACAGTGAAGCATGGTGGTGCAAGCATCATGATATGGGCATGTTTCTCCTACTATGGTGTTGGGCCTATATATCGCATACCAGGTATCATGGATCAGTTTGGATATGTCAAAATACTTGAAGAGGTCATGTTGCCTTATGCTGAAGAGGACATGCCCTTGAAATGGGTGTTTCAACAAGACAGTGACCCCAAGCACACCAGTAAACGAGCAACATCTTGGCTCCAAACCAACAAAATTAATGCCTCGCAGATGTGAAGAAATCATGAAAAACTGTGGTTATACAACTAAATATTAGTTTAGTGATTCACAGGATTGCTAAAAAAGCAGTTTGAACATAATACTTTTGAGTTTGTAGTGTCGACAGCAGATGCTACTATTTTGTGAACACCCCCTTTTCTACTTTTTTTTTTTTTACTAATAGCCCAATTTCATAGCCTTAAGAGTGTGCATATCATGAATGCTTGGTCTTGTTGGATTTGTGAGAATCTACTGAATCTACTGGTACCTTGTTTCCCATGTAACAATAAGAAATATACTCAAAACCTGGATTAATCTTTTTAGTCACATAGCACTACTATTATTCTGAACACTACTGTATGTCTCTGTGTTGCAGTTGTTCATCTATAGATGTGCTGGGTAGTTGCACAATCATTATTTCCATCCATTATAAAGCCTTAAATTTTGCTAAACATTGGTGTCTTACACTGTTATCCAGACCACGAAAGATACTGTCGCTCACCCTGTAGTGGCTTTTTATAAAGGTTTGTCCGATGAATATCTACTTACGGATGCTGTGCTTATCTGATGAGAAATGCCACTGTGTTGCATTTATCATGCATTGTTAAAGAAACAGTACTGTATGAGAAGACGTTGTGTGCTTAAAGTGATGTTGCGCAATGGACAAGGATGGCACAGAGAGATAATCAATTTACATTCTTAATTTATGTCTGTCAGCCAATTAAGCCTGAACATTACCTAAAAGCTCAGCATAAACATTGTGTTGGCCTAGCCCTACATTTCCCAGAGCTAAACAAGTTTTCCATCAACAACTACAGCTAAAGTGAAGCCCTTAGTTAGAGGTAAAGAGTTCCAACATCAAACTCTTGCACACGGTCTCCAGTTTTGCAGCTTTGCCATAATTTTGATGAAGTGATTTTGCTTTGCTGGCAAAATGGTTCATGGCTCAGCTACTGTGAGCCAATGAGGGAAATGGAAACAGTCAAAAAAGTGTGTTTTTAAATCTCAGAAATTCTGGACAATGGTAAATCTTGCAAGAGAAAGGAAAAGGACTTGTACCGATTGGCCAGACAATGGGACAGAGCAGGAAAGGATGTGCAGCAGATTAGGGTGGTAAAAGATGCAGATGTTAATGTGCTGACAAGCAGGGAGATTGTGTTGAGAAGGTGGAGGGAATATTTTGAGGAGCTGATGAATGAAGAAAATGAGAGAGAGAAAAGGCTGGATGATGTGGAGAGCGTAAATCAGGAAGTACAAGAGAGTAAGGATGAAGTGAGGGCAGCTGTGAAAAGGATGAAGATTGGAAAGGCAGTTTGTCCAGATGGCATTCTGGTGGAGAAATGGAAATGTCAAGGAGAGATGGCAGTGGAGTTTCTACCCAGATTGTTTCAAATCTTAGAAAGTGAGAGAATGCCTGGGGAGTGGAAATGAAGTGTGCTGGCTCCTATTTTCAGAACAAGAGTGATGTGCAGAGCTGCAGTAACTACAGAGGCATAAAGCTGATCAGCCACAGCATGAAGGTATGGGAAAGCTAGGCTTACAAAACAGGTGAAGATCTGTGAGCAGCAACATGGTTTCATGCCGAGAAAGAGCACTACAGATGCAATGTTTACTCTGAGAATACTGATGGAGAAGTATAGAGAAGGCCAGAAGGAGTTACATTATGTTTTTGTGGATTTAGAGAAAGTTTATGACAGGGTGCCAAGAGAAGAGTTGTGGTATTGTATGAGGAAGTGTGGAGAGGCAGAGAAGTATGTTAAGGTAGTGCAGGACATGTACAAGGATAGTGTGACAGCTGTGACTGTGAGATGTGCAGTAGGAATGACAGACTCATTTAAGGTGGAGGTAGGATTACACTAAGGATCAGCTCTGAGTCCTTTCTTTATTTGTAATGGTGATGGACAGGTTGACTGATGAGATCAGACAGGAGTCTCCATGGACTATCATGTTTGCAGATGACATTGTGATCTGTTGTGAGAGTAGAGAGCAGGTTGAGTCTAGCCTGAAGATGTGGAGATACGCTCTGTAGAGCAGGGGAATGAAAGTCAGTAGCAGCAAGACAAAAGGTGTGAATGAGAGGGAGCCCAGTGGAATAGTGCAGTTACAAGGAGCAGAGGTGGTGAGTGCAGATGAGTTTAAATACTTGGGGTCAACTGTCCAAAGTACTGGAGAATGTGGTAGAGAGGTCAAGAACAGAGTGCAGTAAGGGTGGAGTGGGTGGCAGAAGTGTGATCTCTGATAGAAGTATATCTGTAAGAGTGAAGGGGAAAATTTACAAGACAGTCATGAGACCAGCTATGTTGTACAGCTTAGAGACGGTGGCACTAACAAAAAGACAAGAGGCAGAGCTGGAAGTGACAGAGCTGAAGATGTTGTGATTCTCTTTGGGAGTGATGAGAATGGACAAGATTTGGAATGAACATATTAGAGGCACAGCTCAGGTGGGACAGTTTGGAGATGAAGAGATCGAGATGGTTTGGACATGTGCAGAGGAGGGACCCAGGGTATATATCAAGAAGGATGCTGAGGATGGAGCCACCAGGCAGGAGGAGAAGAGGGAGGCCAAAGAGGAGGTTTATGGATGTGCTGAGGGAGGACATGCAGAAGTTTGGTTTGACAGAGGAAGATACAGAGGACAGAGTGAGATGGAAACGATTGAACTACTGTGGCGACCCCTAACGTGAGCAGCTGAAAGAACAAGGTAAATCTTGCAAGAATTTTCAAGTGAAAAATTTTTGTTTTTGTTATGTGTGACAAGTCTAAACCAAGTATTTGATCACCAAATTTTTTCTTCAGTGTTCAAAGCCAATGGAGTGAAGTAAATATCAAATCATTTTTAAACATGATAAGCAGCAAAAGAGATAATTTCACTGTTTTCTTGAGAGCTCTGTCAGGTAAAACATTTAGAAAGAAAAGAGCAACATAATAAATATGGACACTGCAGAGATGTAAAGATTATTTAATGCTAGCAATGGGCGTATAATAGATGGCATTAGGTTGACAAACATCTCAACACTTCTTAACAATCACTACGTTGCACTGCAAAGTACACCAAAGGAAATGATCCTGCATGTGCAGGGACACTTTTGAAATTGATTTTCCCTTCAAGAACAAAGCGACACCTCTGCCAGACTAAAAATAGTGATATCTGAAACCACAACCTTCACTCCATCATCTCAGAACAAAAGGTTAAAAACAGCCCAAAATAGCAGCTTCTTGCGACAAAGTCTGTTTGTTCTCTTTGACATAATTATTTATTTATTTTATTTCTCACGAGGGACAAGCATTTTAAACATTTTTAGGTTTTTTTTTTTGCACTGTTGTTTTGAGTCTGTGTTGAAGAAGTTCAAGAAAAAAAGATGACAAAAGTCATAAGCAAGTGGGATGCAAATGACGCGACGCAAAGCGATTAAAGATGAAAAGAGAAGGAGACAAAGACAAAGAGAAGCTGGGAAATCTTGTGGGACTGCGACAGGCATCCTGCCTGATATGAAAGCCTCTCAGACTCTGTGGCTGGGGTGTTACGAGCGCTGCCTCTGGGAGCGGGCCTCAGATGGATTACAGTAAAAGTAATCACAATACTTGAATATGAGATGCTGTCCATTCCAAGGAATGCACTTTGCCACATTCTGTGTTTGTCCATCATCATCTGTCCATCATTCTTTCAGATTCCATTCCCGAGATCCCAACCCCACACGCATTTCGGTCTGACTGATAAAAAGCACAAACATTTCACATTCTGCCAGCGCAATAAGCAAATTACCACAACAGAACAAGGTCCCGTTAATAATGAATGAATGATTACAAACTCGTAATCGAAAGCTGGAAGTTAAGATAAATGAATAAAAGTTTGATAAGGCTTAAGTGAGCGCATATGGCATCATTCAAGGTTGGAAGAGGCTTCCTGTGGATGGCACGATTGTATGGCTGAGTACAAACATGCTCTTGACACACACACACACACACACACACACACACATATATATATATATATATATATATATATATATATATATATATATATATATATATATATATATATATATATATATATATATATATATATTACCATGAGTGAGAACTGTAGTGTGTTTGATGTCTTCCACCACTGTCTGTTTGCGGATGTGTAAAAATAAAAGCACCTGCTTGCAGCAGAATGCAGAAAAAGAATGCATGTGTGTGTGTATAACTTCAATCACGGACAAACTGGACAGAGCTGACATTTGATGTCTGCTATGCTTCCATAATTTGAGTCAAGGACATACAGCTTCATGATGAAGTGTTACAGAGGAGGATTTTCTTTCACCAAAACATTAAATCTGGGCTTGCATCTCAGATGTACCTTCTGGCAAATCGTAGCTGAACTTTCAGGTCTTCTTTTTAATAAAATCCTCCTCTTCATTATGACGCTGTATAACTGGGAATACAAAATGCAAAACATGCACTATGTACAATTTCTCCAATCACAGCCACAGAACCCTATAACTTCTTCTGGGTTGTCTAGGTGTCTTGGTGGCTTTCCTCACTCTTCTCCTTCTTGCACAGTCACTCAGTTTTTCAGAACTGTCTACTCCACACAGATTTACCATAGAGTGCCATACTGTTTGTATTTCTTCATAATTGATGTAAATAAAGTCCAAGACATATTCAGTGACTTGGAAATGTTCATGTATCCATCTCCTGACTTCTCTGAAAATAACTGGCAATAAAACTGATTATTTACAGGTATTATACAAAAGAGGCTGATTACTGATGCAACCCATCAGCTTGGCTTTTATATTTTTCATTCATTTATATCAAGTTGTAGAGATTTACTTTCAGTTTGAGTCTAAGGAAGATAATTTTAGAAATTTTTATATTGAGAAGCCTGGTTTACTTTTTGCATTTGAAATGCCATAAGCAAATTAAAGTGCGTGAAATACCAAGGGGCTGAATACATTTGCAAGCCACTGTATTAAAAGCACGAGTGCATGATTTTATTTAGTAAGCTGAATGTAAGTAGATATTATAATTGTAAATACATTAAAATTATATGGATGACACAAGAAAGTCAAAACACCTATTTCCATTGTGATCCATTTAAAAATCAAATGACAAAATAACATAATAATAATACTGATAATAATAATAATATTGATAATAATGATGATAATAAAAGTGTGCATATGATATGTAATTAAAAATATATAATTAAAAGGAAATAAAATGGTTGAGATCTTCTTCTAAAAACTGTTGAGGTCTAAGATCTAAAGTTCTAAAAACAATCTGGACTTCCACACCATTCCAACTTGTTATAGAAACTTTGCATAATTTATTACCACACTGGAAAAATCAGCTACAATTTTAATAAACACTACCCAATGTAGAGCCTGCGCCAGTGTGCGTGTGTGTATACAGTGAGGAAAATAAGTATTTGAACACCCTGCGATTTGTTCTCCCACTTAGAAATCATGGAGGGGTCTGAAATTTTCATCTTAGGTGCAGGTCCACTGTGAGAAACATAATCTAAAAAACAAAATAATCCAGAAATCACAATGTATGATTTTTAATCATTTATTTGTATGTTACTGCTGCAAATAAGTATTTGAACACCTGTGAAAATCAATGTTAATATTTGGTACAGTAGCCTTTGTTTGCAATTACAGAGGTCAAACGTTTCCTGTAGTACTTGACCAAGTTTTCACACACTGCATCAGGGATTTTGGTCCACTCCTCCATACAGATCTTCTCCAAATCTTTCAGGTTTGGAGTTTCAGCTCCCTCCAAAGATTTTCTATTGAGTTCAGGTCTGGAGACTAGCCAGGGCACTCCAGGACCTTGAAATGCTTCTTACGGAGACCCTCCTTAGTTGCCCTGGCTGTGTTTGGGGTCATTGTCATGCTGGAAGACCCAGCCATGACCCATCTTCAATTGGTCTTTTCCTCACTGTATATACTGTATATATATATATATATATATATATATATATATATATATATATATATATATATATATATATATATATATATATATATATATATTAGTCTCTTCCTCTTTGTCTGAACAGATCAATAGCTTAACTAAGTTTAGTAAAAATTAACACAACCTCTTTGATGAAAGTGAAAGTAAATAAAATAAATTTGTTTTGTATATTCACACTGTAATGTGAAGTTTAAATGATTATTTTCCCCCAATACTAGGGCGCAACAATGTAGTTATTTCAAGACATGGTCTGGTACACTCATAACATTTTGAAGTGTACCAGTTTGATGTTGAACTGTAAGTCCTCCAATGGCATGCAGTGTTGCAGAGTTGAATATTGCTTTAGGAGTCACACATTGCAAGATTCTCCTTTAAAAAAAGTAAAAAGTAGCAGGGCTAAATGAAGTACGGTGGGACCACGCGCATCGAAGTGTCTTCATATTAGGCTGGGGGTCTGGGTGCCAAAATCAAATCTCAAAGAGGTTTGGAGAGCTATTATTGGCCAAGTTGAGGTACTTATGAAAGAAAAATAAATTGATTTTTCAGTTACATTTTTCTGTTTCAGTTCACAAACAGCTGCATCATCTGATCCACTGTTAAAGAAACAGTAGATTTATGTAGCGCTAATAAAAGTACAAAAAGAAAAAAAAACATTTAAATAATTTTGACATGATGAAATGTCAACACACTCAACACTGGGCACAGCTGTGCAAGTTCAGGAAAACATGGAATTGCAATTTTTTCCACTAGAATTGTAATTGGATTTTAAATTGTGATTACATCCTATAAATTACTTGCTATAAACTGAATTCCAGGTTTGTATTAGCAGTTCATGTTGTGAGATATGTACAATATTATACAAGTGTAATCACACATTCTGTTTGAAGGTTTGGAGTAATAAGCCAGAGGGAAGCTCATTCCAGAGGCACCTCGCCTCTGGAATGAGCTTTCCTGTTCCCTTCGCTCACTGGATTGTGTGGATGCTTTTAGACAGCAACTAAAGACACATTTTTTCAAACTGGCATTTTAGTTTCAACTATTTTACTGTTTTTATATTTGTATGTGTTGTTTTTTATTGTCTATTTATATCATGTGAAGCACTTTGTGACCTTGGTCTGTGAAAAGTGCTATATAAATAAAGCTTACTTACTTACTTAAGGTGGTGAGCTGTTTGTTTTAAAAATGGTGCATAAGTACTTCGACAGTGACCCAATTTTTGCCATTTTATCTTTGTACACCACCCCAACAAAGATGAAATGACACAATCAAGATGTGTTTGCAGTGTAGACCTTCACCTTTAATTCATGAGGTTTTAATAAAAATATCACTTTAACCATTAAGGAATTACAGCCACTTTTATGCACTGTCACTCCCTTTTCAGAGGCAACAATGTAACTGGTAAACTGCCAGGTGTGGCATATTCCCACATGATTCCATGGAAGGATATACAGTAGTGTTCAGAATAATAGTAGTGCTATGTGACTAAAAAGATTAATCCAGGTTTTGAGTATATTTCTTACTGTTACATGGGAAACAAGGTACCAGTAGATTCAGTAGATTCTCACAAATCCAACAAGACCAAGCATTCATGATATGCACACTCTTAAGGCTATGAAATTGGGCTATTAGTACAAAAATGTAGAAAAGGGGGTGTTCACAATAATAGTAGTGTGGCATTCAGTCAGTGAGTTCGTCAATTTTGTGGAACAAACAGGTGTGAATCAGGTGTCCCCTATTTAAGGATGAAGCCAGCACCTGTTGAACATGCTTTTCTCTTTGAAAGCCTGAGGAAAATGGGACATTCAAGACGTTCAGAAGAACAGCGTAGTTTGATTAAAAAGTTGATTGGAGAGGGGAAACTTATACGCAGGTGCAAAAAATTATAGGCTGTTCATCTACAATGATCTCCAATGCTTTAAAATGGACAAAAAAAACAGAGATGCGTGGAAGAAAACAGAAAACAACCATCAAAATGGACAGAAGAATAACCAGAATGGCAAAGGCTCACCCTTTGATCAGCTCCAGGATGATCAAAGACAGTCTGGAGTTACCTGTAAGTGCTGTGACAGTTAGAAAACGCCTGTGTGAAGCTAATTTATTTGCAAGAATCCCCCGCAAAGTCACTCTGTTAAATAAAAGACATGTGCAGAAGAGGTTACAATTTGCCAAAGAACACATCAACTGGCCTAAAGAGAAATGCAGGAATATTTTGTGAACTGATGAGAGTAAAATTGTTCTTTTTAGGTCCAAGGGCCGCAGACAGTTTGTGAGACGAACCCCAAACTCTGAATTCAAGCCACAGTTCACAATGAAGTCAGTGAAGCATGGTGGTGCAAGCATCATGATATGGGCCTGTTTCTCCTACTATGGTGTTGGGCCTATATATCGCATACCAGGTATCATGGATCAGTTTGTACATGTCAAAATACTTGAAGAGGTCATGTTGCCTTATGCTGAAGAGGACATGCCCTTGAAATGGGTGTTTCAACAAGACAATGACCCCAAGCACACTAGTAAACGAGCAAAATCTTGGTTCCAAACCAACAAAATTAATTCCTCGCAGATGTGAAGAAATCATGAAAAACTGTGGACCCCTTTTTCTACTTTTTTTTAATGATATCCCAATTTCATAGCCTTAAGAGTGTGCATATCATGAATGTTTGGTCTTGTTGGATTTGTGACAATTTACTGAATCTACTGGTACCTTGTTTCCCATGTAACAATAAGAAATATAGTCAAAACCTGGATTAATCTTTTTAGTCACATAGCACTACTATTATTCTGAACACTACTGTATATATATATAAAAAAAAGAAAAAAAAAAGCTGCTGAATTTGCTCCAGGTGCTGAATATCCATTTGGTCGCTGTTCATCGAAACACTCCACATGTGGTCCAAAGGAGCTGAAAAAAGTGAACGAAGCCTTAGCTAGGCTGGGATGGGGTGGGGGGTCCATAGCACCAGAGATGTATTGCAAAAACTGTCAGAGTAACCAAATCAACAATTTGGTTCATTTTTAAATAGTAAGCCCAAGAAAGACAACAAAAGTGGAATAAGGCAGAATTCTTTACATTTACTGTTTCTCAAATATGAGTCTGCAGCCTTGGTTTGAATGCACAAATATGTCTGTTAAGTCATGTATGTTGCCATTTCATAGGTGTTTTATATTTATATCATCAGACTAAATTGTGTTTTTAACTTCACATCACCATCTAGTTTTCAGCATCACAATGCGTAAAGGCAGATTTTCATTTTTGAAATATTGTGCCAGAGTATAATGTGACAACCGTTTAGGATTGGGCAGCTGGATGGCTGACATCACAGTGTGGATGCACAATTGTGATGTTGCATGATTCCATTAGCCCTGCGATAACATAAAAATAGCTTTATTAGTTTGTGAAAGAAATTTCCCTGTAGATTAAACCGAGTACTTACGAATATGTACTTTAAGCCAGCCAGTGTCAGGCAGAGAGTCCACAGATAAATGATGGAGGCGAGTCTTTATTTGTATCTACAATGGACGAAATGCTTAAAGGCTGTACTATGGGAGGCTTACAGTGACCCACTGCCAGCTCAGAGGCCACTCCCAATTTAAGCCCCGTAAAAATTTTTAAAAATGAGTTTATCATCCCCGTCCGCATGCCGAACGTGGCCTGCATCAATTTATTTATTTTTTTATGTTCGCAAATTTCATTGACAGCGGTACAGCTGGTTCAAGAACTGATACATCTGCTAGGTGGCAGGTATGCATTGGCCAAAAACGGTCATTGACAACTACACAGCAATAGCTCCATGTCACTCACACACAGTATGCATGTTTATCACGCTTCTAGGGTGCAGCACACTGACTGTATTCAACATGAAAACAAAATTTATTTTAAAAATATCTATCCAAGTTCGTAACTTGCTATGCCTAACTTCCTAACTTGCTATTACTTCCTAACCTGTTTCTAAGAAAATTAAAAAAAAATCCGCCCGCCCTCACCACTTTTTTTCTGATGCCAAAGACGATAAACTAATGTTTTGGTTTTGGTTTTTTTATGGGGCCTTACTGTCCAATTTTCACAAAGCATAGAAATACAGTGTATCCAAAAAGTATTTACAGTGCTTCACTTTTTTCCTAGTTGTACGTTAACAGCCTTATTACAAAATGGAGTAAATTCATTTTTTCCCTCAAATTTCTACTCACAACACCCCATAATGACAACATGAAAAAAGTTTTTTGAAAGTTTGTAAATTTATAAAAAAACAAAAACAAAAACAAAACAAAACAAAACAAAAAAATCCCTAAGAAATCACACGTGCATAAGTATTCACATCTTTGCCATGCAGCCTGTATCCACTGAACATCTTTGAGATGCTTCTACAACTTAACTGGAGTCCACCTGGGCTAAATTCAGTTGACTGGAAGTGATTTGGAAACAGCTGTCTACATATAAGGTCCCACAGTTGACAGCAGATGTCACAGCACAAACCAAACATAAAGTCAAAGGAATTGTCTGTAGATCACTGAGACAGGACGGACAACAGAATGTGGAAAAAGTGCAGTGCTGTGAATACTTTCTGGATGCACTGTAGGTAATCTGAGATACCAAAAATACGAGGTACTGAATTATGCAGACCTGTGCCGAAGCTAAACCATGACTTTGCTGTGGCTATGCTAGATGGTTGCAAGCTGAATGTGAGCTGGGGTGAAGCATGGAGTCAAAGTGTGATCTGACTAATTTAAAAAAGAAAAAGAAAAAGAAAATAAAACAAAAAGCCTTTTTTACACTTTTGCTGAATGATGAACCCCAGGAATTATATTACTCACCTGCTGCGAATGCAGCTAGGCGACAGTTTCTTTGGCGAAAATCAGCTGAGATACGATGGTACTCGGCCCATTGATGTTAAATTAGTAATAGTAAATAAATAAAAAGAGCAAATAAATCGTAATTAATTTATGAAGACATTTTAAAAGTGTAAAATACAATATGTATAAAGTACAATCTCCCAACCGACATTTCTTTGACCATCTCAAAGTTTCACTGTCAACTTTGTGACATGCAAATGAAGCAAATGTCACCGACCCTAACTCTGTTTCAACTTTAATATCAGAAATCTTTAGTTTCATGTAGCTACAGATGATGTCTGGCACTCACTTTCCATCAAAGGGGTTGGCTCCGGGGATGACGTGGGTGCTGTCCCTGCCCACAAGGAAGTGTACACGGTCATAGAAAGTCTGCAGGTTGCTCTGTGCAGATGACATCTGCGTCTCCTGGATGATGTCCAGAGGGTCCGGGGAGCCCACACACAGAGAGGTGGTGTGACACGTCGCCTGCAGACAGCAGTCTGGATCCATGCAATCCACCAGGCCATCTGCCAAGGTTAAACAAGTCACACACACACTCGCTCATTAAACAAAATCCCACACCTGGAAAAAGAAACGGCGTTTAATTATGACTAGATCCATGTCATGGTTTTTTCCGGGGAACATCTGAACTCCTTGAGCACACTTTTCTATCTGTGAGCTGGTTGAAACAATTCGGGAGAGCTGCTGTGCAAAGCACTTTACTTTTCTGAAGTGGGTCATTGGACTCCTACCCTCTGCTTCCAGGGACCGATGTGGCCAGATGGGCGATAAAAATAAACCCCACTGTCAGGAGTCAGTCAAACCCCAGGAGCACCCCAACTTAGCTATTGAGAGGCTTGTTGTCACTGCACAGTGAAGGGGAGAAAAACTGTCCCTGCATAAATAAGCGTGACTTCTGCCCAGCTCCAACACACAATGATGTTAAAGAAGTCACGTCTCCCACTTGGCATCAGTGATGCTGCAGGCTCCATTCTGAATCTGTGTGAGTTCTAAGAGCTGCTCAGGGCTGGTTGGAGGGCAAAGCAGAGACACCCCCCCCCCCCCCCACAACCCCACCCACACACACATCTCCTGGGCCAGTCCATGCTGGAAACCTCAGACCAGCTGTTATTCTTTATTAAAGATCCTTGTCCAGAAAAAGGGTTTCCCTCACTATCACATATCATAATTAATACAGCTGTATATGTAAACATGATTATGTCCTTTAGGGCTTTTATACACTGAGAACAATACCATATTATATTTTCACATCAAGTAAATGCAAGGTTATTGCATGTATTTATCTGAAAACCTCTAGACAAAAAGTTTTATTGTTCTGCATGTGCAGTACTGTGCAAAAATATTAAACACCATACCCCAAAGTGATAGTTATTGCCCCTCCTGGCCCATGCACAATTTGTGGTGATGCAATCCATAAGGGATTTAATTTTTTTTTTTTTTTTTATGTTACAAATAATTTGACATGATATTCAGGACAGAACAGCAAGTCCACCAATCAGCTTTGCAGCCACTTTGTGATGTAGTGGGTCATCCGCTGTGACAAAAGCATGAGCCTGGCATTAATTATGTAGTCAAATCCCATCTGGTTAAGCGTCCCTGTTGATGTTCAGCCAATGTCAGAAGGCACTGCTGGTGGTTGTTGGTGATTTTACCTCCATCGTTGTCCTTGGCATCACTGCAGGCAGTTTCCATAGAGGTGTCACAGCCATTGCCCCTCCAGCCCAGCTGGCACACACAGTACCAGCCATTGTTACCCAGAGTGCACCTACCATTTCCGTTGCACAAACCGGGACAGCCCTCTGTTCAACAAAACGACAAAAACAGAGGTTGGCGCCGAATATCAAACACAACAGAACAGCAGATAAATAATATATGCGGCTGCATGTGTGTGGAAAAAAAAATAAGCAAAACAAAACAATGACAGCAACGTGCTGCTCTCGTTGATGCTGTTGTTTGTTATAAATACTCCTCAGATGGCTGCAGACTGCAGGCATCTTATCATTTTAAACAAGTGAGAGCAGCTGTAATGAGCCTGAGCTGAAGCTGATTGATTTAATAGACTTTTTTTTATCCTTCTACAGTAAAATCAGATAATAGAGATCTTCCAGATCAATAGTCACTCATTGCAACAGTAGTATGGACTCCCAGGTGTAAATGTCAGCACCCCTGCACAAAGGTGGATTAGGTTTTATGTGGCCATGTGTTCATTATGAACATTAATGCCGCTGTCATCTGCAAAACACAATGAGACCTAATTAGATACTCCAAAAGTCTGCGTGCATTATTTTTTTCAATAAGCTGCCGACAAACTCCTCTGAACCATCAATGGGTTTCATTTTTCGGTAGTGCAGCGGATAACTGAAAAATGCTTCAAACGGTGATGCATGCACCAAGTTTGGCACACATACTCCTTAGACATTACTCGTTTAAAAATGCTGAGTGGCCACATGAACTTTCAATAGGCGGCCAAGTAGGGGTCAATCACAGATGCTCCAATCATATTCAAAGGTATTCCATATTATTTGTCTGATCATAAAGATTCCAAAAAGGTATAGTTTGGACTATCTGTGAATGAATGTTATGGAGTTATGGAGTAAAAACAGCAAGAATGGTGACAAAGGTCAATTTCAATTTGTACAGGGGTCAAAGGTTAAAGTTGCTCCAAGTTTGGTAAAAAGTGATGCGAAATTATTAGTTGAGTGAATACGGTTTTAAAAAGGAATGATTTGCATCATGTATCTGCTTAGTTATCATGTTACAGGGTAACATATGTCACATGTCATAGAATCCAATGGATGCCGATATTGTTTAACCTTTACTTTGCAAACCAAGCACTCAACACAGTCAAAACTATTCCATTTATTAATCCTATTTGCTCAACCAGTAATATGCACCACTTTTTACCACAATTGGAGCAACTTTAACTTTTGACCCCTGTACAAAGTGAAATTGACCTTTGTCACCATTCTTGCTGTTTTTACTCCATAACTCCATAACATTCATTCACAGATTATCCAAACTATACCTTTTTGGAATCTTTATGATCAGACAAATAATATGGAATACCTTTCAATATGATTGGAGCATCTTTTAATTTTGACTCCTGTGTAATTCTTCAATTGACCCCTATTTGACCGCCTATTGAATGTTCATGTGACCAATGTCATTTTTATAAGAGTAATGTCTAAGGAGTACATGTGCCAAATTTGGTGCTTGCATCACCATTTGAAGGATCCCTCAGTAAATATTCACTTATCTGCTGCACTACGGAGAGAGCTCCATCATTAAAAATGCCTCCCCCCAACCTGGATTTAGTTTTTTTTGTTTCCTAACTGTGTTCCCAGGCGTCTGACCCCAGCAGGGCACAAAGCAGGCTGCAGCAAAACGGCAACTCAAACATTTTCCTGTTTTCTCTGGATCACGCATCAAAATCGGCGTGGATCAGAGGGTTATCTTGCCCATTTTTCCAGCTCCGTTTGGTATTTATCTGGCATGCCCTCACCGTCGAGCAGGCTAACATCTCCAGATATCAAACGATGAAATCTGTCACAGACTGTGTTGTGAGAAAGCTGCCTTGAAAGAAGGAATGTTACTCTGACCCATTTTGTCAACTAAAGAGAGCAGGGCGCCCGTCTCGCTGCTCTTACATCACACAGGCAGAACAGACGGGAGAGAGTGAGAGTGTCAGGACAGCAGCGCTCAACGCCAGGCATGTGTCGAGGAGAGAAAAATCAGACACTTGTGTAAAAGAAAACAAACCAAGAAAGCAAACTGCTAGAAAAAAATGAAACGGAGGCGACTTTAGGAAGATATAACGTGGAATACAAAATAGATCAGACGATTAGCTGTGTGCCAGCATAAAACATCACTCAGATTTTGATGGTGACACAATAAACAGTGTCGTGACATGATTTATGGTACAGCGACGGATCAATGAGCAATCTACAATTACGCACTTCATTACACATTCATGCTTTATTAATGAAGATCTCAACAACAAAAGGCAGCAAAGCTGAGCTGTTATTTAAACTATTTCAGCAGCCATGGGGCCGGCGATTGTCACTGAGATTCTCTGTGATTAAACAGGGATAGAAGTGAGGTAAGAAGAAAAAAAAAACACTGAGAATCTTGTGGCAAGTAAGTGGAACCAGAGGGTCAGCTGCAAAGATAGTGAAATTACATAATTTTCTATATCAGATTCAAAAGTAAGTCTCTTCAGTTTCTCCCTGTTTTTTTTTTTTGTTTCACTCGGAATGCCCACAGCAGAAACAAGGTGGCTCTGCATGTTGATTTAGCACAACTTTTACTCCAGATGACCTTCCTGACGCAACTCCACATTACATGAAGAATGGACGGTGTTGCCTTCAACTGGGAAACGCCTGCACTGTAAATAAGGGCATTTAACTGCTTGGCCACCCCCCCACCTCGCCCCTTGCAGGATAACAAATTCAATATCAAGGTAAAAAAAAGTGAAAACAAAAAAAAAAAATTAGCTCAAATGTTAAGATGAAAATACATATTCTCTCAAGCTTTGAGTGAAGATTCATAAATATGATTTCACTGTGTTTATGAAATACCGTCTTTTCCAGAGTATAAGCTGCACCTGTTAAAAAAAGGCCTCTTGAAGAGGACAAACACATACATAAGTCATACTGGTCAAATAAGTTGCAGAGCCTCCCAAACTAGTAAACAAACCACGACTTATACTCTGGAAAATATGGCACATATAATAAAATCACATGAGCCACAGGTATCAATAGATAAATATCAATGTACAGGAGATAATTAAACTAAGTACCACTTGAACAACAGAGTTGTTTGTTCTTTCTTTGAATTCCTTCTGCTTACAAAAAGAGATGACATAATGCTATTTAATTAATCAACCATTTAGTCTTATTACGTTTACTCTTATATGTCTATTTTTATTTATTTGTCAGTTTGTCTGTTAGCAGGACTACGTCAAAACTACTGCACGGATTCTCACCAAATTTTCACGACAGAGAGATATTAGGGCATGGAAGACTCTATTAAATTTTGGAGGTGATACGGATCTGGATTCTGGATCAAGATTTCACTTTATATAGGCTGTGAAGAATTACATAAAAAACTACTTCACAGATTCTCGCCACATTTGCACCACAGACAGATATTAGGGCATGGAAGAGGCCACTGAATTTTGGAGGTGATCCGGATTGACGCATATCAGAAATCGTGGATTGCTTTTGTTTAACATTATATGATTGTGCTACAACTTGTTTGGCCAGTAGATGTCAGAATGATGACGTGCTACCATGGTGACCCCTAAAGGGAGCAGATGGAAGAAGGAGAAGACGACGTCAGTATGACACTTCAAGTAATGATGCTTTGACACCATTCAATATTTAAATGAGACAAAGTTTCCTCTCATCATTCCTAACACAATTCTGTGATGTTTTGTTGCAGCAAGCTGTCCCTGACTCCACTGTATGTGCCAATGAGGTACTATGAAACTATGGTTCATGACTCACTTGGACACGGCACACACAAGATTCAAATTTGGTATACACCTGCAAACTAGAAAGATTTATTTAAAACAAAATGTTTTGATTACAAGACAGGGCACAGCACCGCAACTTATGGTTACATTATGCTTGCCGACATAGGTAACATCAGGACAAACTCACTCACCTTCAAACAGTTTTGGGTTCATTGTTTAGGTGTATCTATAAATCTGACGTGTTTTTGGTCTAAAATGCAAAACGGCACATTTGCAAGCCGCTTTTGACACTAGTTCTACATTTTGAACTTTGAAAGTATTTCATCTGAATTGTTTTTTTTTCTAAAGAGTTGGCGCAAAGCTGACCATGTGGCAAAAATTAGCCAGTGATAATGGTCAAATCATATGTGTATGCATGTGGCAAAATTTGGAATCAAACAAGCCAGACAAAACAAGAAAGACAATATATACCAAGCCAAAAAAAAAAGGATAATGTGAAATTATGCATCTAAATTTCTGAAAATTGCATCAGTTTACCACTGTTAAAGGCCGACCAGAGTTTCAAGCCTGTTTTATCACGTGAGCGGCGTCAAAATAGTGTTAATGTGTATCTGCACGTAAATCCAGCTATTTTACTTATTTATTCGCCGAAAATTCCAGGTTGTTGTGCATTTGGAGGCACAAATAGACACAACAAGGGCTTCAAGATGTACAGATTCCCTTCAGATCTGAACAGAAGAAACATTTGGGAAAATAAAGTCAGCCATATGGGATGAAAGCTGACACCATCGTCAAAGTTTGAGAGGTAAATTTATTGTTCAGTCCCATGTACAATAAAACTCACCTAAACTGTCATCGTATAAACCGGATATTGACAGTCACCGGACAAAAGAATAAACACCATATATAATGTATTTTGTACAACGGATTTTCGCTCACATTGGATAAAATGTCCCATCCGATCTCAATGTATTTCCATTAAACCTCTCGTATGTGGGACCGGAGTCATTTCCGTGATTAAAAGCCCAACCGTTTATTTTTTCACACCGTGTTCAGACTTGGAGCCGCAGCCTGGATGTGCGCCTGTTAAATCAGACACAATAAAAAGCTGCTTTCACTGCTTCGTCTGCCATCATATTATAATAATTTGCTGTAGTGCACACGCAGATAACATTTTGATAATGGATCAAATACATTTGGCAGAAAAAAATTTTCAGAGGAAATTTTGACCCGGTCATTAATGAGCACATGTCCTGATTCAGGATTCACCATAGATGTTCGGCACCTCCTGACTGTAACTAATCCGTTACATACATATTGCTCACATCAGATAAAATGTCCCGTCCGATCACAATGTATTTCCATTAAAAACCCTGAGCAGTCTGGACGTGCAGAGGTACAAATTAAAGTTCAGCTCTGACACTCGCCAATTTGAGTAAAGTGGGGCTGGGGTCATCTCCCTGATTAAAAGTCGGACTGTTTATTTGTATCACACCGTGTTCAGCCTGGGACCTAAAGCCTGACGTGCACCTGTTAAATCAGACACAAACGACTGTGATTTGACACGTTTCTGCTTTCAATCCTTTGTCTCCCATCATATTATAACAGTTTTTACAGTGCACGCACTGATTACAAATGGATCAGAAAAGTCTGCAACTTTACAGCAGATAGTCAGAAAAAGAGGAAATTGTACAGCTTACCTTTGATTTGGAGGGGATGATTGTAAAAAGAAGAGCTTGTTGAGGGTCAAATTAGTCCAGAATAAAGAATAATCCAGAGACAAAACTGTCACGCACATCAATGCATGACACAGAGTTACAGAGCTGCAGCTGCATAATGGCCCAGTCACACGGCACTTAACGAAGGGAAACGAAGCCCTAAAGAAACAAGAAATCTGGACTTTCGTTGGCATCGTTTAACCTTCGCGCAGCTTCGTTCCTGCAGCTGGCGCTTCGTCAGGATTTTTAGACTGTTGAAAAATTTGAACGAAGGGTAATGAAAACCTCAATTCATCCATGTTTCGTTTTGCTGTCATTCTTGACATTTTAAATTGTTTGTTTAGTTTTTGTAACGTTATTGTTTAGTTTGACTTCGTTCAACGGGTTAAATGTTTTCACACAGTGCAGAAGCTGGTCTGTGAGCACTGAGGCTGCTGCTGCGTACATGTACCATGTTAAATTACAGGGCAAACTCAGCCTGTTTGCTTGGATTTTTTTATCTAGGTGGGGGGTCAGCTTCACTGGGCTCAGGCACCTTATATAGGCCAGAATTAATCTTTTGTGTGGACACAATTAATTATTTTGCCACAAGCAACTGTTGAATTTGAAACAACAAAAAAGTTGTGTAATTTCCGACTGCACTTGAACGCAGCGGCAGCAGCAGCTGCTGCGTGCGCTTATTATTTTTTATTAAATATAACAATATGAGTGTAGGAATGACATTCCAGCCCTTCTGTATATGTGGCAACAGGTAGATGATTCAGATGATTATATAAAGAGCTGTTCTGGAAGGAAGAATTCAGGTTGTGGATCAGCTGCAGCTGGTGGAAACAACTGCACATATGGAAAGACAATGTGTGTTCACATGGGCTGATCAATTTACTGCTCTGATATATTCAATCATCTTTACACTTATCCGTCCCAGCGCCGAGTCCTGGAACTCAGAGATGCAGACACACACTGCTCCAGCTGTAGTTCCAGGCGCGTTTCATTTAAAGCGTCGAGATTGTTAGCTTCGTTTTTTTAAGTTCCTATTTCATCCCTTTTGCGCTCTTGCTTCGCAGGCTGTTCGGTGATAAAGCCCTTTCGTCCACCTTTTCTCAACGAATTGTGATTTTTTACATTTTTCCCTTCGTTCTGGAATCGTTGTGTGAAGTGTGACTGGGCTATAAATCAGGCTTTAAATTAATTAAATAAATCATCATAAATTGTAAATTAATGTAAATTTGATAGCTTAACTATTTTTTATATTTATTTTGATAGTACCTGTGCCTGGATGTGTTGCTGTATGTGGTTAAATGATTTTAAAAAAAGTTGAAAACATTAAAGGTTCATTCAACTCTTCAGTACAGTTGGAACCAAAATGGCACCTTGTTCTGAGCTGACGCCACGCTCTCAATTAAGGCACTCTTGCTTAAACTGCACCTGAAGTTTGGTCAAAGTGACCCCCCCCCCCCCCCCCCCCCAAAAAAAAACCCACAGAATTTAAAGTTTAAGTAAAAAAAATGTAAGGTCTAATTGTTGCATAACCCTATTTAATGAACGATTTCCACAGTGGTGGCCAATGATTGATTTGTAAATGTCAGAAATGTTCACAAAACTGTCAAACTAATGTCATATTTTCAAACTTATATCTCTATCTATCTATGCATCTATCTATGTATTTATCTATACACACACACACACACACACACACACACACACACACACACACAAACATATATATGTATGTGTGTGTGAAGAGTTCAGAGTATCACCATTTTTTTTACATGAAGAAAAATGCAGTTTCATGGGATTTCAATTAAAATTTATTTCAAAAAAAGCACAGATTTCCAAATGAGAATTTGTTCAAATTCTTTAACATTTTTCACAATGAGCTACAAAAGTAGCCAAGTGCACAGTGGACTCAATAAAAAGTTTGTGGATTTACGGATACTGTGTTTTGCAGCTGAACCCTTCATATATAACATGTTTGTGCATTGAAACTGCAACTTGAAAAAAATTGTTGTATATTGCTGCAGTTGCATTTTTTAATTCTTTCATTAACATTCATTGATATCAGTGGCTGACACTAATTTGCTTAATAACCATTTTCCAAGAGAGAAAACTGCACTCAGCAATAAGCTTCGGAGGCTGCACATTGAATAAAGCCCACATTCCCTTGACTCAAATGACGTCTAAACTAAAGAATGTAAGATTAGTTTTTTTTTTTAATGCTGATGTATATAGGTGATTACTGGCTTATGCTGACCACAAATGGTTCATATGCAGCTTTCGTCTGCTAATGGTCCTTGGCTGTATGGGACAGAGAGCAAGGTAAATTTATCATAAATCTAGTTTGGCTGCAGTTTATGGACTTTAAAAGCTTTCTCATCTGCACGTTATGTAGCCGAATCTCTCTCCAGACAGTGTGACAGTATATAGTGCATCTGGAAAGTATTCACAGTAATTCACTTCTTCCATATTTTGTTATCTTACAGCCTTATTCCAAAAAAGGATGAAACTCATTTTTCCTCAAAATTCTACACACAATACCCCATAATGACAATGTGAAAAAGTTACTTTTTTGAGATTTTTGCAAATTTATTTTAAAAAAGAAACAAAACAAAAAAACGTAAGAAATCACATGTACATAAGTCTTCATACCCTTTGCCATGAAGCTCAAAATTAAGCTCAGGTACATCCTGTTTCTACTGGTTATTCTTGAGATGTTTTTACAGCTTAATTGGAGTCCACCTGGGGTAAATTCAGTTGACTGGACATGACTTGGAAAGGCACACACCTGTCTACTTATAAGGTCCCAGAGTTGACAGTGCATGTCAGAGCACAAACCAAGCATGAAGTCACACAAATTGTCTGTAGACCTGAAAAAGGATTGTCTTGGGGCACAAATCTGAGGAAGGGTACAGAAACATTTCTGCTGCTTCGAAGTTCCCAATGAGCACAGTGGCCGATATCATCCAATGGAGGAATTTCAGATCCACCAGGACTCTTCCTACAGCTGGCCGCCCATCTAAACTGAGCATTCAGGGGAGAAGGCCCCTAGCCAGGGAGTTGACCAGGAGCCTGATGGTCACTCTGTCAGAGCTCCAGCATTCCTCTGTGGAGAGAGGAGAACGTTCCAGAAGGACCACCATCTCTGCAGCAATCCACCAATCAAGCCTATGTGGTGAGTGGCCAAACTGAAGCCACTCCTTAGTAAAAGGCACATGGCAGCCCAGGTGAAGTCTGCCAAAAGGCACCTGAAGGACCATGAGAAACAAAATTCTCTGGTCTGATGAGGCAAAAACAAAACTCTTTAGTGTGAATGCCAAGTGTCATGTTTGGAGGAAACCAGGCACCATCACTACAGTGAAGCATGGTGGTGGCAACATGATGTTGTGGGGACATTTTTTAGCGGCAGGAACTGGGAGACTAGTCAGGATTGAGGGGAAGATGAATGCAGCAATGTACAGAGGCATCCTGGATTAGGATAAAAACCTGCTCCAGAGCACTCTTGAGCTCAGAGTGTTGTGACAGTTCATCTTTCAGCAGGACAGTGACCCTAAACACATAGCCAAGATATCAAAGGAGTGGCTTCAGGACAACTCTGTGAATGTCCCTGAGTGACCCAGCAACAGCCCAGACCTGAATGTGATTGAAAATCTCTGTAGAGATCTGAAAATGGCTGCGCACCAATGCTCCCCATCCAACCTGATGGAGCTTGAGAGGTGCTGCAAAGAGGAATGGGCAAAACTAACCAAAGATACTGTAGGTGCACCAAGCTTGTGGCATCATATTCAAGAAGACTTGAGGCTGTAATTGCTGCCAAAGGTACATCAACAACTACTGCATTTTGGAATAAGGCTGGTACAGAAAAAATGTGGAAAAAGTGAAGTGCTGTAAATACTTTGTGGATGCACCTTATCTGAAAAAGCCCTAATGCAATTTTGATCAAAATTGGAAGGTACAGTACATTGGGACTATGGATGAAGCAATTCCCATATAAGCCTTGAGACCCAGTGGTGCCGGTGCTTATGTCCAAATATGCCAGACCATTGAAGGTTATTTCCCCAGCCAAGGTTAGCACCATTTACAGCTGGGTCCATTAGGACAATGCACATAAAGTATCTTTTCCAAAGACACTTACAGGTCTTGTAACTACCATCAAAACATTTCTCCAAACCTTTGTTCTGCAAACCAGTGAACTCAAGTGCCGTTCCCAAACTGAGATAAATGCAAAGTGGTGATGACAGGAACAGTATCTGGTCATATGATAACTCTCCATGTGGTGCAGACAGTAATGGACTATCCCTTGGTAGTAATGTCCACAATGACCTCAGTCATTATAACAAAAAATGAGGAACTATTTGCATCAATAACCTTACTTGGAAAACAAGTGAAACTGGGTAGAAGAAGAATAAAAACAAAGATCTACACAGGCAGATTAAAAAGGTTCTTTAAATATGAGTACTAATAAGAAACAAAACTCGCATTATGGGAAGAAAAGGAAAGGACAGCTGGAAATTTCAGCCAATAATTTTCAATTCACAAGCTGTACGCATATTACGCTGTTGTGATTTAGGAGAAATGCCTGTCTACACACATCTGCATAGCTACATTTACTCATAAATGTTGCCATGTGTAGCTACAGATGTAGATGATTACATCTATCTACGCAGACGTAAGACCTGCAACTCAGCAGAGCTTGTTTAAACATGTCAATCACGCACAACTTTACATGCACTTTAAAGCCACGGTAAACCCTTTCAGCGCAGCCTAATTTGAAATGAGATCATTACACTTTTCTAAATGTGCACGTGTGTTCTGTCGCAACACGTGGGTTTCAACTATTCATATTGCTGGAACAACAGAAATGGTCAACTTGTGAAGCCTCATTCAAATCTACTGACCAGAAAATAAAAAAAGAATTAAATATTTAGCTTGTAGTGGGTGGAACAGTGTTTTTTTGGGGGGGAAAAAACTCAACCACAACTATTAAAAAAAAAAACAAAACCCCCACTTCCATGTCTTGTTTCCCTAAAGCCAAGGACTCGCTGTTAAAGGCTAATGCCATTAGAGAGTTTCCTGCCTCCTAGAGATGTTTCGGCAGCAGCCGGCCTTTTATCGAGCAAATGGACAAAACAACTCCAGTTGGACCAGACGAGACAGATGATTAGTAAGCTCTGAATGTTTATCACGGGGATAAATAAAGATCTGCTCTCTGCTGGCATCAGTTCAACTTAATTGGCAGCTCTTTGACAGGCGAGTCCTCCACCCCCGGCACCGAGCCCTGCCCATGCCTGAGTGAATGCGCTCTGAACGTGAGGCTGCAAATGTTCGAAGGACTCCTCTGGCGGTCACTCTCGTGCCAGGTGGTCTGCTTCCAAGGACACAGAGAGACAGTGAGGATGCTGGAGGCAGAAAAGCTGCTGCAGAGCCTCCACCCACTGCCTGCCTTGCACCAATCAGTCCATGATCTCATTTAATTAGATAGGATGTGGCCTCAGCACCTATCGGACTCTGCTCACAGCTGCACACTAATTCATAATGCATTGCACAGGTTATGAAGCTCAAACTCCCAAACCCATTAAGAAAGCAAACCTGGGTAATATTCAACAGGTAAAAAAATGTAGCATAACTTGACTCAGCAGGTGTGAAAGTGCTAAGTGACGCTCACAGTGTGACAACATGGCAAAAATAAAATGTTGATGGGAGGTGAAAGTATTTAGGATGAGTTGCTTGGAGCGACAAGAAGTGCACTGTGTTTGCATATGTCAATGTGGGGGAAGAGCATGAGGTGTGTGCACGAATTGTTAATGTCCATGGAAGGAGAGCAAAGTAGAAGGAAGGAGGAATGCCATACCTTTCACTACCTTATCCAGATAGTGAGCTTGGGAGATAAAAGACAGGACATATAAGGGAGGTTCGAACAGTGCCACTTCCACGACGACACAGCAAGGCAAGGTGTTAGTTTACACAGCAAAAAAAGAGCAAACGAACACACAGTCAGGAAGCAACAAACGTGCATTACAAGCAACATGACAGACACGATCTAACACAGAGGGAGAGGGATGGAGACACATCAAGACGATGGGGAAAAGAGAGCGCGAGTAAAAAATGCGATGTGTTCAGAAAGAACATTTCAATCTGTTCCCACATATCAATTGCAAGGATTGGCAGAATATCTAAGGGAGGTATTTCACAGGTTGCCACATTTAAATTGCTCATGCACCAGTGCACAGGAGGTCTGGATGTCTGACAAAAAAATAAAGTTTTTAACCTTGGAAAAACTCGAGAGACGATGAGGTGACCAGAGGGCCAAGTCCAGCCTGAATCACAGCGGGGACCTTATGGCCAAAGCAGAGCTCTTTATATGGAAAATTGATTTAAATAGAGATTTTTGGCTTCTTAATGGATGACACTGAAACATATTCTTGTCAAGTGAGTGCAGATCTCAATATGGCACTGATAAAAGGCTCATTAATAATGTAAAGGCAGCATATGAAACATTCAGAGTGAGTCGAGGTGCAGTACCATCTCTGCTCTGAGATATGCATGAGATAAATGCAAGGGGGGAAAAATCACCTTCTTCTCTTTGAATATGTGAAATACAGCTTTCACCTGAAAGCATTCTCAATTTTTGTCACATCTACTGATTCAACCTTCACTTTCTGTTCAGTCCAATGCTACGTCAAAGGGGCAGCAATATGGCTATTGTTTTCCTACTTTCCTCTTTGATGCTTGATTGGTTGGATCATAAAATGATAATGACTGAGCTTCTGTGTTCTGTGGCAACTGTCGACAAAGAAGAAAAGAGACGAGATGCAACACAAGCACAGAATGGGAGAGTTGGAATCAAGCAAAGCAGGCATCATCCAGCATGCCTTGTTAGTGAGCTGCCCAGCAGAAAACTTGGAAATTTAAAAAAGAGAGCTAGAATGTCACTAAAAAGTAGTAATTATCAACATTTATGGAGTATAAATCAAAAAGAGCATGGGAGGGAGTGCCCCCCCGTTCAAGGGAATTATTTTGGTAGAATTTTATTGACATAAATTTTCTATTGTAAACTTTTGTAATTTTTAAAAATACATATAAGACAGCAGATGGTTTGTCATAAACTGACACCAGAATTGAACACTTTTAAGACAATAATTTAACCTTACATCATATAGTTGATACCATTCATTTTACACACAGTGGACGTTCCGAGATGCGTATTTTGATTATCTCTGAAAGCTCCAAAAGTTTGAATTCCTAAACTGTTGCAAACGTCGGTGTGTTGACCTCAATACTTCACATATGGGTGCCTGAATTTCTCAGCAGACCTGTTTTGCTCCGTTCTCCTGTGTCATGCTTTTTTGTCATATAAGACCACATCTATTTCAGATGTGCAGCATTTTTGAAACTGTTGATCAGTTTAAAGACGTCTTCATGAAAAAAGTAAGGACTGTCATGATTCATCTGCCAGCATGAAGCAGCTGCAAGTGCTTTGACATCAAATGCTTTTTTCTGTGAGGCATGTTGATGAAAATATCAGTCATAGATTTACACATTTTACTAACTGTGGCTGCAGCAGGGAAATATTAAGCACCAAAACTGCCTGCTACATTTCTACTTGCTCCTGTTTATGCAGATTTGGACTGCTTCTACCAGTAAGTATACTCAAATGCTTATTTTATTACATAAAATATGTACCACTTAGCAGATCTGCTGTTCTGATGTTTTTCTGTGTACAACAGATGTGGATCTATTTTGGATATTAAACATTTTTAAACTATGGGTACTGATCTTTTATAAGACTGTTTTGAGGAAAAACTAAGTACTCTTGGCTCATCATGATTCATCTGCCAACATGAAGCAGAGCACTGTGTACACCACAGTTATTAAAGCTTTTCCCCAATTAGTTGTTATTGTCATTTTATTGTTGATTTTTGTCTCCAATTCAGTTTCATGGTCCTACGATTTGCGTATGCTTATGCATGATGTGTTGTGAACTCATCATGTGCATGACGATTAGTTAATATTTAGTACAGAGACTAAGTACAACAATATGATTAAAAAGTAGGGGTGTAAGGATTAATTTTAACAATGATTCGATTCATATCACAAGTCGTGGTTCCTGATACGATTCAAGGATGAAGTTGGTTCATTTAGAACAATCTGATCCGAAATGATTCAGTGACTTGAAATCGATTCAGTAACTTTTTGGCCAAAAATTCAACCAGTGTGACTGTGAAATAAATATTTGGATAGCTGTGTGAAGCAGGTAATCTGTGGACCGAACTGAGCTTCTGCATTGGCTGCAATCATGTTCTTACATGTCAGAGACTTTCCACTCCGTGCAGACTCTATGCAATAATGCACCAATATTTTTACCAGTATGGGCTTCATTTCAAACTCTGGTTTTCATTTTCCACTGTGGATCAATGTGATGAGAGGTAATTTTCACATTGGACTACAATAGTGGCTTGATAATCTTTCGCTCGTCAGCTTCTCCTCTGACACCTTCCATGTTATGTTTTGTTGTCTGCTGGTGCGTGGCAATGACGTCACAGACAGGCAGACTCTTTATCATTACAATCCCAATTCCAATGAAGTTGGGACTTTGTGTGAAATGTAAATAAAAACAGAATACAATGATTTGCAAATCCTCTTCAACCTATGTTCAATTGAATACACCACAAAAACAAGATATTTAATGTTCAAACTGATAAACTTTATTGTTTTTGTGCAAATATTTGCTCATTTTGAAATGGATGCCTGCAACACATTTCAAAAAAGCTGGGACAGTGGTATGTTTACCACTGTGTTTCCTTCTAACAACACTCAATAAGCGTTTGGGAACTGAGGACACTAATTGTTGAAGCTTTGTAGGTGGAATTCTTTCCCATTATTGCTTGATGTACGACTTCAGTTGTTTAACAGTCCGGGGTCTCTGTTGTCGTATTTTGCGCTTCATAATGCGCCACAGACTTTCAATGGGCGACAGGTCTGGACTGCAGGCAGGCCAGTCTAGCACCCGCACTCTTTTACTACGAAGCCACACTGTTGTAACACGTGTAGAATGTGGCTTGACATTGTCTTGCTGAAATAAGCAGGGACGTCCCTGAAAAATACATTGCTTGGATGGCAGCATGTGTTGCTCCCAAACCTGGATGTACCTTTCAGCATTGATGGTGCCATCACAGATGTGTAAGTTGCCCATGCCCCCGTACCATCACACATGCTGGCTTTTGAACTTGGTAACAATCTGGATGGCCTTCTTCCTCTTTTGTCCAGAGGACACGACGTCCATGATTTCCAAAACAATTTGAAATGTGGACTCATCAGACCACAGCACACTTTTCCACTTTGCATCTGTCCATTTTAAATGAGCTCGGGCCCAGAGAAGGCACCGGTGTTTCTGGATGTTGTTGATGGTCGCTTTGCATGGTAGAGTTTTAACTTGCACTTGTAAATGTAGCGACGAACTGTGTTAACTGACAATGGTTTTCTGAAGTGTTCCTAAGCTCACGAGGTAAGATCCTTTACACAATGATATTGGTTTTTAATGCAGTGCCACCTGAGATATCGAAGATCATTGGCATTCAATGTTGATTTTCGGCCTTGCAGCTTACGTGTAGAAAGTTCTCCAAATTCTCTGCATCTTCTGATTACATTATGGACTGTAGATGATGGAATCCCTAAATTCCTTGCAATTGAACATTGAGAAACATTGTTCTTAAACTGTTGGACTATTTTTTCATGCAGATGTTCACAAAGTGGTGATTCTCACCCCATCTTTGCTTGTGAACAGTTCAGACTTTTGGGGATGCTCCTTTTATACCCAATCATGACACTCAGCTGCTTCCAATTAACCTGTTCACCTTTGTGGTGTATTCAATTGAATATAGATTGAAGAGGATTTGCAAATCATATAGTATTCTGTTTTTATTTACATTTTACACAACGTCCCAACTGCATTGGAATTGGGGTTGTAAAAGTGCTCACAAAACACATCCATATAAAATCTGTTGTGCTTAAAGCCAATGTGTTATTTCATAGTATCAATATAATTAATTTATTACACCTTTAAAAATGATAATAGATCGATATATGTATATATAAATAAAGTGGGATACAGAGAACATACCAATCCACTATTTATAAAATCAAACGACTTGAAGTTTATGGATTTGGTCAAATTTTAAACACCATCATGTACAAAGCCAGAAACAATTTGCTGCTAAAAAAATCTACAAAATCTATTTATGGAAAGAGAAGGTGGCTGTAATTTGAGAAGAGAATTGAACTTCAAAAAGAATAGAAGTCAAACTCGTAAGAGTAGGATGTGCATACCCATCTGTGGGGTGTGGTGGATTTGTGGAACAGTTTGGAGTTGGAGCACAAACAGAGCACCAATATAAATCATATTAAAAGAATGTACAAAAAACTTAGTTAAAAAAGTAAAAAGTCATAAAAAGTAGTTACTGTGTTCACTAAAATATTCAAAATGGTAAACGAAATTGACATGTACCAGTACTGGTGATTCTGTTGTGTGGGCCGCCAGAAGAGGAGGTACTGCTGGCCCACCAACAGAGGGCGCCCTGCCTGAAGTGCGGGCTTCAGGCACGAGAGGGCGCTGCCGCCACGGACTCAGCCGGGAGTGACAGCTGTTACTCATTACTTCCTGACAGCTGTCACTCATTCTTCATCACCTCACTCCATAAAACCCAGACGTCATCTCCACCTCATCGCCGAGATATCGTACTTCATTGAAGGTAATATCCTCAGCCGTTTTGTGTTACAATATATCTGTATATTGTGAGTGTTTGCAGGAGTACCGGTTCCTCTATCTGTGGAAGCTGAGTGAGTGCAGGACGGCACTCTTTTCCCCTGAGGAATCGCTGCAGTACTCATCACATATTGAGTGAGAGGTGGAGGTGGCATTCCCACCGTTGTTGTTACTGGGTGTACACACACCCACACTTGACTGTCTTTGTTCTCGCCAGCAGTACCAGATCCGACAGTCGGAGACGGTGATCACCTGGGAATTCGGGACTTGGCGGCTCCAGCATTCACCAGGTTCGGTGGTGGCAGAAATCGTGTGGTTCCGGCCCTTCTCAGGACAGACGTCTTCTATCCTCGAGCCTGCCCACACGTCACCTTTGTAATTTGACTGTAATCATATTCTGAGATTGTCTGTATATTCGTTGTACACATTTCACAACATTAAATTGTTCCTTTTTGGCTCATCTATTGACCGTTCATTTGCGCCCCCTGTTGTGGGTCCGTGTCACTACACTTTCACAACAGGATATCTCGGCCAGCGTCATGGACTCCGAGGGGCGTCACCCGGCTGTTGAACGACCAATGGGAGAGCAGGGAGCGCAGGCGTCTGCAGGAGGCATGATTGGTGAGCTGCAGCACATTCTCACCGCCTTTACGGCTCGGTTGGATCAAATGACTGAGCAAAACATCCTCCTGAACCGCAGAGTGGAGGCTCTCTCCACGCAGATGGCGGCGAGCGCTCAGGGCGCTGCTGCAGCTCGTCCTCCTGTCGACCCTGTGCAGGATATGAACGTTCCAGTGGTGGTTCAACAACCCCTCCCACCATCCCCTGAAGCATACATAAGCCCTCCTGAGCCGTACGGAGGTTGTGTGGAGACGTGCGCGGACTTTCTTATGCAGTGTTCGCTCGTCTTCGCACAACGTCCCGTCATGTACGCGTCAGATGCTAGTAAAATAGCTTATGTGATTGCTCTGCTTCGGGGTAAAGCAAGCGCCTGGGCTACGGCGCTCTGGGAACAGAACTCACGGTTGTTATCAGCATACACTGGGTTTGTGGGGGAGTTCAGAACAGTGTTTGATCACCCTAACAGAGGAGAGACCGCTTCAACTGTGCTGCTGTCAATGAGACAGGGACGCGAGAGCGCAGCCGCTTATGAAGTCAACTTCCGCATCACGGCTGCGAGGTCCAGCTGGAATAACGTTGCGCTCCGCGCCGCCTTCATAAACGGACTGTCGTTGGTTCTGAAGGAGCAGCTGGTAGCTAAGGAGGAACCGCGGGATTTAGATGGGCTTATCGATCTTGTTATACGGTTAGACAATCGGTTGGAGGAACGCCGTCGGGAGCGAGGCGAAGGACGTGACCGGATATGCACCGCCCCTCTCCCTTCCGGGTTCGAGAAGGGGCCGCCCTCCCCACGCTCCACAGCCGCAGCGCTTTGTGGGGCAACAGCTCCCCCTGCTGACGTTGTTAGGGAAACGCACAGGGCCAAAATGAGGAGGTTGATCCGTGGAGAGTGGTTTCTCTGCAGCTCAACTGAGCACACACAGAGAAACTGCCCCAAACGGCCAAAACGACAACACTCACCCTTAGAGACTGGGCTAAGGGGGGGGGTCAAAACATTCAAGTGAGACACACACAGATTGCCACACGACTCCCAGTCACAATCCTGAGCGGGGATTTAACCCTTCAAGCCCCAGCACTGGTGGACACGGGGTCAGAAGGGAATCTGCTAGACAGCAGATGGGCAAGGGAGGTAGGGCTCCCTCTGGTGGCGCTTCCTTCACCATTGCAGGTGCGGGCACTAGATGGCACCCTCCTCCCTTTACTCACACACAAGACACAACCAGTAACTCTGGTGGTGTCTGGAAACCATCGGGAGGAGATTGAGTTTTTTGTAACTCCTTCTACCTCCCGCGTGATTTTGGGCATCCCATGGATGTTGAAGCACAATCCCCAGATTGATTGGCCGTCTGGGGTGGTGGTTCAGTGGAGCGAAACCTGCCATCGGGTGTGTTTAGGATCCTTGGTTCCTCCCGGTTTACAGGCTAAGGAGGAGGTCAAAGTCCCTCCCAATCTGACGGCAGTGCCGGTTGTGTACCACGATCTTGCTGACGTCTTCAGCAAGGATCTGGCACTCACCCTTCCCCCGCACCGTCTGTACGATTGTGCCATTGATTTGGTTCCAGGCGCTGAGTTCCCGTCCAGCAGGCTGTACAACCTCTCACGACCTGAGCGCGAATCAATGGAGACCTACATCCGGGACTCATTAGCTGCCGGGCTGATCCGGAACTCCACCTCCCCGATGGGGGCAGGTTTCTTCTTTGTGGGCAAGAAAGATGGCGGACTCCGTCCATGCATTGATTACAGGGGGCTGAATGAGATTACGGTTCGCAATCGATACCCGTTGCCATTGTTGGATTCCGTGTTCACCCCCCTGCATGGAGCCAAAATCTTTACTAAGCTGGATCTTAGAAATGCGTATCACCTGGTTCGGATCCGGAAGGGAGATGAATGGAAGACGGCATTTAACACCCCGTTAGGTCACTTTGAGTACCTGGTCATGCCGTTCGGCCTCACCAACGCCCCCGTGACGTTCCAAGCCTTGGTTAACGACGTCTTGCGGGACTTCCTGCACCGATTCGTCTTCGTATATCTGGACGATATTCTCATCTTTTCTCCGGATCCTGAGACCCATGTCCAGCATGTACGTCAGGTCCTGCAGCGGTTGTTAGAGAACCGACTGTTTGTGAAGGGCGAGAAGTGCGAGTTTCACCGCACGTCTTTGTCCTTCCTGGGGTTTATCACCTCCTCTAACTCCGTCGCCCCTGATCCGGCCAAGGTTGCGGCGGTGAGAGATTGGCCCCAACCAACAAGCCGTAGGAAGCTGCAACAGTTCCGCGGCTTCGCTAATTTCTATAGGAGGTTCATTAAGGGCTACAGTCAGGTAGTTAGCCCCCTGACAGCCCTGACCTCTCCAAAAGTCCCCTTCACCTGGTCAGATCAGTGCGAAGCCGCGTTCAAGGAGTTGAAACGACGGTTCTCTACTGCGCCAGTTTTGGTGCAGCCCGACCCTAGCCGCCAGTTCATGGTTGAAGTGGACGCCTCTGACTTAGGGATAGGAGCCGTGCTGTCCCAGACCGGAGAGACCGATAAGGTTCTTCACCCGTGTGCCTACTTTTCACGCAGGTTGACCCCGGCTGAACGGAACTATGACGTCGGCAATCGAGAACTCCTTGCGGTGAAAGAGGCTCTTGAGGAGTGGAGGCACCTGTTGGAGGGAGCGTCTGTGCCGTTCACGGTTTTCACTGACCATCGGAACCTGGAGTATATCAGGACCGCCAAGCGGCTGAACCCCAGGCAAGCCCGCTGGTCACTGTTCTTCGGGCGTTTTGACTTCCGGATCACCTATCGCCCCAGGACCAAGAACCAGAGGTCGGATGCCTTGTCCCGGGTACACGAAGAGGAGGTCAAAACTGCACTGTCGGATCCACCGGAGCCCATCCTGCCGGAGTCCACTATCGTGGCCACCCTCACCTGGGACGTGGAGAAGACCGTCCGGGAGGCCCTGGCACGGAGCCCGGACCCAGGAACAGGTCCGAAGAACCGTTTATATGTCCCACCAGAGGCCAGAGCTGCAGTCTTGGACTTCTGTCATGGTTCCAAGCTCTCCTGTCATCCAGGGGTGCGAAGGACCGTGGCAGTTGTCCGGCAGCGCTTCTGGTGGGCGTCTATGGAGGCCGACGTCCGGGAGTATATCCAGGCCTGCACCACCTGTGCCAGGGGCAAGGCAGACCATAAAAGGCCCGAAGGACTTCTCCAGCCATTACCGGTGCCTCATCGCCCCTGGTCCCACATCGGCCTGGATTTCGTCACGGGCCTCCCGCCGTCCCAGGGCAACACCACCATCTTCACGATAGTGGACCGATTCTCCAAGGCGGCCCACTTCGTGGCCCTCCCGAAGCTCCCAACAGCCCAGGAGACAGCAGACCTCCTGGTCCACCACGTCGTCCGTCTGCATGGGATACCCACCGACATCGTCTCTGACCGTGGTCCCCAGTTCTCCTCACACGTCTGGAGGAGCTTCTGCAGGGAACTGGGGGCCACCGTGAGCCTCTCGTCCGGGTACCATCCACAGACGAACGGACAGGCAGAGCGGGCCAACCAGGAACTGGAACAGACCCTCCGCTGCGTAACATCCGTGCACCCGACGGCCTGGAGTAACCATCTGGCCTGGATCGAGTATGCGCATAACAGCCAGGTGTCTTCTGCCACCGGCCTCTCCCCATTTGAGGTGTGTTTGGGGTACCAACCCCCATTATTTCCCGTGGTGGAGGGAGAGGTCGGTGTGCCCTCGGTCCGGGCCCATCTTCGGAGGTGCCGTCGGGTGTGGCGCACCGCCCGTTCTGCCTTGTTGAAAGCCCGGATGAGGGCCAAGACCCATGCAGACCGCCGGAGGTCCCCGGCCCCTGCATACCAGCCCGGGCAGGAGGTGTGGTTGTCAACGAAGGACATCCCCCTGCAAGTACAGTCTCCAAAATTGATGGACAGGTTCATCGGCCCCTTCCGTATCCTCAAAGTCCTCAGCCCTGCCGCGGTGAAGCTCCAGCTCCCAGCTTCACTGCGGATCCACCCGGTCTTCCATGTTTCCAGGATCAAACCTCACCACACCTCACCCCTCTGTGCTCCCGGTCCGGCGCCGCCTCCTGCCCGGATCATTGACGGGGAGCCGGCTTGGACAGTGCGCCGGCTCCTGGACGTCCGTCGAATGGGCCGGGGGTTCCAATATCTGGTGGACTGGGAAGGGTATGGACCCGAAGAACGCTCCTGGGTGAAGAGGAGCTTCATCCTGGATCCGGCCCTCCTGGCCGACTTCTACCGCCGACACCCCGACAAACCTGGTCGGGCGCCAGGAGGCGCCCGTTGAGGGGGGGTCCTGTTGTGTGGGCCGCCAGAAGAGGAGGTACTGCTGGCCCACCAACAGAGGGTGCCCTGCCTGAAGTGCGGGCTTCAGGCACAAGAGGGCGCTGCCGCCACGGACTCAGCCAGGAGTGACAGCTGTTACTCATTACTTCCTGACAGCTGTCACTCATTCTTCATCACCTCACTCCATAAAACCCAGACGTCATCTCCACCTCATCGCCGAGATATCGTACTTCTTTGAAGGTAATATCCTCAGCCGTTTTGTGTTACAATATATCTGTATATTGTGAGTGTTTGCAGGAGTACCGGTTCCTCTATCTGTGGAAGCTGAGTGAGTGCAGGACGGCACTCTTTTCCCCTGAGGAATCACTGCGGTACTCATCACATATTGAGTGAGAGGTGGAGGTGGCATTCCCACCGTTGTTGTTACTGGGTGTACACACACCCACACTTGACTGTCTTTGTTCTCGCCAGCAGTACCAGATCCGACAGTCGGAGACGGTGATCACCTGGGAATTCGGGACTTGGCGGCTCCAGTATTCACCAGGTTCGGTGGTGGCAGAAATCGTGTGGTTCCGACCCTTCTCAGGACAGACGTCTTCTATCCTCGAGCCTGCCCACACGTCACCTTTGTAATTTGACTGTAATCATATTCTGAGATTGTCTGTATATTCGTTGTGCACATTTCACAACATTAAATTGTTCCTTTTTGGCTCATCTATTGACCGTTCATTTGTGCCCCCTGTTGTGGGTCCGTGTCACTACACTTTCACAACAGATTCATTGTGATTGTTTTTGTATTAGTGTTCATAGTCTGACAGAAAGGTTTTATTTTTAATATTGACACATATAAATTGGTTAGGGCATTTAAAAGCTAGGTAGCTTCAGCCTTGACCTTTTTCACTCAGCTACATGTTTTTTCAGTATATTCAGTATTTTATGTATTTTACTTTTTTGTTTGATTTTATCTATTCATTCATCTATTTTCCGTTATTGCATGAGTTTGCTGATTGAAATAAATAAAATAAATCAAATCAACTCAAATATGTCGTCCGGATGGCCAACTTGTCGAGCACAGATCAATGTAGTTGGATCGTAGGAATAGAAATCGATGCATCAATGTAGTAGATGAATCATTACACCCCTATTAAAAAGTCATATTCAAAGAACAGTAAGCCAGTTGCACCTCAACTGCAAACTCTTGGTGGAGCTAAGAAACCACAAAAGGTGGGGATATGTACAACAGTGAACACGACTGAGGTCTACAAACTACTCCAATAACCCCAATCCCATGTTTTACACATTGACAAACTGAACTTGTGATGAGTCTGTAAATTTGTGGCTCTTTAAATCTGGTGTCACATCAGTTTTGCCGATTCTGAACATGGAAGACTATTTAAGTTTGGGGATTACTGCATTTAAACACATTCTATAACCATTTAAAGACCTTAATGTGTCCGATTGCTCAGCTGACACAGGATGCGAGAGAGAACGCTGCCTGTGGATGTCTCTTCCAAGAGAGCTTAGAGTGAATTTGACAGTCCGGTCTTTAAGAACCATGACACTAACTACCACGAAGACAAGTCAGACTGAGATCAATATAGTCTTTCAAAATTAAACTGTCAAACCACAGTAGATCCTTCAACATAACTCACAAGAAAATCCTTTAGGCTGTCTTTTTGACAGCTGACATTTGAAACAGCAAAAGCAGTGTGCTACGCACAAACTGAGGTCAACCACTGGTTACTCATGGTTACAGCTTGAACTTTCCCATTGTTACAGCTATTTACATAGCATTTACATACTGTTATGGTCACTGGTTCCCTGTTCCTCAAAGTGTGAAACTCAATCAGCCAGAACATCCAAGCTAATAGCAACAACAAAAGTCTTTCATTAGCTGTGAAGGTCACACAGACATTCATCTACCCTTAGAGCTCTCAGGCTATTTTCTTTATTTTATCAAACCTTAAGAAATTCCCCTTTTAATGTATTTTCTTTTATTGTAAAGCCTTTGTGCTGCATATCAAAATATTCAGAACAATCTCAGCTTTCTCAAGGTGAGACGTATTTATCTAGAACTGTCTAAAGATACAATTGATTCATACAATTAGGATAATAAGTTGACAAGATGCAGAAGAGCATCATTAGGGCTTTAAGGGTTAAATGTGATTATTATTGCTTATTAGGGGCGCTGAAAAGAAATAGATTTTTTTTGTCAAAATCTAAATTCTTATGCCTAACAATTCGCAATTTATTCAAAAATCAATATTTAAACTCATGTCTGTGTTGCACCACGTTAGCAAGTTAGCTCAGATCATTAGCATGGAGCAACGACAAATTCAACCAGCTGTGTTTGGCACACTTTGGAATCTATAATATCTTGTGCAAGAAGGAGCTTCATATGACCAATTCAATATGCAAACGGTGCAAAAATGAAGGGCAAGCATTTCTGAAACACAACAAATGCACGGACGTATTTAGCACGTCATCACCCAAAGCTGAAAAAGTCAAACAGCTGCAACAGCAACACCAGGAGCTGAACAGCACACACTGCATCACTTTAACAAACTTTCAATCAATTCTGAACGCACAAAAACAATAACTAGATCCATCACCTTGTTTCATTTTAAAAGACCCGCGCCCCTACAGCCTTTATTCATAGATTTGTTTTTGTTCACATTACCTTTTTCAAATACAAAACTACATAATCTTAGGCTCACTTTCTGTTCATGGCACAGTTTGCCATGCCACCTTTCTTAGCACACTGCAGCTCACTTGAGTAGATTCTGAAATTAGCAGATCTATGTACTGAATTGATTTAGAATCGAAAATCGATTTTTGAAATGAAAACAATTTGTAATTGAAAATTGATTTTGAATCAAATCTTGATCCCATGAAATGAAATCAGATGGAATCCTGAGATACTGCAAAATTCCCACCGCTATTGCTCATGTTGATAGTTGGGTATTATGCTAATTTATTTTACTGTGAATCAAGCTACATACAAATCACTATTTAAATGCACTAAGTATAAGTTGGTTGCTTTCATGGTTAACAAATATGGCGTGAGTAAGTTATGGCCTGAGTAAATATATTGTATCAATGAACAGCAGATTAAATTATTACACAACAAAGGATCATTTTGATAGTTAACATTTTGATCTGTTTTTTTCACTACACTTAGCTAAACCGGTGACTTGTACTGTTCCTTCTATAATTATTCAATAAATGCAACAACAGAAAATCTGCCCTAATAGTTTGGATTAAACAAGTTACTCAAATTTCTCAGTAAACTGTGTCAGCTCTGCTACAAACATATTGTGCATTTGAGCATTGTGCATTTAGGTTCAGCCAGCATCTTTCAACTATGGCGCTGTCAACTATCAAAAACGAAATCTATTCACTAACATACCCAAGTGGTGCATCCCTGGATCTTGTAGCATGATATTTTAAAGTGACACTCCTTCACACTAGTTACAAAAATAAGCTTAAAATAGTGCGTTCGTTTAAAGGATAATGAAGCAATAAACGAAAACCTGGTTCTAAATGATTTCTTATTTCATATGATCTTATGGTACCAGTCATTCCATGCTTTTGTCACAGAAGTCACGGGTTTTACAACGGGTACCTATGAATAAGCTGTGACTTCTGTGACACAGAAGTATGGCAATGCCCATATGAGCATAAACGGCTCCACTCGTTCTCAACAATTTTAACACCAAGACCTGACATTATCAACATAAGACCTAACAGCCACCTGATTGATCTTTTCACATCTCTCAGTGACTGTAATTCAACAGTGAGATGCCTATGTCTGATGCAGAGACACTGATTCATGCTTTTTGATTTTCCAGAATTGACCACTGAAATGTTTTATTTTCTATTTTAACATGTGGTAGTATAAGGAGTCTTCAAGTGATCCAGAACACAGCTGCTAGCATTTTAATTAGCATAAAGACATTCATTCATATAACCCTGTGCAATGGCTCTCTGTTCACATGAGAACATGGTTTAAGGATCTACTACTGACATATAAAGTACTGAGTGCTTGTGTTCCTCCTTATCTTGTGGACCTGGTCTCAAGGTGTTGACCTGCAAGTTTTTCAGTGAAGAAGTTGGTAGTTTGCAGAGCCTTTGCTTATCAGGCTGCAACTTCATGGAACAGTTTACTTGTTGACATTAAATCCAGTAAGAACATTTGGCTGAAGTTTCTAAATCTAATCTTTTTTGCTGGAATTTATGCCATTTAACATTTTTATGTTTGATAATGTCTGATTTTTAGTATGTTCATGCTAAAGTTTTTGGTCTATATTTTTAAAGTTCTCATTGGCTGTTTATTCTTTTGTGTACGTTGATTTTGTTTATTTTCATTTCTTGTGTGTTAATCTGTTTTAGATTATAACACAGTGCTTGATTCAAAGCACTTCATAAATAAATGTGAATTAAATGGTTGCTATTTGGAATTTAAATTAAGACCTTCAGCATTAGAAACACACACACACACAAAAAAAAACTCCAAGAAATTTATAATAGCTGACATTTTAGAGGTAGGTACAGTCTTGAAAACCCACCTTCAACAAGCGTATACAGAACAACTGCTACCTTCAACATATGATGAAAAATGGTTGACTTGTAGGGCTGCATTTGAAAGTAATATTAAATGGAAAGGGAGCAAATAAAGAGATAAGTAAAGGATGAGTAAAATGAAAGGACACCTTAGCACATTCCCACATTAAAATGCATGAAGGCAAGCCTCAGATCCTTGAGTAAACCTCTTCATGCATTACCGAGTTGCACAAATTCAATTAAGCATGCTTTTCCCTTTCCTTTCCAACTGGACCCTTCCCCACACATCCAGTGCTTCATACATAAGGCAGGCAGACAGGGAGCCCACACCTCTGATAGCCCCCAAACGCACAGACAGACACAAGGTACCCAACCCCCAAACAAACCAAAGGCCCTTCCCACCCTACCGATAGTGCAGTGTTCTCCATTCCATCCTGGGCTGCATTCACATTTGCCATCCTTGCAAGTGCCATGCTCATTGCAGCGAGGGTGACACGCCCTCTGGTCACAGCCAGCGCCCATCCAGCCATCGTCACAGCGGCAGGTGCCCGACACACAAATGCCATGGCCACCACAGTCCGCTGCACAAATCTCTGTGGGAGACAGTGACAAAAAAGAGAGAAGGGGGGCAGACAGATAGAAAGGGGAGGGGTGGAAGTGGGTTTGAAATAGAAGACAAGGCAGTGAAGGGACAAGGCAACAAGGAGGAAGAAAAGACAAATCCAGGTGTTATTGTCAAGGAAAGGCGGCCACGCTCCACTACCTTGTCTGATGGTAGCTGAATAGAAATTCCTGCACCTCATACGGGCCAATCCTCTTTGACAATACAAATCTAATAAGTCCATTACAAAGAAAAGACATGGATTGTAGCAGCCTTAGCAAACTTGTTCTTCTCATCGCCTTTTCTCGCACTTTTTGAAATTTACCTCTTTCTGCTACAAAGGGGCAATATGGGGGGGAATTACCCTCAGGAACAACCTACAAGGATGCTCCAATATCTGCACCGCCCCTTTGATCAAACTGTAAATGGCATTTATGCTTTACAAACAGTGTTCTTAGCGTTGTCACCACACTGTGATACAAGGTGTACAAAGAAAATATGCTCGGTTTTTACTACTCAAGTGTCACGTAGCCGAGGAAGACGTAGAGTGGCAGTGGAGTGAAGGGGACTGAGAAGCAGAGGCTTGGCTGAAGCTATTGTGCGACAGCTGAAAGGCTGCGCTGACAGCCTGTGATAGAGTCTGGGACATTACCCTCATCTCATGAACTCCAGGGAGAGTATGACATGACCAAAGCTCAAAGAAATTAAACAGTGACAGATTACGTATGAGTCTCATTGAAATGTTAACCTCCTTATTAACTATTCTGTTACAAAAGCGGCTTACCAGTATGGGCAACAAGGAACAATAGCTGTGTGTTCTTGGTTTATTAGCCAAGCCAATTTTACATATGACCACAGGGGACCAAAGCAGAGGTAAAATCTTTTAATAAGTCAATTACTGCCTTTGCGCAGCCTATTTTGTCATTTCTACAAATTAAATTTGAGCTGTCCTTTCAGCCACAAACCAGAACATGACATTAGCAGCTTAAAACCCTTTTCTAAATCACTCCAGAACATGCTAATTACAGCTCAGAATATTGTTAAACTATGAAAATGCAAATTTTACATCTGACTTTTGATTTTTAGGCATTTGAATCATTAGAATGAGTGCCCCGTCGGACAGTTATAGAGGAAACACTTGGATTTTTCAGCATGGGCCCTACTTAAAGATGTTTTAGGGTTCACCATTTCACTTGTGACAAAAACAAAAGTGCAAATCAGTCCACTACTAAGTTAGAATGTTAACATCACAAAGGGATAAATAGCTATACAATGTAAGCCTGTGGGAGCAAGTTAAAAACCTCAAAGTAAATCATTTTTTGTTGTGACTGAAAAGCCAAAAATATCATTAGAAGTGTCTGTTAACATGTGGATCCCTCCCGAGGTACACATGTGCATGTTTACCTCAGTAAATCTGAAGTCACTTTGAGGTTTTAGTTTGGTCATTCGCTTATACTTTGTATGTACTTAGCTTCTGAAGGTGTTTGCATTCTAACTCAATACTGGACCAATTATCACTATTTTTGTCCAGAGTAAAAAACAAAAAACTTTAAATATGGCAGAAGTTTAAAAACTTTGAGGATAAAGAGCTTAAATTAAACCATTCAAAAACATAACATTTCACAACAGGATTCAAACTCAATCTTGTGTGGTAATATGACAATGTCGTTTGGAATTTTGCATTTATTACATTTATTATAAAAAATGTAATCATTACTAATAAAATAAAACCATGGGATGATGTGTTAAACATCATTAATCTGATCTAGTTCAACGCAGTGCACAGGATACTGAAATATTTCATCTTCGTCTCGTGTGCTGATGAAAATTGTGATTAAATATCTGGTTTGTCATCAGACGATTTTCAGATTTCAGTGTGGGCCATAGTATTCTTATGTTTTGCAATGGCTGCCTCATACTATTAACACTGCAGGAGCTGTGCACAATTTCAGATCCATAAATCAAATGGCCTATCAAAAAAAACAAAAAAAACAAAACGCATTACTTTTTAACAAAAGTAATAATAATAAAAATTAATAATAACAAACAAAAAGATTATTTTTGCTATACAGAGTAAAATAAAAGCAAAGGAACACACTGAACATTCTTCGAAGGGAAATTTGCCCCTCCAAAAAAGGACAAATGAGAACTGACTATTTACTTATTTACTTTTCCATTATTATTAGAACACTCACTGCTCAGGGCAAACAGACTCAAACCGTTCTTCCAACTGAACAGTTGTCTCTCAGGCAACGAAACCTAAATGTGATAAAGACGCAATTATAGCCTGCAGGCAAACCGTCATTATACATGGCCAGAGGAGTCCACTGAGAGAAATACCTTCATCCCCAGGACGGCCGTTACCATTTGCACTAAAGGACCGTATAAACAAACTTTCCTCTAGGTGGGGGAACCGCAAAAATGGCATAAAAACACATATTGAAGTACATAAAACCTCAGGTGTTGTTTTATGATGAGAAACAGAATTACTACCAACTGTGCACACGCTGTGTTTTGCTGATTTACAGCAAGGTAGGAAAATAAATTTGACTCCACAGGGCTGTAAATGAACATTATTTCCATGACTGATTCTTTTGTCCACTATATTTATGATTAACTTACTATTTATCCATAAAATGTCAGGAAAAAAAAGTTTTTTACCAGAGTAAACATCTTCAAGTTGCTGGTTTACTAAGGGTGGAACAATACACCACCTGCACGATATAATATGTATCACTACACACCTGCTGCGCTTTGATACAAATCACGATATATATACGAGGTCTGTCCATAAAGTATAGGTCCTTTTTATTTTTTTCAAAAACTATATGGATTTCATTCATATGTTTTTACGTCAGACATGCTTGCACCCTCGTGCGCATGCGTGAGTTGTTCCATGCCTGTCGGTGACGTCATTCGCCTGTGAGCACTCCTTGTGGGAGGAGTCGTCCAGCCCCTCGTCGGAATTCCTTTGTCTGAGAAGTTGCTGAGAGACTGGCGCTTTGTTTGATCAAAATTTTTTCTAAACCTGTGAGACACATCGAAGTGGACATGGTTCGAAAAATTAAGCTGGTTTTCAGTGAAAATTTTAACGGCTGATGAGAGATTTTGAGGTGATACTGTCGCTTTAAGGACTTCCCACGGTGCGAGACGTCATGCAGCGCTCTCAGGCACCGTCATCAGCCTGTTTCAAGCTGAAAACCTCCACATTTCAGGCTCTATTGATCCAGGACGTCGTGGGAGAACAGAGAAGTTTCAGAAGAAGTCGGTTTCAGCATTTTATCCGGATATTCCACTGTTAAAGGAGATTTTTTTAATGAAAGACGTGCGGAAAGATGTGCAGCCGCCGCGACGCTCCGCCACAGGAAAAACACCTCTGTTGGAAGCCTTAAGGACAAGTTGGAACATGTCCAGCTGTTAAACAATTTCTCATATACTCACTCCACTGAAAGCCATCAAAAGCCGCCTGGATTTTACAAATGGTTATCAACACGGAGGTGTTTTTCCTGTGCCGCCGCACCGCGCCGGCTGTGTCCCGACGCGCGGACCCGTCCGCACGTCTTTCATTAAAAAAATCTCCTTTAACAGTGGAATATCCGGATAAAATGCTGAAACCGACTTCTTCTGAAACTTCTCTGTTCTCTCACGACGTCCTGGATCAATAGAGCCTGAAATGTGGAGGTTTTAAGCTTGAAACAGGCTGATGACGCCGCCTGAGAGCGCTGCGCGACGTCTCGTACTGTGGGAAGGCCTTAAAGCGACAGTATCACCTCAAAATCTCTCATCAGCCGTTAAAATTTTCACTGAAAACCAGCTTAATTTTTCGAACCATGTCCACTTCGATGTGTCTCACAGGTTTAGAAAAAATTTTGATCAAACAAAGCGCCAGTCTCTCAGCAACTTCTCAGACAAAGGAATTCCGACAAGGGGCTGGACGACTCCTCCCACAAGGAGTGCTCACAGGCGAATGACGTCACCGACAGGCGTGGAAAAACTCACGCATGCGCACGAGGGTTCATGCATGTCTGACGTAAAAACATATGAATGAAATCCATATAGTTTTTGAAAAAAATAAAAAGGACCTATACTTTATGGACAGACCTCGTATAACTGCATTGCTGTTCATAGTAATCATGTAGAAAGTAATCTTATGAGAATGTTGAAAGAAACAAATTATTTTCAAGATCTTTGATGTTTTCTGTTTTTGATTTGTATATTTTATAAATAATTTGTGATTCTTCTGCAGAAGGTCTGTTTTTCTCACATGCAGGAGATGACGTTTTAGGGTATCGCCATAACCATTCCAAAAAAAAAAAGAAAAAAAAAAAAAAAGAAAAAGAAAAAAGATATGATATGATTCGATACAGGCCCCGCTATACGATTGTCATGAGACGGGATACACTGTTCCACTCTCTTGGTTTACCAAATACTCCAGTCCCTTAATCCAGTAACATTCATTTCTTTTCTAGCAACCAGTCAAATGATCATGTTTTGATTCAGAATCAACTGTTGGAAAATCGAAAATCTATTTCTTGTGGGTGAAAATGTCTTAAAACCAGATTATCTCTAATCGAGCTAAACTAGTTTTCAAAATTTTACCATTTAATGGGAGCTGGTAGAAAGCAGTTTGGCACATTTTTTTTAAATTTTAAATGTATTTTACGCCAGCCTACTGCTGATGTACAACAAATTAAAACCAGTTCAAAGCAATCTCCAATGGAAAAAAAGAGCAAATCCTCACATTAGAATAAATGAAATAAATTCAATGGCGTACAGACTGTATGGGTGGCATATAGGGCTGCACTTAATTATTTTTCTTATTGATTAATCAATAGATTATTTTTCCTAATTAGTGGCTTGATTATTTTCAGATATGTCAATTATCGTTTGGTTATTTTACCAGTAAGTCACAACCATAAATTCTACAATCTACTTTAAACCTTGAAATCAAATATTTTGTGATTAAAAAGTATTTATTTTATAACTCTGTAAAAATCCCAACACACTATAAAGGATATAAAGTGCTAAAAATGAAAAAGTGAGTCATGGTCTCTTCCTGAGACACAAAAAGGGCTGTAACCAACAATTATTTTCATTATCAAATAATTTGTTGATTATTTTTTATTCATTCATCAGTTGTTTGAGAAGTCAAATAAAAAATGCATTTAAGAAGCTGAATTCAGATAATTTTGAGATTTAAAAAAAAGGACTCAAAATGATTAAACAATTTTCAAAATAGCTGACAGTTAATTTAATCAATTAATCAACTTGCAAGGAGATACGTGAAAGACAGGTGAATCTTTTCCTTCTGGTGGTCAGAGTTACAAGCTATTTGCTGTCCTCTCCAGGACCAATCTTTCCACAGAGAGCTCAACAATGAACAGGATAAAAGAGGATGAAGAGCCAACTCATCATCATTTACAGAGCTGCTTGTCTGTGAGGCAAACTCACACTGGCTGCCTATTTCCCCCCAAATCCACGGGATTACCTAATAGATCATTGTGTCTGCCGGGAATATACAGGGATTCCAGAATCCAAGCCACTGGACTCAAATTCTCACTTCAGAAATACTTTCTGTGAATACAAAGGCTGTATACAAAGGCTGTAACTGTATCGTACATGACAAACATCTGATGTTCTTTAACAATTAACTTCTCACTAGAGATCTGTTCAGTCACAGGGAATTTGTTGGAAAGAAACCTTGAGGCATGACTTATGTGCATAATGTGATATTCTTCATTGAATACATATGCATTGATTTAAAATAGAAAATCAACCTGTACTTTTACATTTGCAACAATTGACAGCTTTCCAAAAATAAACCAAAGTGGAGTTAAATTTTTCTGTAAAAGGCTTCTTTGCTATGTGTGAGCAGGAAACCTGCTGTCAGAGCTAAATCTTAACCAAACAGATTTTTTTTTTTTTTATCATTTAGAGGATTGAGATGTGTATTTCAGCTGTAAAATGGTATCTTATGCCTAGTTTTGACAACCAAGGGATAACGGTCCCCATGGACAGGAGGAGCACAATGGGAACAATTCTCCAGAGCCACAAAAACTATCATCAACTCTCAGCCTTTTGTCAAAGTGAAGAAAGCCAGAAGTCACAGAAGAGCATTAACTCGCATTAGTTCATCTCTCTGACAATATCCCTGCTACGTATGTATGCTTCATTATTTCCTGTGGCTGCCAGCCCACTATGTTGAGATTGAGGATGAAAACATTTGGAAAAGAAATCAATTTAGAGAAAACTCAGCCAAAGTTTGATTGCTTGCTGGGGACCGCCAATTGGTCATTGATGTGAATAATTACAGCTTTCAGGCGAGCCATTTTCTTTTATTATAATCAGAAATGTTTACTTTTGTAGTTCTACGAGCAATTACAGTTGTAATGTTATACTGAAGCAGGCAGAAACATGTATTCAGGCACAAAATGAGAATTTTGGGAGGGACCAACTCAGAGACATCAAGGTTTTTAAACTCTCTTGGTTGCTATGAGGTGTCAAACTAAAGCTGCAGAGTTCATGCTGCAGATTCATAACTCTTTCAAAGATTTTATGTGATCACTGATGTCTGTTTTTCTCTCCACACTGTATCCCAATAATAACTGAACAGATTTACATTGACTGGGGTCAAGGAAGTTGAGCGTTTTTTAAAGTAGACCTAGATTGCTGTAATCAAAAATATTGAAAGTGGTTGAAATCCTTGAGGAATGTTGGCTGTATCATACAGACAAAATGCCAGGAAACCACCGGGCCTTGGCATATGCATGCACTCTGTTAAAGCTATCTAGTACATTAAATGTGAGGGGTTAAATGGAAACTCCATGATTACCTCCATCACTCAACAGATAAGAGTACAAGTAACGATAACTCAAAAAGTAGAGAAAGGATTTCAACAAACTTTCATGGAGAGACGGTCCTTGGTTCTGAGAAGATTTGATCAAAGTCATTCCTTTTATTTTTTTTTCTTGTATCTACGGCCGGGTATTTCAAGAAGAAGAATGATGACATCACAAAGATGTAAACATATCCATATGACTGTCAGAATACAAGTGGACACCCACATTTCACCTGGATTCGGTAGATATAGATTGCTACTTTTAAGAGGTGGGGATAGAGTGGTTGGCTGCCTGGGAGGTTGCCATCCAGGATGCAAGGTGGTTCTGTAGTGTAGTAGATGCAGCGACTATCACATGCTCCCAGACCTGACCTGACAGAATACTGGTTTCACTGGAGACTTCTTTTTGGTGACTTGTACATCATTCATGCTCTGTCTATGGTGGATGTAATAATAGGGCAGGAGTACACACTCTCTTAGTGTGTATTCTAGCTGTTCATTCTCAATATACTGACCATAAATTTTGCTTTTAAACAGTATACCATGCTCATTGCAAAGATATGGGGTGCATGAAAAATTACTCCAACTTTGTCTGCTCTGTGACATAACACAACTGAAAACTGTTTACATTTACATTTATTAATTGTCAGCATACTAGATTTTGGACTGATAACAGATATCTATAAAGTACTATATTTTCAGCACCTGTCAGCAAATTTTTCTTGAAGAGAAAAAATGTACACAAGTTGCATGGGGGTGTATAAATTGCATGTTTTTACTCTATGTGGACCTTAATTTTTCACAGCGTGTCCCTGGGGGTGATCTGAACAATGGAACTCAGTAGCACATGTGCACACCACAGCGTATGCTCTAACTTAAAAGACGTAATTAAAAGACGTAAAATGTATTTTGCAAAGTACAAGTCAGACTGATGTATGTCGCACCTGTCCAAAAATGCTTAGGTAAGAGAAAAAAGGTATATAAGTCATAATGTAGTATTAACTGGATTTACCACTTCATGCAAAAGAAGCAAAATGAACTTACTCGACACGTAATTTACATATAAGGGACACACGGTGTGAAGGAATACAGCTAAGGAGTTAAATAATGTTGCTATACTATTAACAAAATGTGAGTAAACTGCTTCTTTAAGCCACTGGAAAAAATGATCATATGTGAGTTGAACATGCAATGCAAATAAACATTTGAAAACTCTGTGCATTATTTATTTATTTATAACAAAAACATTGTATGAATTGTTGCAACAGTTTAAAGTAGCCTTTTATTGTGGCCAGCCTACGGCACACCTGTGCAATAATCATGCTGTCTAATCAGCATCTTGATATGCCACACCTGTGAGGTGGGATGGATTACCTCCGCAAAGGAGAAATGCTCACTAACATAGATATAGACAGATTGGTGAATAATATTTGAGAAAAATAGGTCTTTTGTGTATATAGAAAATGTTTTCGATCTTTGAGTTGAGCTCATGAAAAATGGGAGCAAAAACAAGTGTTACTTTCTATTTTGTTCAGTGTAGTGAATTTAAAAAAGTGACATATGTCAGAAAATATGGTACCTAAAAATGACTACATTACATCTGTTTTGTTCTTTTAATGCCTACCAATTACGAAAAGTAAAAAAGTACAACTGGCAATCTTCCAATAAACCACCCATCACTAATAAGCTGCTCAGCTCCAAAGCATATATCAGCAACTTGATTCTACAACTGCTGGTTTCATCCTGTAAAGAGGAAACTATTTTCACTGAAATGTAGATGTGCTAAATAATAGAATGTTGGTCTGAGCTGGTCTTCAAAAGTAAACCTTAGTTGAATTCTAAGCTTTGGAAAGGATAAAACAGCACTACATCAAGGAATTTCCATGTGATTCGTGTACAGTTTTTGTTAACTTTCAGGTTATTTTTTGTGTACCTCCCAGACATATACTTTTTAGAAATCATTTCTTGCATGCATGTACCAGTTGACACAAGGTGTGAAATGACATAAACAAAAAGTAAGATAAATCTTTAGTCTTTTAATTACTTCGAAATACAGTGTGACTCGCATTACACAAAAATTTCTTTGTTTACTAAAAAAAAAACATACATACATACAGTAGTGTTCAGAATAATAGTAGTGCTATGTGACTAAAAAGATTAATCCAGGTTTTGAGTATATTTCTTATTGTTACATGGGAAACAAGGTACCAGTAGATTCAGTAGATTCTCACAAATCCAACAAAACCAAGCATTCATGATATGCACACTCTTAAGGCTATGAAATTGGGCTATTAGTAAAAAAAAAAAGTAGAAAAGGGGGTGTTCACAATAATAGTAGTGTGGCATTCAGTCAGTGAGTTTGTCAATTTTGTGAAACAAACAGGTGTGAATCAGGTGTCCCATATTTAAGGATGAAGCCAGCACCTGCTGAACATGCTTTTCTCTTTGAAAGCCTGAGGAAAATGGTACGTTCAAGACAGTGTTCAGAAGAACAGCGTAGTTTGATTAAAAAGTTGATTGGAGAGGGGAAAACGTATACGCAGGTGCAAAAAATTACAGGCTGTTCATCTACAATGATCTCCAATGGAGTTACTAATCTGGTAACTAATCTGGAGTTACCTGTAAGTGCTGTGACAGTTAGAAGACGCCTGTGTGAAGCTAATTTATGTGCAAGAATCCCCCGCAAAGTCCCTCTGTTAAATAAAAGATGTGCAGAAGAGGTTACAATTTGCCAAAGAACACATCAACTGGCCTAAAGAGAAATGAAGGAATATTTTGTGGACTGATGAGAGTAAAATTTTTCTTTTTGGGTCCAAGGGCTGCAGACAGTTTGTGAGATGACCCCCAAACTCTGAATTCAAGCCACAGTTCACAGTGAAGACAGTGAAGCATGGTGGTGCAAGCATCATGATATGGGCATGTTTCTCCTACTATGGTGTTGGGCCTATATATCGCATACCAGGTATCATGGATCAGTTTGGATATGTCAAAATACTTGAAGAGGTCATGTTGCCTTATGCTGAAGAGGACATGCCCTTGAATGGATGTTTCAACAAGACAATGACCCCAAGCACACTAGTAACCAAGCAAAATCTTGGTTCCAAACCAACAAAATTAATGCCTCGCAGATGTGAAGAAATCATGAAAAACTGTGGTTATACAACTAAATACTAGTTTAGTGAGTCACAGGATTGCTAAAAAAAACAGTTTGAACATGAAAGTTTGGAGTTTGTAGTGTCAGCAACAGATGCTACTATTACTGTGAACACCCCCTTTTCTACTTTTTTTACTAATCGCCCAATTTCATAGCCTTAAGAGTGTACATATCATGAATGCTTGGTCTTGTTGGATTTGTGAGAATCTACTGAATCTACTGGTACCTTGTTTCCCATGTAACAATAAGAAATATACTCAAAACCTGGATTAATCTTTTTAGTCACATAGCACTACTATTATTCTGAACATTATTGTACATATATATATATATATATATATATATATATATATATATATATATATATATATATATATATATATATATATATATACTGAAAATGCAAGGGAAACACTGTAAAGGCACTTTTCTACTACACAGAACCAGCACTACTTGGCATGACTCAACTCGGCTCTACTCAGTTTGGTTCCAGGCGTGTCCTTTTCTACTACAAATAGTACCTCTTCAACGTGGGCGGTGTCAGCAGAGCAAACTGCAGTAACGTTTTATATGCGACACAAGCATAATGGCGGACTCTGTGTGTTTACTGCTGAGTGAGTTTTTAAGAGAAAGCTGCTGGCGACGAGACGAAACACACTTGAAAAGCACAGAAGACTTTGGGAATTCATGCAACAATATGAAGACGAGAAGATATGAGCTGCTAGAGACGAAGAGGCAAAGCATGGCAGTAAGCTAATCGTTAGCTTCCTAAGTAGCTCGTAAATAAGTAATAACTGCAGGCTGTCGCTATTAACTATTAAAATTGTGGCTGTCAAAGTAAAGCGTTAATTTAGATTAATTAATTACAGCACGTATCACGCCTTCAGTCACACTTTGCTTCGTTTTGTTTTGACGTCAGTGACTTGGTCTGTGAATAAAGACGTGTTTCTGAGAGCAATAAACATGTTAGATGTCAATACTTTTTATACCAAAATAACTTGCTTTGATAACTTATTGTTAAATCTCAAATGTGGGAGTTTGTGCGTTTACTGATGTTCATGCACAAAATGTTGATTCGGTTTTAATGACCGTTAATTAACGTCGTCACTGAACTCGAACAGGCTTAAAACCACATTAAAAACGTTTGATTTGTTTTTCATCCAGATTTTAGTGTTCAATGGATTGAAATCTAATAAGATAATTGTTAAAGCAGTCATATTGTGCAGAAAGAATCAGCCTCCAAACTCCCACAATTCTGTTTTTATAGACATTCTTTATAATATAGCCTTTTATTGTCATTGTACACATACACACAATGAAATCTGTCTGCATTTAACCCATCCAAATTACAGTTAGACACTTCTCCCAATTTAAGATCAATTTACAGCTTGTTTAACACCGGCTTGATGTGTAACAAAAATATCCCAGATCCTTTTTTACCTGATTATTAAATGCCCCATTATTAAATATACCTGCAATTAAATGATTCATTTAGATTAACTAATCACAAACCCTGTAATAAACTACATAATTTTTTTAAAACCTGACAGCACTAAATAAAATATGTATGCTGTGTGTGGCGACCCCAAGTGCAAACAAGGGAGCAGCCGAAGGGACTTACTTTTTTATGCTGTGTGTGTTTCAGATGGTTTTCTCAGAGTCACCGCTGCAAAGGTTCACGCCATGGATTGGGAGACCTTTGTCATCATCATCATGTTATACACCGGTTATGTTTCACTGTGAATTTTGAATACATTTTTTGTACTTTTTGCTAAAATGTCTCCACTTTTGTGCAACATCAATTTGATTTGTAAAAGTTACCAAGGTTTACTGATTTAAAGGCTAACAGTTTGAAAGGCTGTTTAAGCGTAATCCAGTAGTAAAATAAGTTTTACATTTAATAGGGTCATAAATGTAAATTGAAGTAAACAGACAGTAAAACTGGTTGTTCAAAATTCCTTGATGTAATGGTGCCTTCACTGAAGTGACTAAACCTTTTTGTTTATGTTAAATACAATTTGGTAAAATCTCAGTTTAGACATGGTTATTCCAGCATCTGTGTAAAGATTCAGCCAGGTGTAGTGTATAGTGTCTTCTGGAGTGGCAAATCCCAAATTAAAAATTCTTAGAAATGAAACTTCATTGCACCAAAACATCAATGACAAAATGTTTTTTACTGTTGACTCAGCCTGAAATGACAAATTATGATACAGTCACATGAGTCAAATTGTTTACTGCAACAAAAACCTCTTCTGAGCAGGTACCAAAAAAAGCACCCGGTACCAGGTACTAACCCTAATGGAAAAGCAAGAAAAACCCGAGTAGTGCCGAGTAATGCTACTTTTGTGAAGTAGAAAAGTGCCTTAAGAAAAATGTTGCCTAATTTTCCCATTCAGCATGGAAATGTCCATCAACAGTGATGCTGATGGCCACATAAAGAAGCACAAATACTACCATGCAATTACACAAGAAGTGACAAAATAGCCTTAAAAAGGCCAGCCATGTGACAAGGAATTCAGCAAATATTTACACATCTGAGAGAGGCACTTACCTGTAGAGCAGTCATGGCCAGTCCAGTTGGGATCACAGCTGCAGGTTCCAGTGTCTGCCAGGAAAGCACCGTGCCCAGAGCACTGGTCCATGCATGAGGCCCTGGGGCTCTCACATCCTGGCCCACCCCAGCCCACAAAGCAGTGGCACTCTCCCTGTACACAGACCCCTCGGCCAGAGCATGTTGGGTCCAGGCAGTCCACTAAAAGGGTTCCAAAGTGACAGTGTCAGAACAAAGGCACAGTGTCAAACAAACCAGTCACCTGCTGTTTCCTGCTCTGAGAGTGAAAGCACCTCTGCTGTGGCAACTGGGCATTTTGATTTAAGCATGAGCAAAAAGAACTGTAGCAAGCCAGTCCTTAGCTGCAGATAGAACTGTCTTAGTACATGTGAAATATTCAGAGTGAGCACACCGAAGATAAGCTATATTTCTCTTAAAAACCAAAGGTAAATTTGGAACAGAGCAAATGAAATGACTTTTTTCACACTGAAGCTTATGATTACAGGTACTTCCTGCTCTCAGACTAGAACTAGCCCATCAGGTCATCATGAAAAATCCTCCTAAAGTGGAAAGTCATTGAAATATGCCAGGATGTGGTCATTCCCAAACGCTTTGTCACATAAGGTTGAACAGCTTTATTTTGGAGTACTGTGTCAGGATAAGACATAGGGAGACAATGAATGAAAATGATGATGAATGAACACTGCATTATCTATTATTTCTACTCGCACTCATCTTGTGTGTTTATTAAGAGCTGACATAACGTGAATTTCTCCACTGTGAGATCAATAAAGTCTTATGTTATCTTATCTAACCATGGTGAATAGGACACATCTGGAAGACAATCAAGATACACATGAAGAGCAGCAAGCAAAATGACTAAGGTATGCAAAGGTAGACGATTACTGTGGCTGTAAACACATTTGTTGCTCAGACAGCTAAGAGTGATGTTTGAGCAGTGACAAAACTGAAAACCCGTGGTAACTAACTTTCCATTTATTTATCAAAATTTTGTGTAGCCAAGAAAAATGGCTTTTGTACCCCATAATCAGTGGTGGGAACAGCTAACCAAAGACTTAGCTTCGATTACCGTTAATCCGCTAACTGAAAAGTTAACTTTTATAAAGCTAAGCCGATAAATCCCTAAAAAGTTTAGCGGAAGTTACACATAAAAGCTAAACTGATAATTGACTTCAGTACATGGCAGCTACTGACACAAGGAATCAGGGCTTCTGTTTCAGATCAGCCTTCTCTCATTAAAAGAAACCTGGTGATCAGAGAGGGGGGTGGAGATAATTTCTCTTCACACCATACAGACCTGCCAGTCATTTCACTGGAGTCTTGCACAGGCAGACAGTTTTGACTTATGGTTATAATTTTAAACAAACTAATTTCGGACAAGTTATTGAAATTAACATCACATCTGTCATTTTACGAAGTGAAAATATCAGCTATATGTTTTAGTTTTAAAGTAATACACTAATTTTGAAGGTTTTAGCGTTTAGACACACATGCCGCATTGCATTCTGGGTACATTAGTTTCCTGACGTCAGTGGTTGGCTGGTATGGGTATAACACACAGTTACTGAAACATGTGGTGGGATTTACAAATAAATCTGTATTTGTAAATATGTCATTTTTTTCATTTGTAAAAAAAAAACAAAAAGCAATTTGAAAACTGAAAATTCTGTTTTGTTAAGTCCATCACTTTTAGTGAATGTGTGGCTTCTCATACTGCCATGAACACTGCCATCTACTGGTAATTGTGGGTAAGTGGAGATGAAATCTCTTTTCATTTCATCCCTGTATAAGGCAAAGTACTAAGACATTAGACATTCATGTTGACCAGTACAGGCTGTAATTGCTGCACAACATGCGCTTGCTGCATTCACATGTTGGTTATAGGCAGCAGAGAGTAAGCCAGATGGTCCATTGTTTTCAATGAGAGGACAAGGGAAAATTATGCCACCATCAGCTGAGAACTGCAAATGCATTTGCCACCAAAAGCTAAAAACTTTCAACATTTATCCTCTGCTGTAGCAGCAAGGACAATCCGCATGTTGCTTATCTTAAACAAGGAGAAAAAAAAAACAGTTAATGAAAGATGGACTATTTAAACTCACCCAGTTTTAATCTGGTGCCAAAAAGATCTTTTTTTTTAACTACCATCAGAATCAGAGCGTCGTGTTTTAATATGATGCTGTGAAAAATGCTAAAGCTTTGTTGTATCTTTCAATTGGGTAAATTATTGTCCACCTTGTTAACAGTGAACAAGAGTGCTCTGCCCCCTGCTGGCAAATGCTGCTTTGGTACAAGTGCTTGCTACATAATTAATCCTAAAAATGTGAGGAGTTGATTTCAGAATGCAGGCACCCACTCATGAAACTGAGCCCAACTCAAACGACATGATAATATGTGAAATACCACCCTATAACAAGGACTTATACCAAGTTTTATGAAATTCCTACAAATGTGAAAGGAGTTGATTTCAGAATGCAGGTACCCACTAACAAAACTGATGGTGTCTAGATTTCTTAATGAAGCGCCATCACTCTGGTAAAATGGGCCCAACTTGAACGACATGATAATATGTAATATAATAAGGAACTGATTTCAGAATGCTTATACCCTTTTTGGGATGGGCAGATGGATGGATGGGGAGACAGACAAACGAACTGAAATCGCCATGACATATTCCCCCTTTGGACCTTGGGCCAGCGAGGGATAAAAATGTCTGATGTCATCATCTTCTGTCTGTCACTGAAGATGACAGTAAATTCTGCTGTTGCAACCAGTATAATGGCTTTTCACCCACCAAGGTGTAACAGCAAGTGTTCACCGTGTAACACAAGACATCAAACAGCAATGCTATGTCAGCATCTGCACAGTGTTGTGAAGCTTTTGATGCAGGCCAAAAATGTGTGTCATACTGTTTTTGTTAATAAAACCAGAAGAAGAGATTAAGAAGGACCTTTTGTGCATAGATGAATACACACAACGAAGATTATCCTGTGCATTTAACCCATCCGAATTCCAGTTAGACACAAACCCACCACTAGGAGCAGTGGGCAGCCAGAGTCCAGCACCCGGGACACTGCCTTGGTCAGGGGCAGAGAAAGGAGCAGACTCTAAATAAGCATGTTTTTAATAGTGGGTGGAAAGCGGAGTGCTTGGAGGAAACCCACGCAGACACGGGGAGAACATGCAAACCACACACTGATTGGAACTGGGTGTGGGTGAAAATCAAATCCCAGACCTTCTTGCTCTGAGGCAGGAGTACTAACCACTGAGCCAACCTGTTGCCCCACTAACCATAAATGTAAACCACACCCTAACCCTAACCCTGCACATTGCTATATAGGTGTCAACATCAATGACATTAAGTAAAAACATTGGGCAACAGCTGACTTATTTGAAAATTTGAAAATTCCTGCAATGAAAAAAAAAATGCACAGCTTCCTCTGCTGAATCTTTTTTTTGTATTTGACATTGTATCAGCTTAATTAATACACAAATGTATAACAAATGCTTGTTTCTATCGCATCCTTTCCCTTGACATGTTGTAAAGTAAGTGTTCATTTTGTAAGAGCCAGGAGCTGCCGGAGTACATGATTATAATAATAAGATTCCATTCAAACAACAACTGTGTGGTACACACAGATGGCAAATGGGCGTCAGGCAGGAGCGATGTCTGGCCACTGTGAGCAGCAGGCCGCGCCATGGCTGCTCCCCTTTACCATGACATAAATGGGTATAAAGGCCGTTATAGTAAGACAAACAGGATCTCTTAGCAGATGGTTTGGGAACAAGGCACAAAGATCAGAGGCTAACTGACAAGAAACTCTCTCCTGGCAATTAATCATTGTGGCTGAAGGTCGTGCAGAAGAAAGGTAGAAATGGTAAAGGACTCGCGTTCACATTCCGCTCCACTCCTTATGGCTAACACTTCACCCAAAATAGAATGGAGGCCGATGGATGTCACAAACCCCCATTTATCAAACTCCCACGGTCCATTTTTCATCTTGAAATGAGAGCCTTCAAGAGCTGACAAACACAATGGCTCCTTCAATCTTATCTAGTCAAGCCTTATCCACCATCACAGATGTGTAGCTTCTAATGGACAAACATCAGAACCTGCATCTGAAATTCAGACACAAAAGGAGCGGTTTGATTAATGTAATGCCTTATATCCATGATGTATATGGAAAAACGCCAAGACGCATGCTGAGAAAGGTTACAGCGTATCTCCTACTTCAGAGGAAGCTTTGAGTGCTAATCACTCTGTGAAAATAATGAAATAATTCATTAGAAAAAGACACCTAATCCCATTGTCTCTTAAAAAAATAGAATAAAAACCAAACAACTCATATGGTGTTGGACGTTGTACGGAAAACAGTAACACTATGCTGGCTTTGATCATGTTTTTGCATGTGATGATATGAGGGTGATTTGAAGTCTAACTGTATTGACCTCAAACAATGAGAATGCATTATGATTGATTATCCATTGTTAAATAACCTGTGGAACCATCCATCTCACAAAAGTCGACTTTACGTAGGTAATTAAAAAAATCACATTTTTCCTTCTTGTTTTTCTATGACATATCCAGCACTCAGACACTGAAACCAATCCCATCAATGCATGATCCAACAAACTTTACAACTGAAGAAACCACATCAATACCCAAATACAGGCCACAAAGAAATACCCAACAGGATACTAAAGTATCCCTATGTATTATATGTTTGTGCATGACCTCACAAAAGCAAGGAGAAGCTGCTTACTGCACTGTAACGTGAAATTCTTGAATTAGCATGTGCAAATTCCTATACTGTCTGACAATTCAGTCCAGTCTCACTTTTTTTTTTGTCCTTATTACTCAAACATGAGTCTGCCAAAATATTTAAGAAATACAATATGGAACCAGATATAGCTGGAAAATTACTGACCTGTTTCAAACTAGTCATTTCTATTTTTATTTATTTATTTATTTATTGCATATTAGAGAATGACCTTACTGAATTTGAAGTTGTTTTTTCATTGTTTTTTTTTTAACTTAATCTTTTTCAGATAATGAACTTGCTAAAGTGGTGAATGATCATTTGTTGGATATGGATGCAGACTCTACTTATGTTTTACTGCTCTTAGATGTTCTTGCTGCATACACCAGATCACTCTGTATTGGTGGTCAAAACAGAAGATCATTTTGGCATCTATATAAGTGCTCTCATTACCGAGGTTATAAATGCCAGATCTACTGAAATGCATTTTCTAGCATGTCTGAATTTGCCACAGTGAAATATGGGATACCTCATGGGTCATCTCTAGGTTCACTATTCTTTTATATGCGACCTTTTGGTCAATTTATATTTAGCCAAGGAATTTCATAGAGAGAGTAAAGGCGTGAGGCTGGATCATCAGATCGCTGTGCTCTACTGTCCAGCTGGACAGCAACACCCCCATCTGACCACTACAGAGCTGATTTCCTGGTGAGAGTAAAAGAGAGCGTGCACCGGGGTGGTGTGCGGCTGCTGTGTAATGCTTTAACTGGCAGGACCTGCCTCACCTCCCATCTGAATTACCAGCCCAGTCTCAAGTTTTTTTTTTTTTTTGTGCTCCTGTCACGAAATGTGTCAAATTTTTGTGACGGGGATTTTTTTAACTCACTATTACTAACCCTACTCCTACCCCCAACCCTAACCTTAACCATAACTTAATCCTACTCCTTCCCCCCACCCTAACCATAACCACCCCCGACCCCTCGCTTCACTTTTAATTTCGTGCAACCATCACGGAATGAATTAGTATGAATTCATGCTGCCATGACAAAAATGAGGCGCTTTTCATCACAATATCACAAACCAATAGATTAATGTATATCTCGTGCTGCTGAATCACGACTTGCCGTGAGACTGGGTTAGACAATTACAGCCCTTTTCAAGTTGAATAAACAACATATTTTAATTTCAGGAGTGTCAAATCACCATTTTTTTCACAGCTCTCAATGACATCACCACACCAACACTTAACACTCACCATGTTGGAAAACCAACATGTAACTTCTGTGATATTCTAAATTCTGCTGCTTTTTTTTTTTTTTTTACTGCTGTTTTGATTATGATTCAGTTTGGGCTGAAGTTTGGCTTTGATGGTTATGATCATGTTTAAATTTAGTTTATTTACTCACACTACCTTTGTAGTTATCTAAGCGATGCTCAGTGCTTTGAGAATGTGTTGCTGTCTGTGACCTTTGCAGTGAGACTGGATTGCAAATAAATGGCTTTTTAAAATGATAGTCAATTGGTTTAATTTGTTTTCATGTGCAAATGAGAGCCTTGAATAGGGAATAAGAACCTCCACATTGGCCCTGAGGCCCATTGGTGTCGGTGCTTATCCCCAGGTACAGTACTGTGAAGTGGATGAGAGTCTACACAGTAAAAGTACCAGTGTTAACACTGACAGTGAACATATGGTCCCACTCTGGCCAGGGTAGGACCATATGTACACTGTCAGTGTTAATTTAACACTGTCAGTGCTAGTTTTGTACTGGTGATTTTACTGTGTATGACACTCCCTGGATGGGACACCAGTCCATTTCAAGTTTCTTTCCCAGCCAAGGCCGGTGCCCATTTATAGCTGGGTAGACTAAGAAAAATGCAGATAACGTGTCCTTTTGACACATGCATATAGCTTGACCAGGAATCAAACCCAGGCCTACATGTAGTCCAACTTCTAAACCACTGGGCTACCTTCTCTGTGATATTGAATAAGCTCAAAACATTTATTATTGTTCCCATTACGCCACATTTGAAGAATACGTCATCAAGTGACACAGTATACTAAATTCTGAAATACCTTTATTTTACAGTGTTTTGCATCATCTTACCCTAGAATAATTCATAACTGACTCAGCATTCCAGTGCAGGCAAGCAGGCCAATCTTATTTTATACATTTTCCTGGTTGAAAAAATATGAAGATTTACTTTGTATCAAAATGTCAAATAATCAAACTATACTCTACTGGAACCCAACAAAATGAAGTAAATACAACTGAATAATGGGCAAAAGTGCATTTTTACAGTGAGTTGTTGATGTTTACTTGACCTATGTTGGGTTAAATTGGCATTATATCTTATAAAATGATCATTTGGAAAAACAAACAAGCAAGCAAGCAAAAATGAATAAATAAGATTAACCTTCTTCACAGTTTTCTCCCTTGTATCCCGGGTTGCAGATACAGGTCCCCACAATGCAGGTCCCATGGCTGCTGCATGTGACATCAATGCACTGGTTGGTGGGAACGTCACATTCAGAACCTTTCCATCCGCTGTGACACATGCAGCGACCTTTAAGGTATTGACCATTCCCACTGCACAGCACTGGACAGGCAGCTTTGAAAAGAGCAGACAGCACACATCCATGTGAATGGGCCCCTCCAACCACAGCTTCAAAGAAGAGTGCGTGTGTGTGTGTGTGGTAACACCTCCATCTGACAACAGCTTTCTCACCAAAATGCTCACAGTTTTAAGGCCCCCTGACACTTGCACGACTTTGATCCGTGCACTTGCACGCACTCTGCCGTGCACAAGAGTAAACTTGTCTCAAACTCGCTGTAAACTGGTGTAAACTGTGGGCAGCTTCGTGCAAGTGTGCAAGAAAATTAATTATCAATTAATAATTAATTACGTCAACTTTACGTGAACATTACGCAAACAAGTCAAAAACACTGCATGTGTGTGAGTGATTGCATCAGCGCACCGCATCAGAGCTCAGCTCGTCTGAACGATTATAACGAGATGTAAAAGCTATCATAAACATATTTTTACAGCTGCACACAAGAAGGGATGAACATGCAACTGTTTTACCAGGCCATTCCAATATAAACATGACAAATAATTACCTTTTTAGACATCTCCAAATACGTTCTCCACCTCATTAAGCGCGCAAGCGAGAAAAGCAGCAGCTGGAGCGCTCCTCTGTGATTCTGGAAGCAGAGCCATTTTCAACAGCCACCTCGCAGAGAAAACGATTAATCTGCTACAAAATAATTATTTTATATACGCAGCGTCCAGCGCACAATGCGTGGCAGCCAGTGGAACAAAGCAGGTGGGATCATCACGGCGATGTGCGTACAAATGCGTGGATCAAAGTTGTGCAAGTGTCAGGGCACCTTTATTTTTTTACAAAGTGCATCATAAACTACTACTCTTAGGACCTTTGGCAGAGCTCATTTTCACACTGAACATACTCTGCAAAAGGAAGAGGATGATAAAGACAATTTTTGAAACATTCTTTTGCAAAATCAAATACAGATTGCATATTTTAAGAAAATTTTCATTTTTTTTTCCTCAGTTCCACGTGAAATCAATCCTAGTGTAATATGTTGTGATTTTGTTTGTTTGTTTGTTTTTCCTTTTTGGAGAGGCTCATTTGTTTTCCCCAAACAATGAAGACACTTGATGCTGAAATCAAAAAATGAATGTGGAAGTTCGCTTTAGAATACCAGTGTTTATATTTCGATGTGTAAACAACATGGACCATACAGGAAGCATCTTGTGTATCAGCCCATGTTTGGGTAAAAATACTGGAACAGATAAGGTTTCAAAGTAAATAACTCCTAGAAATACTATTTGATATCACCACACTGAATTCTTCGTTTGTTCTGCTTTTCAAGGTCTTTCATTCAGCTGCTGTTTGCTTCAGGGGAGTCCATCAGTCTCCTCCTCAGATGAACTGAAGATGAGCTGCATGCCCAAATGGATTAAGGTCTTATGACTGACTTGGATAGTCTAGAAATTTCCACTAGAGATGGGCTGATCCACATTTTTTTCAGTTGCGATCTAATACCAATACAGATTTTGAACTACTTATGTGCCTTCTTGTGCCTTGTAACCACAGCATGCGAGCTTGCTCTGTGTTCACAAGGTTAAGAAGTCAGCAGGTGCTTCTACATTGCGGAAAAGTTTACATTTTGATATAAGAAAGTGCACTTGTGTTGAAGCTTTTAAGCCAAATATTTAAATTGATTTTTCTTCTGTTTACCATTTGTTATACTGTTTAATCTTAGCTGAACTACACTGGGGCGGCAGGTGGATAAGTAGTTAGCACTGTTGCCTGACATTGAGAAGGTCCCGGGGTCGCTTCCCACCTTGCCCTTTCTGTGGAATTTGTGTGGGTTCCCTCTGGGTGTTCCAGCTTCCTCCCACTTCTAAAGACATGCAGGTTATGTGAATAGGTGACTAAATTGGCCATAGGTGTGGATGTGTTTGTGGCCATGTGATAGATTGGCGGTCTGTTCAGGGTGTACCTCGCCTCTCGCACAATGACTATACTTAACCTCTTATTATACAGAAGGTTGCAGCACGACATGTAACATGTTTGAAAATATAATACAGACTGCAGCACAAATGCTTTTCTGCTCATAAAAAAAGAAGACAGAAATTTGTATTTTTTGCCAGTACTACTACTAGAATTTTTGAGATTATTTTTACATTCACCATCCTGGTGATTCAGAAGCAATGTAGGCTCACCCCATCATGTGCTCATTTGATGAAGGGATGAGCACTTAGATCTGTAAGTGGGCTGGCCCTGTTCAACAAAAGATTGATGTCAATATCAGACATGATACGGATATTACATCGGAACTGGCCCATCTCTAATTTTTCACTTTTCCCCACAATTAAGTCCTTGTGTAGAGTTGGCAGTGTGTTTTGGATTGTTGTCTTGCTGCATGATGATGTTCCTCCTGATTAATTTGGATGCATTTCAATGCAAGTTGGCAGAGAAAATGTTCATGCGGACTTCCAAATTCATTCTGCTGCTACCAGTGGCATGCTCAATCTGCCACTACTGCCACCACATTTCACAGATGCGCTTGTGCGTGGATCATGTGCACATCCTTTGTTCCTCCAGACTTTGGCCTTACAGTCACTTTGGTTGAGGTTAATATTGGTCTCATCAGTCCATATCTTTTTGCTGCAGAGCCACTGTAGGTTTTTTTGTTTGCAAATTCCAATCTGGCTTTCAGACTATTCCTGCTAAGCAGTTTGCAGTTTATATTTCTGCTCTCTATTCTTTGAACTGGATACTAATCAGCTTTTCTAAGATTTCTGCTACAATACACAATTTAGAAATCGGTGCATAATTATTTTTACTGGAGGAATTGCCTTATTTTAGTAGAGTTAAAACATGCAGATTTCTGTATTTTACTGTATAAATGTCACATCTTATGAGAGAAACATTAAAAATATGAGTTCATGATTTGTCAATCAGATCAGGTGCAATCTTAAGAAAAAAGAATTTAAGATTATCAGGTCCTACAGATTTATTTACGTCCAGCTGTTTTCAGGCCCTATGAACCTTTGGAATTGGCCCAAATCGGGATAAGCAGTCTCACACAAACAACCCAATGAAATAAAACGTTAATTAAACCAATCAAGGATATCAATCTTATCAGCGAAGGCACATAAGCCTCTGACAACATGGATGGGCAACTTATTCGAAGTGATATGTCAGTAAAAGAGTTTAAGACTTCCAAAATTTCCATTGGCTGAAAAACTGTGACTTTGCTCTTTTTAACCTGGTTGACCACTGATTTCTAAATTGAGTAAAATGGAACCAGTCGGCCTGTAATGAGAGAAAGGTGTGTTTGGGCTAAGGCCAGAAAAACCAAACTGAAGAGGATGGGCAAATTGAGGAAAGATGGCTCCGTCCTTTTATTGTGTAAAAACATATCAGGCCTGTAATGCAAAGATGAGGAGAATTCTTCTCTATAGAATTACTGACAGAGATGAAAATAATGATACAGAGATACAGAGAATGTTGCCAAATTCAATAAGAAAGTTATTAAATGTGTTGAAAGGCATATTGTGTGCAATGAAATAAAGTTTAAGCTACAAACTACACTTCTCTACCCTTACCAAAAAGTAGTATATGCATGTATGTTTCAAGTATACTTCTAGTTTACTTTTTGTATACTTATCAGTACTATTTTTTGGTAAGGGTAGCCATGCAGTCGACACACTGCATTTTGATCATCACTACCTTAAAATTTCAATTGTATGTGAATGACAGAGATCAATAGAGACATTAGGCCTAAGGGAGAGACTCACCTCGCCCACAGTCGGGTCCTTTGAATCCTAAAAAGCAGTGGCATGTTCCAGCCACACAGTCACCATTTCCAAAGCAGTTACTGGGACAGTCATCAATTGAATCTGGAAGAGAGCAGTCACAAGCTATTTTTCAGTAAAGTGGAAGGACAAACAAAATCCACTCAGTCCTTTACTTCTGGGTTGATCTTTAGCCTGATACTAATGACACTTTAATAAGTACAGGCTCCAATCCTGTTACATTTCTGTTTCACAGCAAACATATTTTCAAATGAAGATGATGTGATTCACACACGGGGAGGATTTATGAAAAGACTTAACAACTTCTGATTAAACCTCTACCAAAAGTCCGAAAGCAAATAAATTCTCTTCAAGCCCAAATGCACTGAATGTGATAAGTAGTATGCATTGCTTGACAAATCCAATTTGATTTGTCACCCTGTGACCAGAAGACTCAAAACATCAGCAACACTGCAGAATTACTGTGCAGCCATGGGTGATGTTAGTGTGTTCTATTTTACTACAGCCAGCAGGGGGACAGAGTATTGCACATCACCCACGTGTGCACATCCCCATGCATCACTGGCACGTTCTTGTGACATGATAACAAAATTGATCTGATTTTGAACATCTTAAATTAGAATATCGAAGTTTGAGTATGATTTTGTTTCGACCGCCCACTGTACACTGTAACAGATTGTTGTATTTTAAACCCCCCCCCCCCCCCCCCCCAATCAGCTTTCAGTTTTTTTCTACCCGTGACTGTAATTTTCAGCAAATTGAAAATTATGGCTTTATGATTATTGAAATTATGATTTTTATGTTCCCACACCTAGCTTGGAAACAGAGAGCAAGAATATTAAGTTGTCATTCAATTTTGACAGGTGTGTTTTACCTTTGGGTTCGACCCACCTCCAAGCCAAATCATAATGTGGCAGTTTGGTAAGGCTGGAAGCACAGTTGGTGGTTTTATTTCCAAATGCAATTTTACAAGACAAAGGCCATGCTTCTGTGAGTATCTTCTAATTTATTTATACTGTACTAGCTGGGGTACCCGGAGCTGCCCGGGTTAACCTGTTTTAGACATAAGCCAAATGCCAATCATTTTAATCAAAACAATTGCCCAACATTTGTTTTTGTAATGCTGATGTCTTATAAATATAATACTTAATGGGCTAAAGTTTGTCCAGCAGAACTATAAGAGGTAGACTCCCCAAACTATGTAAATACTTGGTTAAAAGACAAACACATTTGAAGTCCCTCATGCAGACTTTGTTTTGCAATCAAATTAATAACAAAATTACACACAAAAGGTATTTAACAATAAATGTAAATATCAATGAATCAAAATTGAGCTAGTGGTGTATTTCACTGTTTTTACATTGCAATTTTACAAACATAAAATGAATGTATTCAGACAGGAAGGCAAACTGGGTTGTACAGGACTGTCAGGTACTTAACAGTTCAGAACATAAAGTAGCTGAAGAAAGGGATTAAATAAACAGAGATGGCCAAAAAATTTGAATCTGGAAATCTGAATCTGCCTGGTCATACCCACAGCCTCAGCCTAAGCATGTTGTTGTTTTGCTGAGTGTGCTATGGCTGTGCTGTGCTGAGTGTGCTGTAGAAAGGGACTAAATAAACAGAGATGGCCAACACATATACAGGGCTGGAAATTTGAATCTGCCTGGTCATACACACAGCCATCTATTTTGGGGGTAATTTTCAGTTCAACTTTTAAAAAAATTGTACCAGTCTGTTCCCCATGTCATGAGGATTCAGAATATATATAGTTTTTAGGGCTACATATTATAGTTTGGGAGTTTATCCCAGACAGACAGAAAGACAGACAGAAGTGGCAGCATGAAAAGCACAAGGTACAACACTGTATGGTCTTACATAAATGGCTATTTTGGGGGTAATTTTCAGTTCAACTTAAAAAAAAAAATGGTACCAGTTTGTTCCCCATGTCATGATTCAGAATATATATAGTTTTTAGGGCTACATATTATAGTTTGGGAGTTTATCCCAGACAGACAGAAAGACAGACAGAAGTGGCAGCATGAAAAGCACAAGGTACAACACTGTATGGTCTTACATAAATGGCTATTTTGGGGTAATTTTCAGTTCACCTTCAAAAAAAAGGTACCAGTTTGTTCCCCATGTCATGAGGATTCAGAATATATATAGTTTTTAGGGTTACATATTATAGTTTGGGAGTTTATCCCGGACAGACAGACAGACGTAGCCCTTTATGTATATAGATTTACAAAAGTGACAAAGCCAGCACTTAGCCAACTGAACGTCACTGTGCTCAGAGCGCAGCAGTGCCTTTGTGTTGGTCCATGGCTCAATCTGCAGGATAGGTTTTGTGCCGCGTAATGAACGGCTCTGTGGCGCGTCCCTCCGCTTTTCTTTCCATGAAAAAAACTTCTGTAACAGTGGAATGTGCCGAAAAAGTGCTGATGTCCACGCCTGTTGCCTTTCTGTGAAAGTCAGACGAAGTCCCGGATCAACAAAGCCTTCACGCTGGAAATGATCTGGTTGTTTCAGCGGTGTTTGAGCTTGTCAATCGGCGCTCGGAGCGCGGCGTGCTCTCAGCAGTTGTGGGCAGTCTTTAAACCATCTGGATCACTCCTTAATCTGTGTAATCCCCATAAAATCGTCCCTGAAAGCCATATTAATTTTCCGAACGGTGTCCACCTGGAGGTCTCTCACAGTTTCTGGAAAAAAACTGATGCAACAAAGCTCCAAATCGTTCAGACATTTATTCGCAATAAAAATCCGACGAGAGGGGTGGACCAGTGCTCACACAAAGCCTGCTCACAGGCGAATGACGCAACCGACAGGCGTGAAAAAACTCACGCATGCGCACGAAGGTTCAAGCTTGGCTGATGCAATCACACGTGATTCAAATCCATATGGTTTTTGAAAAAAATAAAATGGTCGGATACTTTTCTAACAGACCTCGTATATATCTATATCTATCTATCTATATCTATATCTATATATATATACACACACACACACACACACACACACACACACACACACACACACACACACACACACACACACACACACACACACACACACACACACACACACACACACACACACACACACACACACAATTTAATGTTTCTGATACTTTTTCATTCCAATGTAACTTGGTTCAATAACTGTCAAAGATATATCTCAAATGTGCTTGTTTTGTGCGTGAACAGCCACATGGTGCTCTCACAGATTTACAAAAATGTAAAAATGCTGGATTCATGAGGCTTTTCATTCAGATTTTAATGTTCAATGGGCAGTTTAGAAAAATGAAATGTCTTGGATCCAAGAAGATAAATATTAAAAGGGTTACACTGTGCCAAAACACTTTTTAGTCTATCTTTTACATTTTCATGTCTTTAATATTCAACATCTCCAAAGTTCTACAATTCTGAGTGTTCAGATATTCTCCTGATTTAAGCAGAATTTATGTCCAACACAGCTAGTTTAATGCCTATGTGACATATGTAATGGAAATAACCCATCTCCTCAGATCCTCTAACTTTATCTCAGATTATTAAAAGCCCCCCTCCACCCCATCCCAACACACACACAGTATTTCAATATCCGAGGATTACAACTGTATTCCAAAATTGCAAAAAACACTGATATGCAAAGTGAAAAGTGCTACATCATACACATCACCACCTTAATTGAAGTAATCACAAATTTTCAAAATACATTTTGGAGTGCAGAAATAAATAATGCTCCATATGTTCACGATGCATCTTTTTTGCAGAGTTCATAGATTGCAGTTCATTTTTATACATTAAAATATTTCTGTAATTGTTTTTAATGAAAGTAAAAAAAAAAAAAATCTCCATTGTTTATGTATTTGTGAGAGTCTAATATTTGTAAGCTGTATATACTTTGTGATTTTAGGCTGTAATTAATTTCTATATATGTGTATCATGTCTGGTTGGAACTGAATAGGCTACATCAAGCTAAAACAGAGCTCAGTTGACCAGTAAATTAATGTATTATACACTGCATGCAGTTAGTGCACTTTCTGCAAAAACAGACTATCCCTGGTTCAAGGCCAGCCATGCCTCAATTTATTTGTAGAAAATAAAATTAGAAAAAGCCAAATCAAATGAATGGCTTTATTCCTTTTTATTGGCTTTAATAATACACGCCATAGTAAAACATTGTATAAATCAAGAGTGTAAATTTGCAGCTTTTATTGCTCATAAACAATGAGCATAAAATGGCTGACTGTCATGCAGAATGCTGTTACATTCTGAGTGCGCATGTGCAGCGTTGTGTAAATGTCACAGGACTAAGTGTGAACTCCCAACTCTTGCTGGTGTGCAAAGCAATAAAAGGACATTCGTCTAAATCATGTCCAAGGAGAGGCTCTCCGTGCAGGCTAAGGAAGAGCTGATGACCTCTAAAGTGTGGATACTCGACACGTTGGGCCGGTTAAAAAGCCTTTGGTTTTTTGGGGGGTTGTTTTGGTGGATTGTTAATGAAATTTATTTTCATTGCGAGCAGAAAGCTGAATGGCAGATCGTCTTGAACACTGATCAAAAATAAATGGAGCAATGTGACACTAATAAAGCTTTGTCAGCTTTTAAAATAAATGAATTTTTCCTTTTTGTCGATGGCAGAACAAAGCGGCGGCAGCAGCATGGAAAACGCAGGCACAGCACCGCATTACACTGAGGGACTTCTTCAAAAACTCTGCATTGATTCACATTAAAAGACTTTATTTACTCTGTATGCTGCCAACAGGTCTGTTTCACATGATGGAAGTGTCCATTTTTGTTAATTAAAAAAAAATTAAATACAGGCTCTAACAGCTCTATTCCTGTTCACAGGGATTTGTTTCGGGTGGAAATAACACGTTTTGACAGAAACACTAAAATGTCTGTCAGGTTCGAGTCTGGTCTGGACAGGAATACGAGGCTCGAACCGAAATTTAATGCCCTCCAGATCCAAGACCAACAGCCCTCTGATAAGGACAGTTTGGTTTATGATAAATTGAGAACTTGTCTGAGAGGACAAGCTGAGTGACCCCCCGAGACCTCCGAGTACAGGGACCAAGTCCAAGAGGTGAGGTCAAGTTCACCATCTTACAGTGCGCCTTTTTCTGTTACTAAACACCCTAAAAATATTGACTTGGTGGGCTTTCGTTTTTTTCATGATGACTGGAGCAGTACGCTTGAATTTTTTTGATGAATGAATCAAATGTTGGGTTTTTTTATAGTGTTCTGCAACCTGCCTCAGAACACTGAAAAGTCCACTGTTTTTCCAGCTTTCCTCCCAAACACAGCTATCATATGTGCCACGCACGTTTCAATGAAGACATTAAATATAGTTTCACACAAGCTGTTTTGTAATTGTTGTAATATTGAGTGATGACGGAAATGCGCACACAGTGTGTGCAGGATTACAGCTGACAGCGGAAATGTTCTCCATTAAATACTGTCTTATTGTTCAGATTGCCACATGTGGGACACATTTAAGGGACTTTGTCCACCTTTCTTTGGGAAAGTTAGAGACATTTGTCACAGTGTTATCCATAGACTCAGTCATGTCTGTGTATTAACACGGAGGGCACATGCCAGCATTAAAAAGTGCTGCATCCCACAGGGCTCTGCAGGAGCAACTTGCAGAGTACCACCTGCATCAGACGCTCAAAGCGCTTTACAATTATGCCTCACATTCAGCCCGATGTCAGGGTGCTGCCATACGAGGCGCTTACTACACACCAGGAGCAATAGGGAATTAAAGGCCTTGCCCAAGGGCCCTTAGTGATTTTCCAGTCAGGCAGGGATTTGAACCCATCACATACAATTTGGCCAAGCACCTCAAGTGGATTTTGGCTCCTCTAGTGGGTAAGTCAGACCACCATGTGGAGAACACACAAGATTTTGTGAACAAGATCAAGGACCTGCAGCTGGAGGCAGATGAAACTATGGTGTCATTTGATGTGACATCATTGTTCACCTACATCCCTACTGCTGAGGCCGTCTCAGCTGTGAGGCAGAGACTGCTGGAGGATGTGTCTCTACTTGAAAGGACCAAACTCACACCAGACCACATCTGCCAACTCTTGGAGATCTGTCTTAACACCACGTATTTCTTGTTTAGGGGGAATTACTACAGGCAGATCCATGGTTGTGCGATGGGGTCTCCGGTATCCCCCATTGTGGCCAATCTGTACATAGAGCGAGCGGAGAAGACAGCCTTGACGTCTTTCACGGGCATCCCTCCCAGTCACTGGTTCAGATATGTCGATGACACATGGGTTAAAATCAAGCAACAGGAGGTTGAGGACTTTACAGAACACATCAACTCGGTGGACTCCAATATCAAGTTCACACGTGAGGATGCCAGAAACAACCATTTAGCCTTCTTGGACTGTGATGTTATGATTGGAGAGAACAGGCAGCTCCAGACAGGGGTTTAGAGAAAACCCACTCACACTGACCAATATCTGCGCTTTGGCTCAAACCACCCCCTTGAACACAAGCTCGGGGTGATCAGGACTCTTCAACACAGAGCCCTACAGGTGCCAACAACTGCAGAGGGAAGGGCTAAAGAACAACAACCTGTCTGGAAAGCCCTCACAGTATGTGGGTACCCACGATGGTCCCTGGACAAAGTGCAGAAGTCCCAGAGAACAAAGAGACCAGATAGACAGGAGACAGAGACAAGAAGAAGAGGAGTGTCTCTCCCTTATTTAGTAGGAGTAGGGGAAAAACTACAGAGGATCTTCAGACAGCACAAAATCCGAGTTTACTTTAAACCGGTTAACACCTTGAGACAGAAATTAGTTCACCCTAAGGACAGGATCCCTAGTTACAAACAGAGCAATGTAATGTATTCTGTCAGATGTCAGGAAAACTATAACAAACACTACATAGGTGAGACTAAGCAACCTTTACACAAAAGGCTATACCAGCACCGCAGAGAGGGCACCAGTGGACCTCAGTCTGCAGTTTATCTCCACCTTAAAGACACTAACCACACGTTTGAGGCCAAGGAAGTTAAAATATTAGCCAGAGAGAAGAAATGGTTTGAGAGGGGGTGAAGTAGGCATTCTATGTGAAACAGTTGAAACCCAGCCTTCACCGGGGAGGGGGTCTGAGACACGCTTTGTCCCCTGTTTACAATGGGGTACTCAGGTCAAAGCAGTTTCAGTCTTTTGTTCATGGTAATGAGTCATTCACGTCATCAGGAGAGTCGTCAAGGGAGCCATCAGGAGAGGCGTCCGTCCCATCATTAGGAGGGACAGCTGCCCTGTCATTAGGAGGGTGCTAACTAGAGCACAATAGGTGCTAATTAGAGCTATTGTTTAGTCACTAGCCTATAGCAGTCTGCCTCTCGGTAGGAGGGGTCTGGTTAGGTTTAAAACTCCAGCTTTTGTGGCTTCTGTTTATGCTTCTCTACAAGAATCAAGACAGAAATCAGACTACCAGAGCAAGAATTTTAGCTGAGGAAGCTTCTGCGATTTGAAGTGAAATGTCCTCGCGTCAAGCAACCCAGTCCAGTCAAAGATTCAAGCTTCTCTACTATGGAAACCACCTGGCCAACTGAGAGCCTACACTCAAACATGCATTCAGTAAGATGGGATGATTAAGAAAATGCAATGTGTCATGAGGAAACCATTCAAACACTAGAAGCACTCAGAGAGCGCAAACCTCCAAGGCCATAGGGTCACTGACGTCACATGGAATACCCTTTGGCAAAGAGACTTATTCCACATCGTTTCACGCATCTGCAAATGTATTTATAAAGAGAAACTGCATGAACTATACAAGTTTTTTTATTTTCTAATAACAAGTTTATTCAATGAGGAGAAACAAATGCTAAATTATTGTTGTGTTGTAACTTAATTTTTGTTCAGCCTTTGTGACCCGTCTTCATGAAGTTAGATGCAAAAATGTTGAAATTGGCCCTATCCTGCAATGCTAAAGAATCCTTAAAAAAATTACTGGATCCGGATCATGTTCCGGATCATTACCAAAATTTAATGACTTCTAAGTTAGGCCAAGATACACCCCTGGTAAAAATTTCATTGAAATCCGTTGAGGATTTTTTGAGTAATCCTGCTAAAAAACAAACCAACCAACCAACAAACGGACGCGACCGAAAACATAACCTCCTTGGCAGAGGTAATGACACAAATTTTCTGTGACAGGGCCTGACTTTTTTTCTTTTCTTTTTTAATTCAAGAATAAAAACATGATGAGTTGGCATGACATGTAGTATTTCTCATTGTGTAACGTGTCCTCATTACGACTCAATTCTCAAATTCAAGAATGACATAATTTATTCATCCAAGAGTTTTAGAAGTGAACAAGTACGTTTCTGGTAGAATGTCCCATATTACCAAATATTTTCTCTCCAGGAAAATCTAAAGATGAACCTGTGTATGTTCAAACTAAGTTATATTTATTCATCTTTTTCTCCTATAATTAGTCAGACCAGAGTGCATTTTTCTGTTTCATGACAAACATGGGACATTTTTCATGTAAAATTATTCAATCTATTGATCCATGTAAGTAAATCCAATAAATTATCCGAATAATTATTTCTACTTGCATGCACTCATACTCTTGCTTTTATTAGAAATAAGAGTGCGCACTGATCTCTCAGGCTGCCAGGAGCAGCAGAAATCCAAAACATGATGCTGAATTAAGCCTGAAATGGTGCTGAAAAATATTCAGTCTTGTCCATTGCCTCCAGGCAGAAGAAGCTCTGAGGCAAAACGAAGAGAACAAAGACTCTCTTGTGCTCCACAAAGGGCTTGAAATGTGAGCCATGGACTCGGCTTCCCTTTACTCTGGAGAGTCAATCAGCACCAAGGATGCAACGCAAGACAGAAAGAAGACAAAGAGAAAGAGTGAAGAAAGAGACGGTGGCAGACCAGAGATAAACGCAGTGTATGGGGAACCAGAGAAACACTGTTGATATTTTCTGTGCTGGAGGCTTGCATTTGCAATGCTGGAAAGTGAAGCGATGCAGGGGAATCTATCCTCCGGCATGATGGATGCAATCAGCATTTCACTGGGGTTTTGATGGCTTCCAACAAGAACATCTAACTACAGTAGGAGACCTGTGCATTTAGCTCATGCCTAGGGAAGCTAGTAGGGTGTGGTGGAGGTGACAAGCAGGAAAATGAGATGTGAATGTGCTGTTATAAAAATTCCTCCTGGAATTACAATTATGCAGGAAAGGTTCACAGTATGAATGTTGCAGCTCATGCACAAAAAAACAAACAAAAAAAAATCTTCAACCAGCCAGGCTGTAATTTATTGATTGCCAAGTAGGCAATGAAAGACCAACATCTCAGCAAGCAAATATAGGTCACTAACACCTCCTTCACACATGCACTGCAACCCTGAAACTATCTAGACGTGATTTGGAGGAATGCAAATGCTCAAATCAGTTGGACCAGACATGAAACTGACTTTAACCTGTCAGCTCCTGAGTACAGAGTGCTTATAGTGTCCGATTTAGTCCATGTCTGGAGTATTCATAATGAGCATGTTGATGACATTTCTATCAAATGCACTGGATGAAACTGGAAGAAAATACAAATATTCAAGTGAAGAAGAAAGGACATTTACATGAAGATACCAAAGAACTGAAAGAAGATGAGAGACACTGATCATCAGGGCCAAAGCCCAAATCAGCAAATTCAGGCAATGGCAAGAGCAATTTCTACAGCTTACTTTCTGCATGACGTTGTCCCTCCTGCACACACGACCCCCAGGTGCCACCCCTCGCCAAAATAAAACAAAGTATTTTACACTGGATATGTCTCTGACAGACAATCGTTTGTCGTGTGCTACAGCAAGTCTGTACAATGTCCAGTCCTATTCTCTAGACATTGGTCACAGGAATAAGGCAGGGAGCTGCTGAGTGCTGCAAAAGGAAGCTGTATGGATAAAATCTCTTCAAACGGACTTGGATTTAACGTGTGGGTGACACCAACAAATGTGCACAAATAATCACTAAAAATGATGAAATGTTGATATTTAAAAAAATCCTGAACAAGAAAAGTTGATAAGTGCGCAGGTGAAGGATAAACTACAGCTGTCTGAAGCCTCTATTTCAGGCCTCAGCCGTGGCCATACTGTTGCTACGTCATCACAAGAACAGCACCTGCTGATTCAAGCCCAAATCAACTGTAAACACGGCGGAGGTCGAGCTGTTTTCGGACAATTTTTTCTAGTGTGGAGCGTTTTTTTTTTTTTAAGTCCAGTCTGAAGGTGTTTCTGAAGCAGCTGTGGGGGACACAGCGTTATGGTTTTGAGCCTTATTTAGATGACAATAAACTTCGGGAGGAAAACCTTCAGTCTGACAACAGTGACGATACTGGCAGAGTTCAGAACACAGAATGGTGATTACAAAAAAAAAATAATGCAGGTGATTTCAGCATGCGGTTGGAGGTGATAAATAGTTTTTGGGTTTGTTTGTTTGTTTTTTTGCCAGCTCTTTGGTCGTAATCGACTAATAAAAAAAATAGTTTTACTATCTGAGACATCAGAAAAAAAGTGAGGGGGAAGTGTGGATTCTTTATTTATTTTTTTCTTAGAAACGGGTATACATATATTTCAAATTTGCAAAATGTCATGAGGGAATGAAAATTTCAGCTATTTCTAAAATAAATAATTTCCTTTTTGAATACATTTGCAATTTAAAAGACTCCCAGTCCCTCAGTCTGCATGTGACAAAATAATCCCATGATCCACAAAACAATAAAAAAAATCTGAAAATACTCAGTTTTGTCTCCGTGTCAAGCGCAGAAACCATGGACACGGTGCGTACGTGCTCGTCAAGTGTTCCACCTGCCGATGAAAAGGATTCGGCAAAAATTAACCGTTCTGACACCAAAAACACGATGCAGCTCTGACCCGAACCACTCAGTGGAAGTGGGGCTGTCAGTAGCCTGTAAAAATCCATAAATTAATCCATGAATTAATGGGACAATTAAGATAATGGTTCTGGAGCTCACGCCAGTTCCTCCTTGTCTAATGTCGGCACTTGCTGGGAAGTTTCTGGTTTTTAGTTACACGCAGTTCAAAATCTGAACATTTATTTCTTCAAGAACTGCTCACCAGGAAAAGATAAATTTCAAATTGTGTTTTAATTTTAATCTTAAATATTCAGAAAACATGTGACCTACACTTTAAAACCTTAAAAATTAATTGTAATCTAATCTTCACTGATTTTGATATGTTTTTGAATTTTTTTTTCTGTTTCACATTTCGTAATTGCAATAGATTCTCACTGTACATGCAGATCCAATGTGTGTGTGTGTATATATATATATATATATATATGGGTCTCAAGCCCACCACTTTAGCCTTTGGACAGACAGAATGTGAATGCATAATGACGTGATTCTGCACAATTTGTATGTTTTCTCTTGTGCCAGAGTGAGCATACCTTGTCAACTGGATATGTTATTTGCTATTTCTAAACATAGAGGAAGGTAACTTCTGTCAAAACGCTGATCATTTGATTAAACATTTTGGCACTGGAGCCAACAGCTTTTAGTTTGTTCTGAATCTGTAATTGTGGCAGATCAGCATCTCTGACTACGGAACGGGAGAAATGTAATGCCTGGACAGTGTCTTTTCTCTACTGGCCACGTGGGCATGTCACATAGAGCAAGAACATCTTCAAATATGGACAATGTCATAGAAATCTAACACGACTCCACTAACAGACTTTTAAGATGTTTCATATCAAGCTCCATCCATAAAAGGTTGTACAACATGACCCCATTTAAATGTAATTCCCTGCCAAAACTATCATGTTTTAACTCTGTAAATTTCATCCAATATGTTTTCCTTAATGTGAAATGCAGTGCAGTTCCATAGACTATGTCTTGTGCTGACTACGCCCTCAGAGAACTGGGACTGAATGAATATCTCCTCGCCACACACTCGACATAGGCCAACACATAAATCATGGATTCAAGCAAAGCTTCATTAAAATTCATTACCCTTCATATCAGGGGACCTAACTATTGTGTGAGTCTCTCAAGTCTGTGAGGACAGACCCGCGTGCAGCAGGCAGGTTTAATCAGCGCCATGCCACGCTCTCAGAGGATACTCGGCATCTCTGAATGACGGGCGGCTGTGTACTTGTGTTACAGAGTGAGGTGGGACATTGGTGCTGGATCTTTGCTGAGTTCCTCTGTATAAGTGTCTGGGTTGAAGGGTGACTGGCGTCAGGCAGCAGAATAATGGCTTCATGCTCCACAGGACTGTGACATGAAACATTCAGTCGTACACATTTCACGTCGCCGAGGCCGCGGATGTTGTACTGTGACATGGCCGTGCACAATGAGAAAAGGTTTAGTTTAAGCGAAAAGTATGATGGTGGTGAAAAAGACACATTTCTCATCTATTTCCAAACCACCACGATAAATAATTTCACTGGTAGCTTCTTATAAACTATGCTGGCTTCGACTCTCGGAGCACCTGTCCTGGATATTTCCCACATATATTTATACCTGAGCTGCTCCATTTGAAGGTCAACTCCATTCCTCTATGGCTCAATTCAATTCAGGCAGTTGGTGGGATTCAATTTCTGCTGAAGGGCACTTAACCAGTGACCCATTTTAAAAAAGGGCCCCTCGCCTCCCTCTGAGCTGCTGTGGGCAGATCAGATCCAGTCCAAATGAACACAGGCACAATCTTACCTCTGACTAACTCCGCCCCACCCCATCCCATCCTGTCTCGCATCACGTACCCCATCAAGTTGTGTTTTCTCTGATGCAAACCACAGGAGACTTTACTGCACACAAAGTCAAGAAGAAATAAGCTAAAGTAAACACATTGGCCTGACACCTCCTCTCTGTGTCATATCATATATTAAGTATTGAATTACAACTGTTGTTGGCGCAGCAGGGGCGCCATGGCGCATCTCTTGCCTGTCTCCTCTCGGTGTTACACTGGTGTTGAGGATAGCGTCTCATCGATCCGCTGCCTGGCACAGCCCCTGTCACAGATGGACTCTGGCCCAGGAGCTTTTAATTAAAGAGCATGTGAGAACAGCTCCCAGCTGCCATCCCTGTGAAAGTTGACACCTCGGGCCCTCTCACACCTTGCTTGATACAGCAGCGCTAATCAAAGGCGCTTTAGGGAGAACAAAGAGGAGTGTACAAAATGAAATGACCTCAACAAAGGACGCATGTCGAAAACACGCAGTCAGGTTTAGTCCACACAACGCCGGATAAATTTAGTCTTTGGTGGAAAAAAAAAAATGTTTACACTTACATTTTGTCACATTACTGTTTGTGTGTCACAGACAAACAACAGCGATTGGCCAAGAAGCAAAACATTTGATGTCTGTAGTGTTTATCTCAGAAAGTATCATATAATTAATATGTCCACAAATCATGTGCAATAACAACTCGTTTACAAATCCCTGCACTAATGTCACATTATCACATCTAAATTCCACTTCACATATTGTAAATAAGATGCTCCTATCTCTTTTTCAATCCCAATCATGTTTATATACATGCATATGTACTTATATATGTACTTATATATGTACATACATATATATATGCATATGTGTATGTGTATACATGTGTGCATGTGTGTATGCATATGTGTGTGTGTGTGTATGTGTGTATATATATATATATCTATATATATATCTATATATAGATATATAGATATATATACACGAGGTCTGTTAGAAAAGTATCCGACCTTTTTGTTTTTTTCAAAAACCATATGGATTTGAATCACGTGTGATTGCATCAGACAAGCTTCACGGCATTGCTTTGTGCCATGCGGCTCCACCGCAACGCGCGGAATTCCGCTCCTCTTTCCATGACAAAAACTCCTGTAACAGTGGAATGTGCCGTTCATTTCTAAACTGGACGCTGTCTTGATCTGGTATGTCGTCTGACTAGCACAGGAATTGTGAAAAGATGTGGACATCAGCACTTTTTCAGCACATTAAGACAGACGTGCAGAGGAGTTCCGCGCGTCGCGGTGGGGCCGCATGGCGCAAAGCAACGCTGTGATGAAGCCTTCCAGGACATGTTGGGGCATGTCCAGCTCATGCACAATCACAATCGGATAATCACACGACTGAAAAGCAACCGGAATCCATCTGAAATCCACCTGAAAGCCGTCCTGTGAGACCCAACACGGAGGTGGTTTTGTGCCGCGTAATGAACGGCTCCGTGGCGCGTACCTCCACTTTTCTTTCCATGAAAAAAACTCCTGTAACAGTGGAATGTGCCGAAAAAGTGCTGATGTCCACGACTTCTGCCTTTTTGTGAAAGTCAGACGACATCCCGGATCAACAAAGCCTTCACATTGGAAATGATCTGGTTGTTTCAGCGGGGTCTGAGCATGTCGATCAGCGCTGGGAGCGCGCCGTGCTCTCAGCAGTTGTGGGCCGTCCTTAAAGCGGCAGTAACACTCCTTAATTTGTATAATCCCCACAAAATCGGCCCTGAAAGCCATATTAATTTTCAGAACGGTGTCCACCTGGAGGTCTCTCACAGTTTCTGGAAAAAAATTGATCCAGCAAAGCTCCAAATCGTTCAGACATTTATTCGCAATAAAAAACGACGAGAGAGGTGGACCAGTGCTCACACATAGCCTGCTCACAGGCGAATGACGCAACCGACAGGCGTGAAAAAACTCACGCATGCGCATGACGGTTCAAGCTTGTCTGATGCAATCACACGTGATTCAAATCCATATGGTTTTGAAAAAAATAAAAAGGTCTGATACTTTTCTAACAGACCTCGTATATATATTCTATTTCTACCTCATTTTCTTATTTCGTTGTACTGTTACTAGTATTATTATTATTGCTTATCTTTGCACACGCTGTTGATGAACATTTTCCTCTACTTCCACCCATCTTGTGTGTTTTTTAAGAACTGACGTAACATGTGAATTTCTCCTCTGTGAGATCAATAAAGTTTTATCTTATCTTATATTACATGAGCACACTGCTAGATAGATAGATAGATAGATAGATAGATAGATAGATAGATAGATAGATAGATAGATAGATAGATAGATAGATAGATAGATAGATAGATAGATAGATAGATAGATAGATAGATAGATAGATAGATAGATAGATAGATAGACCAGTCATTTTGAGTAGATAAGATAGGCATAAAATGTATAAACCTATGAGGCATAACAAATATAATATAACAATAAAAACATATAATGTGTAAAAAACAGTATGAAAAGGATACATGGTGCACCTGAAAAAAATGTATATATATTACAATGTGCCAGTTTAAGGGCCCCTTCACACATAGTGTGAAGTTTGGACGGCGTTTGGGCAAAAACAGCAAAACAGCGCAAAACAGTTTGAAATTAGCGCACCATGAAACACTGCGCCGACAGGCAGGCGTGCATGAACCCGGTGTGAGATTTCGTGCATGCGCTGGTGTCTTTCGGGCAGGAACACACAGTGTCAGCTGTGGCACATCGTGCAGCTTATGTGGAGGAAATATTAAAAACCAGCCGGTACCTGTGGGACCACATCGCGCCACTTATGTCGGAAAAAAACCCATACGACCCACTGGATGTGAACTCGCGCTGTCCAAAAGCTCTGATTGCCAGTCAGAGACTTTAACATTGAGCTACAGAGCTGTTCTTTGAAAGCTGTGGGAATCTGCCTCATATCAGGAAGGACATGGAAGTATTACAAAAAAATTAAAATCACACACCATCTAAAAACACCGCATTTACCAAGCGAGCAATACAAGTATGATCCCTCTGTTCCTCTGTTAATGGCCCATGGTCACAGTCATACAGTCATGAAATGACATGAATGAGAAGCAGTTCGCTTCTCTTGTTCATGTCCACAACTGCTGGTGCATCTCCAACCAGCCGCGTGCGCATTTCTTGTGGATGACATGCTGCAGGACACCGCGTCATGTGGAACAGAGCTCACATGGGTGACGTGACAGTGAGATCGCCTGCTGCATGTTCTGATCTGATGGTCTGTTTCTACCTGTCCATGTGCGCGGGGTGTGCATGCTCTGCAGCATGTCGCCACAGTGATATATGTTTTATTTATGTCCACTTGATAACAGCAGACAGACGCACGTCACAGTGGACAGTTGTTTGTCCATGTCTGTCCAAACACAGTATGTAGTGTCCAGCTGGACTGTCCAGATCCACAGATTTCCACAGCTGCTTCAGTGGGAGGACACACCTCCAGTCATCTCAGCGCACACACCAAAGCCACACTTGGGACTTAGACAAATGTCTCTGTGAAGGGGCCCTAATGGGGATTGTGAACAGCATTGCACCCTTGTATTTGGATTTTGCAGAGACAAAAATGAGTGTTGATGAGTTTAGGAGTTTTCTCTTTGTTGTTGTCCATTTTACACTGTTGATGGGCAGTGTCACGGATTACAAAAGCCACAGTTCGGATTGAATAGTTTTTTGAAGGCATGGATCAAATCAGTAAAACAATAAAAATAAATAAAACTAGAAGCACTCGGAGAGCGCAAACCTCCGCCAAGGCCATAGGGTCACTGACGTCACATGGAATACCCTTTGGCAAAGAGACTTATTCCATGTCGTTTCACGCATCTACCGTCATGTTTAAGATTCAGTGGTTAACCCTCTGGGGTCCGAGGGCATTTTTTGGACAGTTCAGTTGCCTGGCATAAATGTTTTATTATTGCTGTTAGCAGCTCTCCCTGCATCCCACAATCAAGTTTTATGTCTCTTTTTTTCAGGACAACCTGTACTTTCAAAATATATATGCTATAGTTGTGTTTTATAAGTGTAATAAAGGTTTACAATCAGAAATAAGAAAGGAAAAATGAAGCAGAAAATAATTTTCCACACACATTTATTCAAAACACACAGTAAACTAAAAAAAAAAAACTGTTTTGACACTTTGTAAAGGTAATTTGGGCTCTTGTGTGAAAGACAACAACAAAAAAGTTCAAACAATAAACACAAATGCACATTTTGAACAATATACAAAATGGTCTATGCGTTTTGTTTGTCTTCATCTCAAAGCAGTTTCTGTCTGCTATTACACAAAGGTCACATCACAAACTTCTACTATGAAGTTGACTGTGTTTGTTTTCTCCTGCTCTGAAAGTAACATTCACACTTCGAGGCTCATTCAGTTTGAGGAGTGGCCCCTCCCCCTTCACTCCATTGATATGGTAAACAGTGCTTTACGCCGGAGCGAGAGAGCTTGCCACAGGCTTATCCAGTAACATTCACAGGAAAACTAGACGAGCAATCCTGATACTCACACACTGTTTGAGCACGTGAGATTGTAGGAGAGTCTCTCCGTCTGCTCATTTTCACTTGCGCAGGGCGCATTGGAGCAGCCAGGGGGCTATTCAAATGGGCCAACTAGTAACACATCACTCCTAAAAACAATCGTTGGTGTGTCACGTGAGGTGAATCTGCCCTACAATTGGATTTTGGAAAACCATGTGACAGTGAACCAATTCCGATTGGACACTCACATTGCTCACGTCATCACACAGCTTCTATGAGGAGTACAAAGATGGTGGACGGCGGCTCAAAAGTCCACAGAGTTAACTTTTCAGCAAAAAAAAAAGTAAGTTTCTATCTCATATCATTAAAAAGTTATTTATAATTGAGTAAAGCTTGGTCTCAGACGTCGTATACGACGGCATCAGCCCCAGAGGGTTAAACCCTTAGATCTTCAGTAAATGTATTTATAAAGAGAAATTGCATGAACTACACAAGTTTTTATTTTTTTTTATTTTCTAATAACAAGTTTATTCAATGAGGAGAAACAAATGATAAATTATTGTTGTGTCGTAACTTAATTTTTGTTCAGCCTTGGTGACCCGTCTTCATGAAGTTAGATGCAAAAATGTTGAAACTGGCCCTATCCTGCAATGATAAAGAATCTTTAAAAAAATTACTGGATCCGGATTGTGTTCCGGATCATTACCAAAATTTAATGACTTCTAAGTTAGGCCAAGTAACACCCCTGGTAAAAATTCCACTGAAATCTGTTGAGGATTTTTAGAGTAATCCTGCTAACAAACCAACCAACCAACAAACAAACGGATGCAACCGAAAACATAACCTCCTTGGTGGAGGTAATAACAATGAGTAATGAAAATAAAATGAAAACAAGGAGTCCAATGTTTTACAGAATATTTTAAAATAAAATACTGTGATATAGTGTTGTTTAAATTGCAATATGAACAGTATCAGTGAAAAAAAAATTAGCCATTGTCAAAATCATGAAAAGTACAAAAAAGAAGCAAAACTGAGCTGAGTTCATAACTTCTTTTTTTCATAAAAGAAGAGGACACCTATTGTCTGATGAGAAGGTAACAGTAGTAATTTTATTTATATTTCTTTCTATATAAATACATTCATCCCACCCACAAGCAGATGCTCGAAGACCGTTTGGAATACTCATTATTTTTCTGGAGATAAGAACTTTCAGCCGTCTGGAATGTATGCGCTCTTCGAGTGAGCTGCTGAGTTCAGTGGGCTCACAGTTGCACAGGGAAGAGAAGACAACTTTTAATATGAACGGAGATCATTTTTGCAGAGTCTGTTTGTAACAGAGCACAAGGCTGTACAGGCTACATGAACGTGCAGCAACAACAGTAGCTCCCATCACTCCATGAGGCTGCTTTTTACGTTTTTTAACAGCTGCATTTCCACTGTTGGAGTGGAAGAAATCTGACTTTACTGTAACTGCATCAAAATGAACACAGTTATCACGTTTAAAACAAGTCACTATGACACAAAATTAGTCATGGAAACTGCAATTAATCCGCAGCTCACATGCATTCTGAACCGTGGGAGGAGATCCGTTACACTGCTACTATTGATAATATCATGCTCATCTGTTAAAGAAATAATAAAAAATCAAGTTCAACACGATCCTGAAAAAATGTGCCTGCCCATTCATGTGTTGAAGTCAGAAAGTAAAAATGTGTGCCAAATAGGCCGGTTGTCTTTTGGAATATTTTTGACACTGTGAGACAGAATGACAGACTATCTGATGAAGTATCCCACAGCCTGACCACACCCTGTACAAATAAAGTCCATAAGCACATCTTACAACCTGCAGAATTTGGTGCCATTTGCCATAACTGGTCAACTTACAACTCTGTGTACCTTGGCTGATGTCCCCACGTACAGTAGTGACTAAAAAGATTAATCCAGGTTTTGAGTATATTTTGTTGTGTGGGCCGCTGAAGAGGAGGTACTGCTGGCCCACCACCACAAGATGGCGCCCTGCTTGAAGTGCGGGCTTCAAGCACGAGAGGGTGTCAGAGCGACCGGGAGTGACAGCTGTCACTCATCATCCGTACCAGCTGTCACTCATCCACTACACATCACCACCAACATAAAGGCCGGACTGCAACTCCACCTCCCCGCCGAGAAATCAGCTACCAATCAGGTAACTTCTCTGCTGACTTACAAAGTAACAATCTGAACTTCTTTGCAGCCGTTTTCCTGTGGTGTGTCCTTATCTGTGGGATTGGCGTTTGGTGTGATCAGCGACGGCTTCGCCTCACACCCCAAACCAGATAAGTGGTTAAACAGGAGCTGCACGAGTGTGTGATTGGAGGTGGAGGTGCTCCCTCCTAACTAAACACTGACTGTGGGATTACTGAGTGTGCGAACTCACACTCATCAGTACTGTCTCTGTTCTCTGCCAGCAGTACCAGGTCTGACTGCTGAAGACAGTGGCCACCTGGGGCGCAGGGCTTGGCGGCTCCGGTGTTCTTCAGATCCGTTGGTGGTGGAAGCTGTGTGGGATCCGGCTCTTCTCTCGCCAGACGTCTTCTATCGTCGAGCCTGCCCATACGTCACCTTGTGTATAATTGACATTCCACCATATTGTTATTGTCTGTACTTCGTTGTGCGATTCACAACATTAAATTGTTACTTTTTGGCTTATCCATTGTCCGTTCATTAACGCCCCCTGTTGTGGGCCCGTGTCATGACACTTTCACAACATATTTCTTATTGTTACATGGGAAACAAAGTACCAGTAGATTCAGTAGATTCTCACAAATCCAACAAGACCAAGCATTCATGATATGTACACTCTTAAGGCTATGAAATTGGGCTATTAGTAAAAAAAAGTAGAAAAGGGGATGTTCACAATAATAGTAGCATTTGCTGTTGACGCTACAAACTCAAAACTATTATGTTCAAACTGCTTTTTTAGCAATCCTGTGAATCACTAAACTAGTATTTAGTTGTATAACCACAGGTTTTCATGATTTCTTCACATCTGTGAGGCATTAATTTTGTTGGTTTGGAACCAAGATTTTGCTCGTTTACTAGTCTGCTTGGAGTCACTGTCTTGTTGAAACACCCATTTCAAGGGCATGTCCTCTTCTGCACAAGGCAACATGACCTCTTCAAGTATTTTGACATATCCAAACTGATCCATGATACCTGGTATGCGATATATAGGCCCAACACCATAGTAGGAGAAACATGCCCATATCATGATGCTTGCACCACCATGCTTCACTGTCTTCACTGTGAACTGTGGCTTGAATTCAGAGTTTGGGGGTCATCTCACAAACTGTCTGCAGCCCTTGGACCCAAAAAGAAAAATTTTACTCTCATCAGTCCACAAAATATTCCTTCATTTCTCTTTAGGCCAGTTGATGTGTTCTTTGGCAAATTGTAACCTCTTCTGCACATCTTTTATTTAACAGAGGGACTTTGCGGGGGATTCTTGCACATAAATTAGCTTCACACAGGCGTCTTCTAACTGTCAATCAATCAATCAATTTTTTTATATAGCGCCAAATCACAACAAACAGTTGCCCGAAGGCGCTTTATATTGTAAGGCAAGGCCATACAATAATTATGTAAAAACCCCAACGGTCAAAACGACCCCCTGTGAGCAAGCACTTGGCTACAGTGGGAAGGAAAAACTCCCTTTTAACAGGAAGAAACCTCCAGCAGAACCAGGCTCAGGGAGGGGCAGTCTTCTGCTGGGACTGGTTGGGGCTGAGGGAGAGAACCAAGAAAAAGACATGCTGTGGAGGGGAGCAGAGATCGATCACTAATGATTAAATGCAGAGTGGTGCATACAGAGCAAAAAGAGAAAGAATCAGTGCATCATGGGAACCCCCCAGCAGTCTACGTCTATAGCAGCATAACTAAGGGATGGTTCAGGGTCACCTGATCCAGCCCTAACTATAAGCTTTAGCAAAAAGGAAAGTTTTAAGCCTAATCTTAAAAGTAGAGAGGGTGTCTGTCTCCCTGATCTGAATTGGGAGCTGGTTCCACAGGAGAGGAGCCTGAAAGCTGAAGGCTCTGCCTCCCATTCTACTCTTACAAACCCTAGGAACTACAAGTAAGCCTGCAGTCTGAGAGCGAAGCGCTCTATTGGGGTGATATGGTACTACGAGGTCCCTAAGATAAGATGGGACCTGATTATTCAAAACCTTATAAGTAAGAAGAAGAATTTTAAATTCTATTCTAGAATTAACAGGAAGCCAATGAAGAGAGGCCAATATGGGTGAGATATGCTCTCTCCTTCTAGTCCCCGTCAGTACTCTAGCTGCAGCATTTTGAATTAACTGAAGGCTTTTTAGGGAACTTTTAGGACAACCTGATAATAATGAATTACAATAGTCCAGCCTAGAGGAAATAAATGCATGAATTAGTTTTTCAGCATCACTCTGAGACAAGACCTTTCTGATTTTAGAGATATTGCGTAAATGCAAAAAAGCAGTCCTACATATTTGTTTAATATGCGCTTTGAATGACATATCCTGATCAAAAATGACTCCAAGATTTCTCACAGTATTACTAGAGGTCAGGGTAATGCCATCCAGAGTAAGGATCTGGTTAGACACCATGTTTCTAAGATTTGTGGGGCCAAGTACAATAACTTCAGTTTTATCTGAGTTTAAAAGCAGGAAATTAGAGGTCATCCATGTCTTTATGTCTGTAAGACAATCCTGCAGTTTAGCTAATTGGTGTGTGTCCTCTGGCTTCATGGATAGATAAAGCTGGGTATCATCTGCGTAACAATGAAAATTTAAGCAATACCGTCTAATAATACTGCCTAAGGGAAGCATGTATAAAGTAAATAAAATTGGTCCTAGCACAGAACCTTGTGGAACTCCATAATTAACTTTAGTCTGTGAAGAAGATTCCCCATTTACATGAACAAATTGTAATCTATTAGACAAATATGATTCAAACCACCGCAGCGCAGTGCCTTTAATACCTATGGCATGCTCTAATCTCTGTAATAAAATTTTATGGTCAACAGTATCAAAAGCAGCACTGAGGTCTAACAGAACAAGCACAGAGATGAGTCCACTGTCCGAGGCCATAAGAAGATCATTTGTAACCTTCACTAATGCTGTTTCTGTACTATGATGAATTCTAAAACCTGACTGAAACTCTTCAAATAGACCATTCCTCTGCAGATGATCAGTTAGCTGTTTTACAACTACCCTTTCAAGAATTTTTGAGAGAAAAGGAAGGTTGGAGATTGGCCTATAATTAGCTAAGATAGCTGGGTCAAGTGATGGCTTTTTTAAGTAATGGTTTAATTACTGCCACCTTAAAAGCCTGTGGTACATAGCCAACTAACAAAGATAGATTGATCATATTTAAGATCGAAGCATTAAATAATGGTAGGGCTTCCTTGAGCAGCCTGGTAGGAATGGGGTCTAATAAACATGTTGATGGTTTGGATGAAGTAACTAATGAGAATAACTCAGACAGAACAATCAGAGAGAAATAGTCTAACCAAATACCGGCATCACTGAAAGCAGCCAAAGATAACGATACGTCTTTGGGATGGTTATGAGTAATTTTTTCTCTAATAGTTAAAATTTTGTTAGCAAAGAAAGTCATGAAGTCATTACTAGTTAAAGTTAATGGAATACTCAGCTCAATAGAGCTCTGACTCTTTGTCAGCCTGGCTACAGTGCTGAAAAGAAACCTGGGGTTGTTCTTATTTTCTTCAATTAGTGATGAGTAGAAAGATGTCCTAGCTTTACGGAGGGCTTTTTTATAGAGCAACAGACTCTTTTTCCAGGCTAAGTGAAGATCTTCTAAATTAGTGAGACGCCATTTCCTCTCCAACTTACGGGTTATCTGCTTTAAGCTACGAGTTTGTGAGTTATACCACGGAGTCAGACACTTCTGATTTAAAGCTCTCTTTTTCAGAGGAGCTACAGCATCCAAAGTTGTCTTCAATGAGGATGTAAAACTATTGACGAGATACTCTATCTCCCTTACAGAGTTTAGGTAGCTACTCTGCACTGTGTTGGTATATGGCATTAGAGAACATAAAGAAGGAATCATATCCTTAAACCTAGTTACAGCGCTTTCTGAAAGACTTCTAGTGTAATGAAACTTATTCCCCACTGCTGGGTAGTCCATCAGAGTAAATGTAAATGTTATTAAGAAATGATCAGACAGAAGGGAGTTTTCAGGGAATACTGTTAAGTCTTCTATTTCCATACCATAAGTCAGAACAAGATCTAAGATATGATTAAAGTGGTGGGTGGACTCATTTACTTTTTGAGCAAAGCCAATAGAGTCTAATAATAGATTAAATGCAGTGTTGAGGCTGTCATTCTCAGCATCTGTGTGGATGTTAAAATCGCCCACTATAATTATCTTATCTGAGCTAAGCACTAAGTCAGACAAAAGGTCTGAAAATTCACAGAGAAACTCACAGTAACGACCAGGTGGACGATAGATAATAACAAATAAAACTGGTTTTTGGGACTTCCAATTTGGATGGACAAGACTAAGAGACAAGCTTTCAAATGAATTAAAGCTCTGTCTGGGTTTTGGATTAATTAATAAGCTGGAATGGAAGATTGCTGCTAATCCTCCGCCCCGGCCCGTGCTACGAGCATTCTGACAGTTAGTGTGACTCGGGGGTGTTGACTCATTTAAACTAACATATTCATCCTGCTGTAACCAGGTTTCTGTTAGGCAGAATAAATCAATATGTTGATCAATTATTATATCATTTACCAACAGGGACTTAGAAGAGAGAGACCTAATGTTTAATAGACCACATTTAACTGTTTTAGTCTGTGGTGCAGTTGAAGGTGCTATATTATTTTTTCTTTTTGAATTTTTATGCTTAAATAGATTTTTGCTGGTTATTGGTAGTCTGGGAGCAGGCACCGTCTCTACGGGGATGGGGTAATGAGGGGATGGCAGGGGGAGAGAAGCTGCAGAGAGGTGTGTAAGACTACAACTCTGCTTCCTGGTCCCAACCCTGGATAGTCACGGTTTGGAGGATTTAAGAAAATTGGCCAGATTTCTAGAAATGAGAGCTGCTCCATCCAAAGTGGGATGGATGCCGTCTCTCCTAACAAGACCAGGTTTTCCCCAGAAGCTTTGCCAATTATCTATGAAGCCCACCTCATTTTTTGGACACCACTCAGACAGCCAGCAATTCAAGGAGAACATGCGGCTAAACATGTCACTCCCGGTCCGATTGGGGAGGGGCCCAGAGAAAACTAACGGCGGCTAAGCTACCTTGGTCCGCACCGACTACAGGGGCCTTGCTAGCTGTAGAATTTTCCACGGTGCGGAGCCGAGTCACAGCACTTACAGGTAACTCCAGACTGTCTTTGATCATCCTGGAGCTGATCAATAGGTGAGCCTTTGCCATTCTGGTTATTCTTCTATCATTTTGATGCTGTTGCTGTTTTCTGTTTTCTTCCACACGTCTCTGGTTTTTTGTCCATTTTAAAGCATTGGAGATCATTGTAGATGAACAGCCTATAATTTTTTGCACCTGCGTATAAGTTTTCCCCTCTCCAATCAACTTTTTAAGCAAACTACACTGTTCTTCTGAACAATGTCTTGAATGTCCCATTTTCCTCAGGCTTTCAAAGAGAAAAGCATGTTCAACAGGTGCTGGCTTCATCCTTAAATAGGGGACACCTGATTCACACCTGTTTGTTCCACAAAATTGATCAACTCACTGACTGAATGCCACACTGCTATTATTGTGAACACCCCCTTTTCTACTTTTTTTTTTACTAATAGCCCCATTTCATAGCCTTAAGAGTGTGCATATCATGAATGCTTAGTCTTGTTGGATTTGTGAGAATCTACTGAATCTACTGGTACCTTGTTTCCCATGTAACAATAAGAAATATACTCAAAACCTGGATTAATCTTTTTAGTCACATAGCACTACTATTATTCTGAACACTACTGTAACTCTCAAGTCCTCCCGAGCGGGCACTATTTTTTCCTAAAGGCCAGTTGAACTCCCAGCTGCCTCGGTTGTCGGGAGCTCAGTGTTGTGTGGGCCGCCAGAAGAGGAGGTACTGCTGGCCCACCACCAGAGGGCGCCCTGCCTGAAGTGCGGGCTTCAGGCACGAGAGGGCACTGCCACCACGGACACAGCCGGGGGTGACAGCTGTCACTCATTATCTCATGACAGCTGTCATCCATCTTCACTTCATCATTCCATTCCATAAAAAACGGACGTCATCTCCACCTCGTTGCCAAGATATCTTCTATCTGTGAAGGTAATACCTCAGCCGTGATTGTGCCGTGCGCACGTTACTTTTCTATTGTGTGATATTGTTTCAGGAGACTACTCACTGTTGTCATCTGGCGGAGTGTGGAGTGGTGACAAAGTGAAGGGCGTTCACTTGTCACACCAAACAGCAGAGACAACCGGAGTTGAACTGTGTTAGAGGTGGAGGTGGAATTCCCACCATTGTTGTTACTGGGTGTTCACGCACCCACATCTCACTGTTTTTGCTCCTCGCCAGCAGTACCAGATCCGACATTCGGAGACGGTGGCCACCTGGGGACTCGGGACTTGGCGGCTCCAGTATTCTCTGGGTTCGGTGGCGGAGGAAATCGCGTGTTGTTCCGGTTCCTCTCTGGACAGACGTCTTCTATCCTCGAGCCTGCCCACACGTCACCTTTGTGGATTGACTGTTTGCAAAATTCTGTAATCCTCTGTATTTTGGTTGTGCTCATTCACAACAGTAAAGTGTTCATATTCGACTCTTTCAATGTCCATTCATTTACGCCCCCTGTTGTGGGTCCGTGTCACTACACTTTCCCAACACTCAGTCCAGGATGGCCAGAGGCAGGCCCAGCTTAAATACGCTAAACTCAAGTCAAATATGGTCTAAATGTCAGTGGTAAACTCGTATTCAACTCAACTCTTCTGTGCTTGCTATTAAATCTACATGAAACCTTAAAAATGTTTGACTAGGTTAGCTTATATAGCTTAAACTGAAGATCCTTTTTAGCATGAAAAAAATATTTTTTTTGCATGTACACATTTTACTAAGTTGATAGGTTTTTACAAGATGTTGGTATAAAATTGTTCATGGTTTAAAAACAGTTGGACATAGGTTGACAATGGTTTTAACATAGACAGTTCATACAACTACAATTGCTAAGTTATTTACTCTGACTTAACTGCAATAAGTTACTAATCTTCAAAAAAGTCACAATTTGCATGGATATTTCTGAGTGAAAAGGAGGGAAAAGACAGAATTTAGAATAACAAATGAAATAATTTGGCTACTTAACACCAGCAAAACTATTTAATTAAGTTGATTCAATTTAATTAACCTTGCAAAGTACAAAGTAAATCAAGTATACTAAACTACTTAACTAAATGCATTGCTAAACTATAGTTACTTTTACTATAAAAATTTCATGGCTTTGACTCAGTAACTGAGTTGGAATTACTTAAAAACTGTTGTGTGGGCCGCTGAAGAGGAGGTACTGCTGGCCCACCACCAGAGGGCGCCCTGCCTGAAGTGCGGGCTTCAGGCATGAGAGGGTGCCGGAGCAACCGGGAGTGACAGCTGTCACTCATCAACAGCACCAGCTGTCACTCATCATCACCAGCACCATAAAAGCCGGGCAGCAACTCCACCTCGCTGCCGAGATATCATCTGCTACTTAGGTAATATTCTCTGCTGTATCCCTACTGTGACTTACGTCTAATCTGTTTTGCAGCCGTTTTTCCTGTGGTGCACTCTGCTGGGTTGGTGTGTAGTGAGAGAAGCGACGTCTTCGCCTCTCACTCCATCCAGATAAGTGGTAACAGGAGCTGCTCGTGTGTTCCTACTTCGGAGGTGGAGGTGCTCCCTCCCGAAGGAACTGTATCTGTGTGTGAGGATTTACTGGGTGTGTTTCCACACACCCACCATTAACTGTCTCTGCTTCCTGCCAGCAGTACCAGGTCTGACAGCTGGAGACGGTGGCCACCTGGGGACCCAGGACTTGGCGGCTCCGGTGTTCTTCAGATCCGTTGGTGGTGGAAGCCGTGTAGGGACCCGGCTCATCTCTGGACAGACGTCGTCTATCCTCGAGCCTGCCCACACGTCACTTTTCATATAATTGACTGTCATTATCAAACTGCAGTTGTTTGTATTCCGTTGTGCACAATTTACAACATTAAATTGTTATATTTTGGCTTATCCATTGTCCGTTCACTTACGCCCCCTGTTGTGGGTCCGTGTAACTGCACTTTCCCAACAGGATATCTCGGCCAACGTCATGGATCCAGAGGGGCGTCAACCATCGGATGAACCACCAATGGAAACGGCAGGTGCACAGGCGCCAGCAGGAGGCGTGTAAAGTGAGCTGCAGCACATCTTAACCGCCTTCATTGCTCGGTTGGACTTGGTAACCGAGCAGAACGTCATACTCAATCGGAGGATGGAGGCTCTCACCGCTCGGGTGGAAGCGCACGCACAGGGCACTGCTGCAGTGCCTCCTCCTGCTGACCGAGTGCCAAATACAGACATTCCACTGGTCGTTCAACGAACCCCCCCACCGTCCCCTGAAGCATACATAAGCCCTCCGGAGCCGTACGGAGGTTGTGTAGAGACGTGCACAGACTTCCTGATGCAGTGTTCGCTCGTCTTTGCACAGCGTCCCATTATGTACGCGTCAGACTCCAGCCGGGTGGCTTATGTTATTAATCTCCTTCGAGGTGAGGCACGCGCCTGGGTTACGGCGCTCTGGGAGCAGAATGCACGGCTACTAACAATATACTCGTATACTGAGTTTGTGAGGGAGTTCAGACTGGTGTTCGATCACCCACATAGAGGCGAGACCGCTTCGAGTGTGCTGCTGTCTATGAGACAGGGGCGTCAGAGTGCAGCCGAGTATGCAGTCGCCTTCCGCATCGTGGCAGCAAGGGCCGGCTGGAATACTGTTGCACTCCGCGCTGCCTTTGTAAACGGACTGTCTCTGGTCCTTAAGGAGCACCTGGTGGCTAAGGACGAGCTGCAGGATTTAGACAGGCTTATCGACCTGGTAGTACGGTTAGACAACCGATTAGCAGAACGTCGACGGGACCGGGGCGAAGGGCGTGGTCAGGCACGAGCCGTCCCTCTTCCTTCCGGGTCCGAAAGGGAGCCGTCTTCCCCACGCTCCACAGCCAGAGGGCTCCGTGTGGCAACAGCTCCCCCTGCTGACGTTGTTAAGGAAACGAGCAGGGCCAAAATCAGATCAGATGACAGATTGAGGAGGCTGGCCTGCGGGGAGTGTTTTCTCTGCAGCTCAAAAGAGCATATACAGAAAAACTGCCCCAAACGGCCAAAACGCCAACACTCGCCCTTAGAGACTGGGCTAAGGGTGAGTATAACACGCACGAGGGGTGTGCACGTAAATCTGCACGACTCCCAGTTACGCTCCTGAGTGGGGATCTAACCCTTCACGCCCCAGCACTGGTGGACACGGGGTCGGAAGGGAATCTGCTGGATAGTAGATGGGCAAAGGAAGTTGGGCTCCCTCTAGTGGCCCTACCTTCACCATTGAAGGTACGGGCACTAGATGGAACCCTTCGCCCATTAATCACACACCAGGCACAGCCTGTAACATTGGTTGTGTCTGGGAATCACAGGGAGGAGATTGTGTTTTTTGTAATACATTCTACCTCCCGGGTGATTTTGGGATTTCCATGGATGGTAAAGCACAATCCCCGGATAGATTGGCCGTCTGGGGGTGTGACGCAGTGGAGCGAAACCTGCCACCGGGAATGTTTAGGATCCTCGGTTCCACCCGGTGTGACAGCGAATGAGGAGGTCAAAGTTCCCCCCAATCTGACGGCTGTGCCTAAGGAGTACCACGATCTTGCTGACGTCTTCAGCAAAGATCTGGCACTCACTCTGCCCCCACACCGGCAGTACGATTGCGCCATTGATTTGATCCCGGGCGTTGAGTACCCGTCCAGCAGGCTGTACAACCTCTCACGTCCAGAGCGCGAATCAATGGAGACCTACATCCAGGACTCTTTAGCTGCCGGGATGATCCGGAACTCCACCTCCCCGATGGGTGCAGGTTTCTTTTTTGTGGGCAAGAAAGACAGCGGACTCCGTCCATGCATCGATTACAGAGGGCTGAACGAAATTATGGTTTGCAACGATACCCGTTACCTCTGTTGGATTCGGTGTTCACGCCCCTGCATGGAGCCCAAATATTCACTAAATTGGATCTTAGGAATGCGTACCACCTGGTTCGGATCCGGAAGGGAGACGAGTGGAAGACGGCATTTAACACCCCCTTAGGTCACTTTGAGTACCTGGTCATGCCGTTTGGCCTCACCAATGCGCCCGCGACGTTCCAAGCCTTGGTTAATGACGTCTTGCGGGACTTCCTGCATTGGTTCGTCTTTGTATATCTGGACGATATACTCATCTTTTCCCCGGATCCTGAGACCCATGTCCAGCATGTACGTCAGGTTCTGCAGCGGTTGTTGGAGAACCGGCTGTTTGTGAAGGGTGAGAAGTGCGAGTTCCACAGCACTTCTTTGTCCTTCCTGGGGTTCATAATCTCCTCCAACTCCGTCGCCCCTGATCCAGCCAAGGTTGCGGCGGTGAGAGACTGGCCCCAACCAACAAGCCGTAGGAAGCTGCAACAGTTCCTCGGCTTTGCAAGCTTCTACAGGAGGTTTATTAAGGATTACAGTCAGGTGGTTAGTCCCTTGACAGCCCTGACCTCCTCCAAAGTCCCCTTCACCTGGTCGGATCGGTGCGAAGCCGCGTTTAGGGAGTTGAAACGCCGGTTCTCAACTGCGCCAGTCCTGGTGCAGCCCGATCCTAACCGCCAGTTTGTTGTTGAAGTGGATGCCTCTGTCTCATTGATAGGAGCCGTGCTATCCCAGAGCAGGGAGTCCGATAAGGTCCTCCACCCCTGTGCCTATTTTTCCCGCAGGTTGACCCTGGCTGAGCGAAACTATGACGTGGGCAATCGAGAGCTCCTTGCGGTGAAAGAGGCTCTTGAGGAGTGGAGACACCTGTTGGAGGGAGCGGCGGTTCCATTCACGGTTTTCACGGACCTTCGGAACCTGGAGTACATCTGGACCGCCAAGCGTCTAAACCGCAGGCAAGCCCGCTGGTCACTGTTCTTCGGACGTTTTGACTTCCAAATCACCTACCGCCTCGGGACCAAGAACCAAAGATCTGACGCCTTGTCCCGGGTTCACGAAGAGGAAGTCAAAGCCGAGCTGTCAGATCCCACGGAAACCATCATCCGTGAGTCCACTGTCGTGGCCACCCTCACCTGGGACGTGGAGAAGACCGTCCGGGAGGCCCTGGCACAGAACCCGGACCCGGGAACTGGCCCGAAGGACAAGTTATACGTCCCACCAGAAGCCAGAGCTGCGGTCTTGGACTTCTGTCATGGTTCCAAGCCTGTCACCCAGGGGTGCAAAGGACCGTGGCAGTGGTCCGGCAGCGCTTCTAGTGGACGTCTATGGAAGCTAACATCCGGGAGTACGTCCAGGCCTGCACCACCTCCGCCAGGGGAAAAGCTGACCACCAACGGGCACAGGGACTCCTCCAGCCATTACCTGTGCCTCATCGCCCCTGGTCCCACATCGGCCTGGACTTCATCACAGGCCACCTGCCGTCCCAGGGCATGACCACCATCTTCACGATAGTGGACCGGTTCTCCAAGACGGCTCACTTCGTGGCCCTCCCGAAGCTCCCGACGGCCCAGGAGACAGCAGACCTCCTGGTCCACCATGTCGTACGTCTGCATGGGATTCCATCTGACGTTGTCACCAACCGTGGTCCCCAGTTCTCCTCGCAAGTCTGGAGGAGTTTCTGTAGGGAACTGGGGGCCACTGTAAGCCTCTCGTGCGGGTACCATCCCCAGACGAATGGACAGGCAGAGCGGACCAACCAGGATTTAGAGCAGGCTCTCCGCTGCGTGACCTCCGCGCACCCGATGGCCTGGAGCAACCATCTGGTTTGGATCGAGTATGCTCACAATAGCCCAGTTCCATCTGCTACCGGCCTCTCCCCATTTGAGGTATGTTTGGGGTACCAGCCCCCATTGTTTCCGCTCGTGGAGGGAGAGGTTGGGGTGCCCTCGGTCCAGGCCCACCTCAGGAGGTGCCGTTGGGTGTGGCGTACTGCCCGCTCTGCCCTGCTGAAAGCCCGGATGAGGGCCAAGGCCCATGCAGACCGCCGGCGTTCCCCGGCCCCTGTATACCAGCCCGGGCAGCAGGTTTGGCTATCCTCCAAAGACATCCCACTGCAAGTGGAATCCCAAAAACTTAAGGACAGATTTATTGGACCATTCCCCATCCTCAAAGTCCTCAGTCCGGCCGCAGTGAAGCTGGTAGCTTCAGCTTCACTGCGGATCCATCCTGTCTTTCACGTGTCACGGATTAAGCCCTACCACACTTCACCATTCAGCACCCCCGGACCGGCACCGCCTCCTGCCCGGATCATCGACGGAGAGCCGGCATGGACAGTATGCCGGCTCCTGGACGTCCGTTGGAAGGGCTGGGGGTTCCAGTACTTGGTGGACTGGGAGGGGTATGGACCTGAGGAACGCTCCTGGGTGAAGAGGAGCTTCATCCTGGACCCGGCCCTCCTGGCCGACTTCTACACCCGACAACCCAACGAGCCTGGTCGGGCGCCAGGAGGCGCCCGTTGAGGGGGGGGGGTCCTATTGTGTGGGCCACTGAAGAGGAGGTACTGCTGGCCCACCACCAGAGGGCGCCCTGCCTGAAGTACGGGCTTCAGGCATGAGAGGGTGCCGGAGCAACCAGGAGTGACAGCTGTCACTCAACAACAGCACCAGCTGTCACTCATCATCACCAGCACCATAAAAGCCGGGCAGCAACTCCATCTCGCTGCCGAGATATCATCTGCTACTTAGGTAATATTCTCTGCTGTATCCCTAATGTGACTTACGTCTGATCTGTTTTGCAGCCGTTTTTCCTGTGGTGCACTCTGCTGGGTTGGCGTGTAGTGAGAGAAGCGACGTCTTCGCTTCTCACTCCATCCAGATAAGTGGTAACAGGAGCTGCTCGTGTGTTCCTACTTCGGAGGTGGAGGTGCTCCCTCCCGAAGGAACTGTATCTGTGTGTGAGGATTTACTGGGTGTGTTTCCACACACCCACCATTAACTGTCTCTGCTTCCTGCCAACAGTACCAGGTCTGACAGCTGGAGACGGTGGCCACCTGGGGACCCAGGACTTGGCGGCTCCAGTGTTCTTCAGATCCGTTGGCGGTGGAAGCCGTGCAGGGACCCGGCTCTTCTCTGGACAGACGTCGTCTATCCTCGAGCCTGCCCACACATCACTTTTTGTATAATTGACTGTCATTATCAAACTGCAGTTGTTTGTATTCCGTTGTGCACAATTTACAACATGAAATTGTTATATTTTGGCTTATCCATTGTCTGTTCATTTACGCCCCCTGTTGTGGGTCCGTGTAACTGCACTTTCCCAACAAAAACATCCATTCAAATATTTATTTTTTTAGAGTGCTGAACTGAACACTAGTGCGAAAGAGGTTGAGAAAAACTGTACATACTGTACATGTTTAAACCCTGTGTTAGTTTCACCGACCTTTCCACACTTGTGCAAAGCCACAAACTAGGGATGTATGGATCCACATTTTTCACTTTCGATCCGATACATGAATGTGGATATCTGCCAATACTATTCCAATACCAGAGCTCTGTTTGCTTTAATATTATTATTATTATTATCATTAGTGTTGATTTTTTTATGAGGATATTTTGATGAAGTGGTAGAGAGGAGGATTATCTTAAAAAGAAGACCTGAAAGTTCAGGTACAATTTGCCAAAAGCTACATCTAAGATGCAAGCCTAGATTTGATGTTGTGGCGAAAGAATTAAGTACTTTTATTTATTGTTGGGTCAGTGGCTGAAGTTTCATCTCTTGAACACCAGGTGGCACACCCGCCCCGAGCACATGTGCTGTTTTCAGGATGGAGTGCATTTCCGCATTTCCAAAATGCAACAAGAAATCACCAAAAAATAAGTAAAAGTATTTAATTTACTCATATTTGGAGTCCGTCTGGGAAAATTATCGCACCCTGCCTCCTTTAGTCTTTCTGCACCCGGTTAAAAAATCCTTGTGCTCTTTAATGTGGTGCTTTTTCAAATGTTTGATTCAGTTCACTGTATTGTAGGTTGCGATGGAGCTTCCGCCTCTCGGTACAATGGCTTTGCAAACATTGCACATTGCTGTCTTGCTTTGCGGTGTTTCTGCAGACATGTCAGCGACAGTATTCCTCAATGCTCGTCTGCTAGCTAGTTGCTAACTACGGAAGGGACCTCCTGAATGGAGGCATCTCTCATTACTCTGCGTCTCATTGAGACACGCCTCTGTTCAGAACTTCCCCCACCCCGCCTAACTCTGCAGCCAGCAAGCAGAGGAGCAAGCAGCACTTGTGGAGGTGTTTCAGTGCACACACAGACGACTCCTGAATCAGAAAACTCTGCAGGTTATATCAGAAATTACTTTTGCATTACAACCCAATACCGATATTAGATCGGATCGACCCCATCCCTACCACAAACAAAATACATTTTCAATTTGGCTGCACTGAAACACTGCATACACATATGTAAGTGGAGATTGACAGCAGCAGGAGGCTTCGGGAGCTGAGAATCTGGTGGTTTGTGCCTGCACCACTTCTTTTCACTTAGTGACAGCTCTTATCAACACCTGCCTGACCGAAAAAGGAAGAAGAACAGGTTGTTCCACTGTTTGAAACTTGAAAACATTTCTAAATGAGGCCATTTTAATAAGGGTGCAGTCTTGCTCTGAGATTAACATATTCCTCACTTTGACATATGGAAAACAGATGGAAACTAGAGCAAATGATGTTCGAAAATGGCACACGCAAAAGGGTGCAAACCTACTTTGCAATGTGTGAGAATGATTTGTTGAAGCTGGACCCCTGATTTGCTGAAAAGACACTCAGACTAATGAGGACATTATGATCTCTCAATGCCCTACTCAGGGGCACGGCAGGATAGCAGTGATGTCCTGATTTTTCTAATATTCTCTTCACCTTGATTAACCTGCACTCTGCTTGACTATTGAAATCTGTCAAAAAACCCCCCAAAAAAAACAGAAACCCTGTCTGAGTCTTATGCACAAATGTCTAAGCTGTCTGCTGTGCAGTGCTGCAGGTTGATGTTTTAGGGATTATGAGGATTGGTGTTACAGGTTTCAGCAGTAGGTTGTGCTCAGGGCGCTCACCTATTGCCGTGGTAAGGAAGGCGACCGTTTCAGTTTCTTTCCCATCGTTGTAGATGGCCAGGTGCCAGATGCCAGAGTCCAAGTACTGGATAAAGCCCGTGTCATGTGTGGTGATAAGTACCAAGCTCCTCTGCATAGCCACGGGCCCATCCAGACCATGAAAGTCCTGAGCCAGGAGCCTTCGGCCATCCAAAAGCTCCACAAAGTCAAACTACAGACACACAAACAGAATGTGAGACAGACTGATGGATGAACCGCAGACATGCCATTAGCGTGACACGTGAGACTTGAGTGCTTTCAGCCCTCTTTATAGCTGAGCATCATTCGGTCTGCATGAATAACTCATCATTCCAAGAGCAGCTTGAGTAAGTCTCATAGCTGCTTTGGCTGTGATCATTTTATAGTCCACATAGCTTACATAAATGGAAGCCTTGTTTAAAACTCTTAAAGTGAAAAATGGAAGCTCGCGGAGAGAAAAAAATGAAAAAAGTTAGTGTTTACCAAATAACATCTGCACAGATTTGCTTCATATCAGCAGTGACTTGGTGAATACCAATGAGGCAGCGTTTCACTTTGCATCCACTTGCAGCAAGGAAATCTGGCCTCATCTGCTTCTCTATGTAATCAGTTACAGCATGAAAACCTCCGCTCAGGATTACTTACTTTGAAGTATACTGAGGGGGAACACGTAAACACAATCTTTCTGACAGAAAAATAAATCACACTTGACAGTGATACAAAACTACGTGCACAAAAATTACTCTGTGCGTCTTTTGCTGAACTGCGGTTACACTTACAGCAGGAATCTACACCATGTGAACCGTGCACTCAGACGTGATTAATAACATGATTTATCAGGTTCTGGGCCGTACATAGATGGCAAATTAGCGTAAAGAAAAATCTCCTTCTCTTGGCCCCTGAGCTTTTGTATCTTTGGGTGATTCATTGACAATACTGAACCCCAAACAAATCTGCCAGAAACTCTTTGCACAACAAAGAAAGTGATCCATAATGTGACAGAGAGATTTATGAATAGCTTTGAATTCACTGCACCCTCCGAAAGACTTACGTGCATTAAAACAAACAAACAATGAATGAATGAACTGATGTCATTTCAAACGTCTCTCACCTGTGTGTGTGACGGAGGTAGGCCTCTCCTTCCATAGATTCCCACCAATGCATCTTTGCTCAGGGACACGTTAAACTTCAAGTACATGGGGTGATCAATGAAGACCTGGGACCGCCAGAAGATACCTGGAGGAATCTGCTGAGCGACCTTGCGCCCCACGTCAATCTCCCCCATATCTATATAGCTGTCATCTGGAAACAAGCTGTCCAATTTGCCTGCAATGCACACAAAGTAAATCGGTCAGGGATCACATCATTAATCCAGCGGGGCAGAGGGAGTCAGTCTGCTGAAGCATGATAGTCTGACTGTATCACAGATATTCAATCATATTCCTGACACCCGAAAGAAAATATAATGAATAACTGCCCGACCACTGCCAACAATCCTTACCGTTCTAGTGAAGGAGGAGTACAACAACAGAGGTGCAACAATCCTCCTTGGCACTAGGGTTGTCACAATACTAGAATTTCAAATTCTATACTGATAACAATGAAAATACTTGGCACTTAGTTTCTATTTCAATACCAAAACCAATACCATTCATACTTAATCCTAAGTCCCTTCGGCTGCTCCCTTGTTTGCACTCAGGATCGCCACAGCAGATTCAAGGTGGATCTGCATGTTGAATCGGCACACGTTTTATGCCAGATGCCCTTTCTGATGCAACTTCACATTATGTGGAGAAATGTGGCAGGGGTGGGATTTGAACCAGGAACCTTACACACTGAAACCAAGCACACTAACCACTTGGCCACCGCCCCATCACCATTTATACTTAATACCATTTTCAAAATGTTTTAATAACATTAGAACAATCACAAACAATAACATTAATGATGACACTATTTTTAAGTTGTCTGACAGTGCAAAACAGTAATACAGTAACACAACTGTAAGGTATATACATGCACATGCACACACACACACGTGTATGTGTGTGTTACTGCATGCATCCGCAGTACTTTCAAGTTAATGAAGTGACCACAAACTTCCAACTCTTGAACGTAGCATTAGAATGAAGCTGGCAGGAGAACGTGAAGTCACAGCTTTGACACCAAACAACAGTTAACCCTCTGGGGTCCGAGGGCATTTTTTGGACAGTTCACTCACCTGACATAAATGTTTTATTATTGCTATTAACAGGTCCCCTGCATCCCACAATCAAGTTCTATGTCTCTTTTTTTCAGGACAACCTGTGCTTTCATATCATATATGCTTTTGTTGTGTTTTATAAGTGTAATAAAGGTTTACAATCACAAATAAGGATGGAAAAAGTAAAGCGGAAAATAACTTTCCACACACATTTATTCAAAACACACAGCAAACTATAATAAACAACTGTTTTGACACTTTATAAAGGTAATCTGAGGTCTTGTGTGAAAGACTGTGCAACAAAAAGGTTCAAACAATAAACACAAATGCACATTTTGAACAATATATACAAAATGGTCTATGTATTTTGTCTTCATGGTAAAAGCAACAGAGTTATCCAGTAACATTCACATGCAAACTAGTGGAGCAATCCTGATAGTTACACACTCTTTGTTTGAACACGTGAGATTGTCATCAGAGGCTCTCCGTCTGCTCCATCTTCTTTCACTGACCGCTGTGCGTAATGGTGCAGGGTGCACTGAGTATGTACTAATAGCATGTACTCAAAAGGATAAGGTCTAACCTTACCCAAACCCAAGAACAAGCATGTTGTCAAAAGTGTCCTGTCCTGTTGTGCCAGCTACTTTGAGCAGCTGTATGGTATGAGGATAACCCTCCTGCCTGGACATCTCCACTACCAGGCTTCTGCTGGTTGATCCACTGAATCTTAGGCAGATTCACTGCAAAAGCAGCGAAACAACTGAAGGTAGGTAAACCTGTAGGGATCAGTGGTATTGGAGCCAAACTCCTTCAGGCTGGTGACTGCAATCAAGCTTTGCTTTCATTTTGAACAGTGGTATCAAACAGGCTGTAAGAAAGAACTTGTCTGGTAAGGAAAGGGTGGTGGAATGGTCCGTTGAGGAAAGTTTTATTGTCTTTGATTTTGGACTCAATGGTTTCTCCGATTGCACACTTGAGATGCTGATAGAGGAGCTGTAGTTTCTTGCTTGTGATTTTTCTGGATCAAGGATAAAATTTGAGCTTTCAATTATTTCACTGCCTCACACATCAGAAATGTATCTCTTTAGGGTGAAAGTGTTGAACAGTGACATTTGCCTTTCTGGCACATCTGCTTTTGAGATTAATGTATGCCTGAGAAGATCTTATGGAGTCGTGATGTCACTGGACCAGAGGCTCATGCTTGCAATGTGAGTGAAATTTAGTTACAGCACTATGTCCATGTGGTGTGGTTTGATCAAACACACATGTGTGTCAGTGCTGAGGACTTCAGCTACTGTCAAAGGGCAGAGGCTTGTCCACATATCACCTGTGGGAGATGGCTGGTTAGTTTAGGGAGATGTTATCAACCAGTGGTCTGCCTCAGGTCATTGCCAACAAAGACTTGGGATGTTCCATGGTGTGGTCTAAACAGCAAAATAAAGAGCCAGCACGTTTCCAGACCTGATCTGAAGGGCTGTGTTTTGCTCACAGATAAAGTGTTTAAATTTTAGACAGAAGTAATCAAATGCCAAGACAGTAACAACACAGAGGAGATATCACCAGGAGACAAACCATAAGATAAATGCTAGAAATTTAACAAGCATGAGATAATATATAAAAAAAATAGAAAACCAGAGATCATAAAACTAACACCAGAATGTGAACCATGACACAGTGGGGTTAAAAACCTGAATTATAGGCGAGATGTTAAATGTTAAATGCGACCCGGATGTTGTGTGGGCCGCTGAAGAGGAGGTACTGCTGGCCCACCACCACCAGAGGGCGCCCTGCTTGGAGTGCGGGCTCCAAGCACGAGAGGGCGCCAGACCCAGAAGAAGTGACAGCTGTCACTCATCCTCTGCACCAGCTGTCACTCGTTTATCATCACCACCATAAAAGCCGGACTGCAACTCCACCTCCCCGCCGAGAAATCGACTACCAGTACCAAGGTAACGTTCTCTGCTGAATTACTGATTGTCTAACATTGTTCTGTGTGCAGTCGCATTCCTGTGAAGACCCAGAAGAGGGACAAACAGGAGCTGCACGAGTGTGTGTGATTTGGAGGTGGAGGTGCTCCCTCCTAACGGTGTCTGGACTGTAAATTACTGAGTGTGCGGACTCACACTCACACATCATATTTCTGCTTTCTGCCAGCAGTACCAGGGTCGACAGTCGAAGACAGAGGCCACCTGGGGACTCGGGACTTGGCGGCTCCGGTGTTCTTCAGGCCGTTGGTGGTGGAAGCAGTGTGGGACGCGGCTTCTCTCTCGTCGGGCATCTTCTATCTTCGAGCCTGCCCACACATCACCTGGTGTTTATTGACTGTGAAAATTACGACACGTTTCGTTGTGTATTATCACAACATTAAATTGTTACCTTTTGGCTTACTCATTGTCCGTTCATTTGCGCCCCCTGTTGTGGGTCCGTGCTACGACACCTTCCCAACAGGATTTCTCGGCCATCGTCATGGACTCCGAGGGGCGTCAACTCAAGCTTGAACGGCCAATGGAAGAGACAGGAGCGCAGGCGTCAGCGGGAGGCGGGTTGAGTGAGCTGCAGCAGATCTTAACCGCCTTCAAGGCCCGGTTAGAATTAGTGACCGAGCAGAGTGTCCTCCTTAATCGGAGGGTGGAGGCTCTCACCGCCAGGGTGGAAGCGCGCGATCAGGGCGCTGCTGCAGCCACTCCTCTGGCTGGTCCTGGGCCTGTATCAGACGTTCCACTGGTCGTTCAACGAACCCCCCCACCGTCCCCTGAAGCATACATAAGCCCTCCGGAACCGTACGGGGGCTGTGTCGAGACGTGCGCGGACTTCCTCATGCAGTGTTCGCTCGTCTTTTCACAGCGCCCCGTCATGTACGCATCAGACGCTAGCCGGGTATTAATTTGCTTCGAGGAGAGGCACGCGCATGGGCTACGGCGCTTTGGGAGCAGAATTCACGGCTCCTAACGTCTTATCTGGGTTCGTACGGGAATTCAAACAAGTGTTTGATCATCCCAACAGAGGCGAGACCGCTTCGAACATGCTGCTGTCGATGAGACAGGGGCGCCGTAGCGCAGCCGAGTATGCAGTCGACTTCCGCATCGCGGCAGCGAGGTCCGGCTGGAATACCGTTGCGCTCCGCGCCGCCTTTGTAAATGGACTGTCCCCGGTCCTTAAGGAGCACCTACTGGCCAAGGAGGAACCGCGGGAATTTGACGGGCTGATCGATTTGGTTATACGCTTAGACAACCGTTTAAGCGAGCATCGTCGGGAGCAGGCCGGGAGGCGTGACCGGGCACGAGCCGTCCCTCCCCCTTCCGGTTCCGACAAGGTGGCGTCGTCCCCACGCTTCACTGCCAGAGAGCTCCGTGTGGCTACAGCTCCCCTGCTGAGGAGGCTAGGGACACGAGCAGGGCCAAATTAAAATCAAAAATCAGACAAAGGAGGCTGGCCCGCGGGGAGTGTTTTGTCTGCGGCTCTTGCGAGCACATGCAGAAGGACTGCCCTAAAACGGTCAAACTACAACGCCCGTCCTTAGAAACTGGGCTAAGGGTGGGTCATAACACGCACGCGGGAAAACCCCGCAAATCTGCATGAATCCCAGTAACAATCCTTTGTGGGGATTTAACCCTTCATGCCCCAGCACTGATAGACACGGGGTCTGAAGGGAATCTGCTGGACAGCAGATGGGTAAAGGAAGTAGGGCTCCCTCTGGTGGCTCTGCCGGCACCATTGCAGGTGCGAGCACTAGATGGCACCCTGCTTCCATTAATCACACATCAGACACAACCAGTGACTTTGGTTGTGTCTGGGAATCACAGGGAGGAGATAGTGTTCCATGTAACACCTTCTACCTCCCGAGTGATTTTGGGCTTTCCATGGATGGTGAAGCACAATCCCCGGATTGATTGGCCGTCTGGGGTTGTGACGCAGTGGAGCGAAACCTGCCACCGGGAGTGCTTAGGATCCTCGGTTCCTCCCGGCACTACGGCTAATGAGGAGGTCAAAGTTCCCCCCAATCTATCGGCGGTGCCAAAGGAGTACCACGATCTTGCTGACGTTTTCAGCAAAGATCTGGCACTCACTCTTCCCCCGCACCGACCGTATGATTGTGCCATCGATTTGGTCCCGGGCGCTGAGTACCCGTCCAGTAGGTTGTACAACCTCTCACGTCCGGAACGCGAATCAATGGAGACCTACATCCGGGACTCCTTAGCTGCCGGGCTGATCCGAAACTCCACCTCCCCGATGGGTGCTGGTTTCTTTTTTGTGGGCAAGAAAGACGGCGGACTCCGTCCATGCATTGATTACAGAAGGCTGAACGAGATCACGGTTCGCAACCGATACCCGTTACCTCTGTTGGATTCAGTGTTCACGCCCCTGCATGGAGCCCAAATTTTCACAAAATTGGATCTTAGAAACGCGTACCACCTGGTTCGGATCCGGAAGGGAGACGAATGGAAGACGGCATTCAACACCCCGTTAGGTCATTTTGAGTACCTGGTCATGCCGTTCGGCCTCACTAACGCCCCCGCGACGTTCCAAGCTTTGGTAAATGACGTCTTGCGGGACTTCCTGCATCGGTTCGTCTTCGTATATCTGGACGATATACTCATCTTTTCCCCGGACCCTGAGACCCATGTCCAGCATGTACGTCAGGTCCTACAGCGGTTGTTGGAGAACCGGCTGTTTGTGAAGGGCGAGAAGTGCGAGTTCCACCGCACTTCTTTGTCCTTCCTGGGGTTCATCATCTCCTCCAACTCCGTCGCCCCTGATCCGGCTAAGGTTGCGGCGGTGAGAGATTGGCCCCAACCAACAAGCCGCAGGAAACTACAGCAGTTCCTAGGCTTTGCAAATTTCTACAGGAGGTTCATTAAAGGTTACAGTCAGGTAGTTAGCCCCCTGACTGCCCTGACCTCCACCAAGGTCCCCTTCACCTGGTCGGATCAGTGCGAAGCCGCGTTCCAGGAGTTGAAACGCCGGTTCTCGACTGCACCAGTTCTGGTGCAGCCTGATCCTGATCGCCAGTACATAGTAGAAGTGGACGCCTCTGACTCAGGGATAGGAGCCGTGCTGTCCCAGAGCGTGGAGGCTGATAAAGTCCTCCATCCTTGTGCCTTTTATTCCCGCAGGTTGACCCCAGCTGAACGGAACTATGACGTCGGCAATCGGGAACTTCTTGCGGTGAAGGAGGCTCTTGAAGAGTGGAGACACCTGCTGGAGGGGGCATCGTTGCCCTTCACGGTTTTCACTGACCATCGGAACCTGGAGTACATCCGGACCGCCAAGCGGCTGAACCCCAGGCAAGCCCGCTGGTCTCTGTTCTTCGGGCGCTTTGACTTCCAGATCACGTATCGCCCCGGGACCAAGAACCAAAAACCAGATGCATTGTCCCGGGTGCACGAAGAAGAAGCCAAAGCGGGGCTGTCGAACCCCACCGAGACCATCATCCCCGAGTCCACTGTCGTGGCCACCCTCACCTGGGACGTGGAGAAGACCGTCCGGGAGGCCCTGACAAGGAGCCCGGACCCGGGGACTGGCCCCAAGAACAGACTGTACGTCCCACCAGAGGCAAGAGCTGCCGTATTGGACTTCTGTCACGGGTCCAAGCTCTCCTGTCATCCCGGAGTGCGTAGGACCGTGGCAGTGGTCCAGCAGCGCTTCTGGTGGGCGTCCCTGGAAACCGACGTCCGGGACTACGTCCAGGCCTGTACCATCTGCGCCAGGGGCAAGGCAGACCATCGGAGGACGACGGGACTCCTCCAGCCCCTGCCAGTGCCTCATCGCCCCTGGTCTCACATCGGCCTGGACTTCATCACGGGCCTCCCGCCGTCCCAGGGCAACACCGTTATTCTCACGATAGTGGACCGGTTCTCCAAGGCGGCCCACTTCGTGGCCCTCCCGAAGCTCCCGACAGCCCAGGAGACGGCAGACCTTCTGGTCCACCACGTCATGCGGCTGCATGGGATACCATCGGACATTGTATCAGATCGTGGTCCCCAGTTCTCTTCGCAGGTGTGGAAGAGTTTCTGTAAGGAGCTGGGGGCCACCGTGAGTCTCTCGTCCGGGTACCACCCCCAGACCAACGGCCAGGCAGAGCGGGCTAACCAGGAGTTGGAACAGGCCCTTCGCTGCGTCACCTCCGCGCACCCGGCGGCCTGGAGTCACCATCTGGCCTGGATCGAGTATGCCCATAACAGCCAAGTCTCGTCTGCTACCGGCCTCTCCCCTTTTGAGGCATGTTTGGGGTTCCAGCCCCCATTGTTCCCGCTGGTGGAGGGAGAGGTCAGTGTGCCCTCGGTCCAGGCCCACCTCAGGAGGTGCCGCCGGGTGTGGCGGACCGCCCGCTCTGCCCTGTTAAAGGCCCGGACGAGGGCCAAGACCCATGCGGACCGCCGACGTTCCCCGGCCCCCACATACCAGCCCGGGCAGGAGGTGTGGCTCTCGACCAAGGACATCCCTTTGTGTGTCGACTCCCCAAAGTTGAAAGACAGATTCATTGGACCCTTTAAGATCCTCAAGATCATCAACCCGGCCGCAGTGAAGCTTCAACTCCCGGCTTCACTGCGGATTCACCCTGTCTTTCATGTTTCCCGTCTCAAACCACACCACACCTCGCCCCTCTGTACTCCGGGACCTACGCCGCCTCCTGCCCGGCTCATTGACGGGGAGCCTGCCTGGACAGTCCGCAGGCTCCTGGACGTCCGTCGTAAGGGCCGGGGTTTCCAATATCTGGTGGACTGGGAGGGGTATGGACCTGAAGAACGCTCCTGGGTGAAGAGGAGCTTCATCCTGGACCCGGCCCTCCTGGCCGAGTTCTACGCAAGACATCCGGACAAGCCTGGTCGGACGCCAGGAGGCACCCGTTGAGGGGGGGGTCCTGTTGTGTGGGCCGCTGAAGAGGAGGTACTGCTGGCCCACCACCACCAGAGGGCGCCCTGCTTGGAGTGCGGGCTCCAAGCACGAGAGGGCGCCAGACCCAGAAGAAGTGACAGCTGTCACTCATCCTCTGCACCAGCTGTCACTCGTTTATCATCACCACCATAAAAGCCGGACTGCAACTTCACCTCCCCGCCGAGAAATCGACTACCAGTACCAAGGTAACGTTCTCTGCTGAATTACTGATTGTCTAACATTGTTCTGTGTGCAGTCGCATTCCTGTGAAGACCCAGAAGAGGGACAAACAGGAGCTGCACGAGTGTGTGTGATTTGGAGGTGGAGGTGCTCCCTCCTAACGGTGTCTGGACTGTAAATTACTGAGTGTGCGGACTCACACTCACACATCATATGTCTGCTTTCTGCCAGCAGTACCAGGGTCGACAGTCGAAGACAGAGGCCACCTGGGGACTCGGGACTTGGCGGCTCCGGTGTTCTTCAGGCCGTTGGTGGTGGAAGCCGTGTGGGACGCGGCTTCTCTCTCGTCGGGCGTCTTCTATCTTCGAGCCTGCCCACACATCACCTGGTGTTTATTGACTGTGAAAATTACGACACGTTTCGTTGTGTATTATCACAACATTAAATTGTTACCTTTTGGCTTACTCATTGTCCATTCATTTGCGCCCCCTGTTGTGGGTCCGTGCTACGACACCTTCCCAACACCGGACCTGGATAAAGCCCCGGTCACAACCCACCGTGCGTTTTTTTTTCGCCGTACGTTTTCTGCGGATGCCACGGCCACTACGTTTTTGTGAAAACGTACGGAGGCAGTAGAGGAGGGAGGGAGTACGTTCAACGCACGTCTCTAGGAGTGTAACGATAAAGAGAGTTGACAATAAAGCAGTGTGTGTGTGGGGCCGGCTTTTCTTTTTTATGAGCGGGACCGGAGCGGCAGGTGTTTTTCGGCGTCGGCGATGCATGAGCATGTCCAGCCTGCAGCGGTCAGTTGTACGAGTGTTTACTTGCCTCAAAAAGTTACAGGTAGTTATCAGACTGAAGCTGTGGCGTGTCTGTGTTGCTGAAGTTTGGAAATAAAGTCCAAGTTCAAGTGAGAAGCTGCGTCGTGCATGCAAGTCTGTCGGCCTCCATAGTATAGGTGGTGAGTGCCATAATCCGTACTGCCTACGTACGGATTTGGTTAATTCAATAGTAATTGAATGAAAATGTGCTGCTTTGAATCCGTACTGAGGCAGTACACACAACATGCGTCATCTGTACCGCTGGTGAATCCACAGCCTGACCGCAGCGAAAGTTCTGCATGCAATAAAACCTCTACGGTGTGTCTGCGTGTGTCTGCGTGCTCCTAAATTCGTACTGAGGCAGTACTTACGATGTACGGATCTCCAAATTTAGCCCACGTTTTTGCAAGTAGATTGCACGCACATACAAGTACGGCGGGTTGTGACCACGGCTTAAGTGGTTGAAAATGAATGAACTTTCAATGTTAGTTCCACCACATGTACAGTATTTGTACATGCACCTTCCAAAATAATTCCTCATTAACTTGGTAATACAAATTATACTGAAGTCAGTGGAAGTAGCAACATCTGTTACTCGTGTAGCTGAGCAAATTGTCAGTAGCGATTTCCAACACAGACATTCATGGAAACAACTCCCAGCATTTGATGGCAGCATGGCAGATGACAGTCTTCTCAAAAGTACATCATTTTCAGTAGTTTTTAATCATAGACGACAAGACAGTAGTCCCTGTCTCCCAGCTCTGGGCTACTGGTCAACCAACGGGCTGGTGGATTTGAGCCTAGTAAATGCCAGTTGAGATAGGCAGCACTGGCCAAGACCAATCAACGAAAACAACAAAAAATGTGTACAGACACATCAGCAGGCAGCCTTGTGAGTGTTATGGAATAATGTTAGCATTCTCCCTTGTCAATTTTACCATCGGCCAGTGCTATGAAACGCTGAGAAACACGTAAACGCTGGACATAATGTTAGCTGAGAAAAAATATGAGCAATTGAAAGTTAAAATGTTCATGTTTTTGCACTTTTCGCAGGAACAAGGACAAACTAGTTGTTGATTTATCGTTAGTGATTTGGTGATGTGCAGTTGATACGTTTACAAATTTTCACTTTTTTCACAGAAACAGAGATAGCTATGTGTTGCGTCATGCTGTTGTGAGGCCCTTTAATTTCCATTCAAAGGTTTTTGAGATTACCTGTGATTTATATAGTTGATATTGTTTAAAATTTTAGAAATGCATACACTGCAGACAAAGTGCAGATCATCTCATTTGTAATTATTATTAAGTTGTCGTATTGTATACATTATATTGTACACATTATATTATATTATAGCACAATAAAAAAATAAGAAAAAAGAACATGATATCTGCATTGTGTAGTGCACTGGCTGTCCTTTCTACTGTATTTCCTAGACTTTAAGTTGCACTGGAGTATAAGTCATATCTGTAAAAAAAAAAAAATCATAACATTTCACAGAAATTTAAGAAAAAACAATTTGTTAAAATCTGGAAAGACTATTCCGTCACACACGAGCCAAAAGAACCAAAAGCCAAACTATCTTTAATATTGTGATTCTTGTTTCCACTGTACGGAAAACAGACAGAATTGATATATTTGTGTACCGTTATACCCCTATTGGCATATAAGTCCCTTCAGCATGTAGGGTGCAGGACCGACATGAGTATCAGTACAGGCCATCACAAAAACATTATCTAAACCAAGTGATTTTTACAACACAAATATGATATGATCATTTTGCACATTTTGCTACATGCATTTGTGCAGAACATTAATGATACACTTATTGTGAGCAGAGAAGTCGCCCTGTTGTTATTTTCATTCAAGATAAATCATAATATTATAAACATGGGCACACAAATGTCCCGTACTCCAATAAGTACCAGCAGATTTTGTTTACAAGTCATTTTATATTACACTGACACACAGCACATAATAATACAAGCTACTATGATTTAAAGCCAACTCAGTAAAAATCCATTTAGCTGTGACTTGGTATTGATTCACTGTAGGTTTGATACAATATAACATTTTCATGTTTCATGAATTGCTGTTTTTCAGTTTCTTCTGACAGGTAAATGAATTCAAAATTAAATGAGTCATCAACATTTCCTCAATTTTTATTTCCAGTACTGACTGAAGTGCACTAGAGATTTGAGTCTTCTACCAAACAGCCATCCTATTTGGTGATAACACTGGTAAACACTATGAAGCATCCAAAAGGACTCGACTCTGACTGTGTAGACTTTACCACTGTTCCTGCATGGGTGTCATCCATCAAAATATCATATTTCTGCAGTGGGTTGTGGCAAACATTCAGATCAGTGCATGGGAAGAAGCTTTCTTAGTTAAACAAAAAGTAAGTTAAACAAACATTTGTTGAAAAGAAAAAAGTATTTGTGGTTGTGTCCATTTTTTATTATAATGTGCATCATTTTCAGTAACTGATTTTGAAGTCATCCAAAAATATTCAGGTTTTTTTTTTTTTTTTGCTATGCAAAGGATTAGGTTTCTAATTACAAGAATGGCATGTAATTTGTATTCAGTTACTCATTGCATTTCAAAATAATCTGATCCAACTACAACCCCAATTCCAATGAAGTTGGGACGTTGTGTGAAATGTAAATAAAAACAGAATACGATTTGCAAATCCTCTTCAACCTATATTCAATTGAATACACTGCAAAGACAAGATATTTAATGTTCAAACTGATAAACTTTATTGTTTTTGTGCAAATATTTGCTCATTTTGAAATGGATGCCTGCAACATGTTTCAACAAAGCTGTGATAGTGGTATGTTTACCACTGTGTTACATCACCATTCCTTCTAACAACACTCAATAAGCGTTTGGGAACTGAAGACACTAATTGTTGAAGCTTTGTAGGTGGAATTCTTTCCCATTCTTGCTTGATGTACGACTTCAGGTGTTCAGGGGTCTCTGTTGTCGTATTTTGTGCTTCATAATGCACACACATTTTCAATGGGTGACAGGTCTGGACTGCAGGCAGGCCAGTCTAGTACCCACACTCTTTTGGTACGAAGGCACGCTGTTATAACACATGCAGAATGTGGCTTGGCATTGTCTTGCTGTAATAAGCAGGGTCATCCCTGAAAAAGACGTTGCTTGGATGGCAGCATTTGTTACTCCAAAACCTGGATGTACCTTTCAGCATTGATGGCGCATCACAAATGTATAAGTTGCCCATGCCATTGGCACTAACACACCCCCATACCATCGCAGATGCTGGCTTTTGAACTTTGCACTGGTAACAATCTGGATGGTCTTTTTCCTCTTTTGTCCGGAGGACACGACGTCCATGATTTCCAAAAACAATCTGAAATGTGGACTCATCAGACCACAGCACACTTTTCCACTTTGCGTCTGTCCATTTCAAATGAGCTCAGGCCCAGAGAAGGCGGCGGCATTTCTGGATGTTGTTGATCTATGGCTTTCGCTTTGTATGGTAGAGTTTTAACTTGCACTTGTAGATGTAGCGACAAACTGTGTTAACCGACAATGGTTTTCTGAAGTGTTCCTGAGCCCACGCAGTAAGATCCTTTACACAATGATGTCTGTTTTTAATGCAGTGCCGCCTGAGGGATCGAAGGTAAGGGGCATTCAATGTTGGTTTTCGGCCTTGCTGCTTACGTGTAGAAAGTTTTCCAGATTCTCTGAATCTTCTGATTATATTTGGACTGTAGATGATCCCTAAATTGTTAAATTCCTTGCAATTGAACGTTGAAAAACATTGTTCTTAAACTGTTGGACTATTTTTTTACACAGTTGTTCACAAAGTGGTGATCCTCGCCCCATCTTTGCTTGTGAACAGCTGAGCCTTTTGGGGATGCTCCTTTTATACCCGATCATAACAGTCATCTGTTTCCAATCAGGTGTTCTTTGAGCATTCATCAACTTTTCCAGTCTTCTGTTGCCCCGTCCCAACTTTTTTGAAATGTGTTGCAGGCATCCATTTCAAAATGAGCAAATATTTGCACAAAAACAAAAAAGTTAATCAGTTTGAACATTAAATATCTTGTGTTTGTGGTGTATTCAATTGAATATAGGTTGAAGAGGATTTGCTAATCATTGTCAACATCCCAACTTCAACGGAATTGGGGTTTTATATATATGTGCCATCTCTGGACCTTAATGATGTGTTCAGGAAAGCTCATTGGACATGAGAGAGGTCGATACTTTTTGACATGTTGTACTCAAACACATTGAAGCACAGCAGCACAGTGCACACAAAAAGTGCAACAAGGCGGCAGAAAGAAATATGAACTGATAGTTTTTGCCAATTTTCTCACATAATTTGATTGGGATCTGTAGTTCCGTGCCATTGTAGGTCAGATTTGTGCACTGTACAATATCAGTGTAGCCTCTTGCTGATGCAAAGAAAGGAACTGTGGACAACCAATTCACACCATGGGTTTTTGATGCACTGACGTGATCACTCAGATATATATAAACCTTGTATTATGAGGAAACATCAGCTGTTACACTATAGCGATGTAGTGTGGCATGCTCTAGCAAGGAGGTACCTCAGTGCTGAGAACCCCAGCACCTGAACGAGGACAATGGGGCACCCATCCATCTTCTACTGTAGCACTGTAGCATTAGATGGCTATTTTCTGCAGTGGAAATGAGCAAGGCGCCTACTTGAGCAGTTTCTGGTGGTGGCCCAGAGTAGTTCTACGATGTGGAGCAGTGGGTCCCAAACCCACTCCTCAGGGCATGTTGTGGAGAATGCAGCAATGCATGACACCTGCATGCTCATAGACCTTGCCTGACCTTATGCACAGCCCCCCAACTATGAACAGCACATCATCTCAACTCCAAAATGAAGGAACCTGAATGTCCGAATGCACAGATGCTTGAAATCCAACAAAGATGCAAAGAGGAGCTAAAAATTTACATTAAACACCACAAATAAATTTCCACACACAAGAAGAATGATGGAATTGCTTTCTATTATATAAAAGGAATTATAAAAATATATGGTATGCTTGTCTAACGGGATGAAAAACCATTTTCACAAGTTTTCAGATAATAGCATTACCCCCAGGGGTGAGGTAGCACTGCAATTGTATCCAAACACTGGTCAAGATGAAGCCGACATACAGAAGTATAAACTAGCCCTTACTTAAGCCAACTTCGGTTCATAAGTTTATTTGTAAGTAATTTGCTTGGTTTGACCAGTGGTGGGCACAGCTAACCAAAAAGTTAGCTTCGATAACTGATAATCAGGTAACTGAAAAGTTATTGTTTTTAACGCTAAACCGATAAACTCTAAAAACTTATCGGAAGCTACAGATAACCAATAACTTTTAAATATGCCTCCCATACGTGCTCAGCTACTAAGAAGCTGATTGTGAGTTCAGAATCAAAGGCGATCACAAACCCAAACAGCCAATGAGCCAGCGCTTCTTACTTTGTGCGCTCTACCCCCTGCTGTAGGAAAGCATCATTTATCTTGACAGGATACAATGGTCCAGCGATGAGGCAGAGGTCTTGAAATGGAAAGCAGGTTTGAATTATGGTTTTGCTTTATAAATAAAATTATAGATAGGATAGGATAGAATAACTACATTAATGTAAAGTAAGTCCCTTCGGCTGCTCCCTTGTTTTTTGTACTTGGGGTCGCCACAGCAAATCCAAAGTTGATCTGCATGTTGAATTGGCACGTTTTACATCGGACGCCCTTCCTGACGCAACTCCACATTACATGGAGAAATGTGGTAGGGGTGGGATTCAAACCGGGAACCTTCCGCACTGAAACCAAGTATATTAACCACTTTGCCACCACCCAATGAGCCAGTGCTTCTTTCTTTATGCGCGCTACTCCCTCCTGTAGGAAAGCATCATTTATCTTGACAGGATACAATGGCCCAGCGATGAGGCAGAGGTCTTGAAATGGAAAGCAGGTTTGAATTATGGTTTTGCTTTATAAATACAATTATTCCGGATAGAATACTACATAAATGTAAAATCTTCAAATGTACAAAGTAATATATAACACATATCTGTTAATTTTAAAATAATGCACTAATTTTGAAGATTTGAACATTAACACACCAAAGGGATTATGGGTAAACTAAGCCTCTGCTCATAGTGATTGGTTGATTCATTCATTCTATGTAAAAACCAACATAAGTGAATCAATGTAACATGTACTGGTGTTTACAAATAAATGTGCTTTTGTAAAATATATCATTTTTCTCATTTGTAAAATAAAAGAAAGAAATTTTCAAGATCCCACAAGACAGCGCCTAAGCGCACGCGTGATGACATCACAACTCTATCTGCTAGGGAGACAAGGTTTCTTTCAATAACGAGAACTGTCAAAAAAACTTTCTTGTGTGTGGTTGCTGGAGTTGTGTGGCGATACGAATCGCCATATGAATGCTTGAATAATGATGTCAGTCGCAAAAAGAAATCAAATAATAGTGAAAACATGTTCAGTGCGGTGTCATAATGCATCAATCAGTCGCTCCGTGAGGCGTCATAACATCCAATCGGTTAGCGGCTCGGTGCGGTGTTATAACAGATCATTCAGTCGCTCCGTGAGGCGTCATAACATCAAGCCTGGTTCACATGGCAAGATAATTAGGCCAATATCGGATCCGATCTTCCCCTTTCGACAATCTTAAGGATGCCCTGACAATCATGATGATGTTAAATATAATCTTATCACATATTCCTGCCGTGTGTGGTGTGTTAAGAAGGACGTGAGGAGCTAAATGTGACATGCAGCCAATCAGAAAGTGAGGTGTTTGACCTGGGAATGTTCGTGTGTGAAATCTGTTTGTGTGTGTTGTTTTTACCGTGTGGCTGACACCACACACTGTGCAACTAAACCTGCCAGATCTAAGGTTTTTTTTTTTTTATCTCCATGTGTGGGGTCTCTCAGGTTTTGGAAACCTACAGATAATTTTAAAATCCTGCGGTCGACAACACTGATATAACCAGACACCAGTAGATGGCAGTGTTCTATGCATTTTGATTATATCACACGGCCTGAATCACAATTTAACAGACTTTTCGGCTTTTGGAGAAGCAACCTGGGCTTCTTCTGGCATTTTTAAACAAACACAATAACGATGTCTATAAACCCAGAGAATATATTCACGAGAGTTTTAGTCACAATATAAAAAGAATTTAATGCTGTTGTCCCTGTGGAGCCTGATCACAGCATCTCAAATGCATTTCTTCTGTCATGAATACCCACCTAGACACAGCATGTCCAAACTAAAACCTTCAAAATTAGTGCATTACTTTAAAACTAAAACATATATCTGATATTTTCACTTTATAAAACTTCAGACGTAACATTAATTTAAATAACTTGCCCGAAATTAGTTTGGTTAAAATTTTAACCATAATTTAAAACTGTATGCCTCTGGATGACTTGGGTGCTATTGCCAGCATATTAGTATGGGGTCAAAAGAAATTATTTTTTTCTTTTCTATGATCAGGTTTCCTTTTCTTGCAGAGGATAGAGCAGTTTCTTTTTGAACCAGCTCGTCTCTGTTTGTAGAGGATAGAACTGTGCATCTACTACAAAAAGCTACATCTCCAAAATGTTCCCAATGTAAATTATTGGAAGATAAATGGTCCGATGATGGCTTTCAAAATTATCTGAAAAACTAATCTGATAATGAAAACATTATCTTCAATAATCAGTGGATTAGCGGAACTGTGCCCACCACTGGGTTTGACCAAGTTAAAATGAAGACAGTGTCATACCCACACACAGGATTTTTCACAACTGTAAGTTGTGCTTGTCAAGAGAAACTGCTGTCTTTCTGTCTGTCCTTTTGTCCGTCTGTATGGCAAAAGCTTCCGCATCTTAAGACACAATAACCGCAGACCTCTTAAAATCTAAATTTTTATGCATTAATACTAGAAGGCCAAAACTCTGCCTGCCAAAATATCACGCACTGAAATGCCCCCCTCACCCACGAGATGGGGCCAAAAGCTGCTGAAATGTGTGGCAAGGTCTCAACTGTTTATACATTTGAAAAGTTAACTTTTGGTGAGAATACAATGGGTTGACAGCCAAAAATCAACTGACAGACAATTTACTTGAAACTACGATGATCTACAAATACTGCTATCAAAGTTGTAGTGAATCTTGACCATGTCCTGTATAAATATTGACTCACAAGATTTCTCTGAGAACACCATTCAACATCATTCATCATGACTGAACAAGAACCACCATATTTTCTTCAGCACAACACCATCAAGATTCTACCAAGACGATAAAAAGACAATTCTATCAAAACTGCTTAAGAAGTATACCTGACGTTTGGTATAAAAGTAGCATGACAACTAGTACAGAACTCTGACTTCAGACAAATATCCAAAAATGCCCAAGACTGGTTTCAACATAGTGGAGAGACAAACCAGCACTGCAGGGTGACAGCAAGAGGATTCACAAAAAATCCATGACGGTTTAATCGTTATGGTGGCATCTTGTATCATCACGACTTCTCAAGAGTGTTAAAGGCTCACTTAAACACCACCAAGACTATTCCCTGGACCTGAAATTGAATTAATGTCCAAAATCAATTAGATTGTTAAATATGAAACCGTGTAAACAACAAAAAAAGAACTATAACTCATTATCAACTGTCAAATGTCCAAATACCTAATATGACTTTGATTAAACTCATTACACTAAGATGACTCAACCATGGGGCTCTGCAATTCACTCAAACTGTCTATGCAGCTGCTTCAGTTCATTTTATATTAAAATTCGTGATGTAGAATATTATATGTAGCATTTTGAAGGACAGGCGAGGAACTCTGAATGTGAGTGCTGTACACAGCTACATAATCCTGATAAAACATGAGAAAGATCATTATGTGGTTGGTGACAGTGCTGCAGAATGTGACTTATTTAGGAAATGATTTAATATGAGCAACAGCTGCCATGCTGGGTTTCAAATCAGCTGTAGTCATAGTTGTTGCAAGCTACACATGCTTTCTGACGTCCAGTAAATGAAAAAGACCTCGCGGATTCATCTATATGGTAATGATCCCATCTTCTACCTATTTTAGTTTGCCAGTGGCAAATCACATGGTTAAAACAGGGCTTATTTGTACAAGAATTATACAGAGCAAACTTTGTGGTGCCGAGCCGTTTGTACCAAGGGTTGAGTGCATGCTTTATTTGGCTGCCAAGAAAAGCAGTCCAGACTAGGAGATGAAAGGATCACATCCGTTCTGAAGGGGACACAGTAACTAATCCCCCATCCAGCCTCTGGATACTCAGTCCCTTAAGCTGTCCCATTTTCTCCCTTGTGGGACAAATAACATTTTTGCCACTTACAACAACTTTCATAGGATTACAATACAGATCTGTTTGCATGCCATTGAGGCTAGTGAGAAAAATGGGAAACTGGAGAACAAACTTTCTTGAGAAAACTTTAAGATTCAGGAATGTTCTTTGCACTATGTTACTGTCAGGTTTTTGTTCAAAAGTACATTGTAATGAGCTGTGAGTCACTCAGATGTACAGTAGTGTTCAGAATAATAGTAGTGCTATGTGACTAAAAAGATTAATCCAGGTTTTGAGTATATTTCTCATTGTTACATGGGAAACAAGGTACCAGTAGATTCAGTAAATTCTCACAAATCCAACAAGACCAAGCATTCATGATATGCACACTCTTAAGGCTATGAAATTGGGCTATTAGTTAAAAAAAAGTAGAAAAGGGGGTGTTCACAATAATAGTAGTGTGGCATTCAGTCAGTGAGTTCATCAATTTTGTGGAACAAACAGGTGTGAATCAGGTGTCCCCTATTTAAGGATGAAGCCAGCACTTGTTGAACATGCTTTTCTCTTTGAAAGCCCGAGGAAAATGGGACGTTCAAGACATTGTTCAGAACAACAGCGTAGTTTGATTAAAAAGTTTATTGTCGAGGGGAAAATGTATACGCAGGTGCAAAAAATTATAGGCTGTTCATCTACAATGATCTCCAATGCTGTAAAATGGACAAAAAAAAAACCAGAGACGCGTGGAAGAAAACGGAAAACAGCCATCAAAATGGATAGAAGAATAACCAGAATGGCAAAGGCTCACCCATTGATCAGCTCCAGGATGATCAAAGACAGTCTGGAGTTATCTCTCCACAATTTCTCTTATACTCACTCGACTGGTAAGCACTGAAAGCCGAGATAGACATGTCCCAACTTGTCCTCTAACACTCCGAAACAGAGGTGTTCCTTTGTCTCGCTTCATCAGCGAATCGGTCGTGACGTGCGAAGCCTCCGCGCGGCTTTCCATGACAAAATCTCTTGTTAAAAGTGAAATCTGACGGAAAATGGCTGATGTCCAGCTCTTGTGATAACCAGAGAAAGAGCACACGACGGGCCCGGCTCCACACAGCGATCCGTTTAGAAATGATCCAGTGGTTTGTGCCGCGTCATCACAGCTCTGAGCGCGGCGCACCGACCGTCCTGTAGTAAAAGTCCTTATTCTCTATGAAGCCCGTAAAATTTTCACCGAAAGCCAGATAAATTTTTTGAATGGTTTCCAGGTGCCAGTCTCTAACAGCTTCTGAAAAAATTCTGATGGAAAAAAAGTCCTTTTCATTCCGCCATTTCCAGACAATGAAAATCCGACGAGGGGGCGGGACCACTCCTTCCCAAGGCGTGCTCATAGGCGAATGACGTCACCAACAGGCGTGGAAAAACTCACGCATGCGCACGAGGGTTCAAGCATGTCTGACGTAAAAACATATGACTGAAATCCATATAGTTTTTGAAAAAAATAAAAAGGTACGATACTTTATTGACAGACCTCGTATACTCAAAACCTGGATTAATCTTTTTAGTCACATAGCACTACTATTATTCTGAATACTACTGTATGTGTCTATAAATTATTTTGGGGGGAAAAAACAAAACAAAACAAAACAACACTAAAGTGGTCCCTTTCTTGAAGATCTGTAGCACAAGGTCTAAAGTACATAGTGCAAGTGCACCGGGGCATGCTAAACTCCACTTTGTCCTTTATATGGCATGTAATCTGAGTATAAACTACAGGGATGCAGTGCAAAAAGCAGCAAAAAGGGAAAAAAGTCAAGGGAGCAACGAAATTGTATTTAGTCAATTAGGTATCATGGAATAGAAGATGAAAATACAAAAATATGGTGGTTTAGAAAATGGATGGATGGTTACCTGTCATTCATTTTCATAGGGCCACAAAAAACTGGCTCACTGCTATTTCAATGGCAGTGTTTTTCTTGCACAGAGAAGTATGAGGCAGCTGCCTCTGTCTAGATTGATGTCAACATTTTTGCCCAAACATTTACCTGAATTAAAGGTTTGGGCAAAAAATATTTTAATGATGTTTGCAATGTCAGGCACAAGTAACTCATAGTATCTCTCATTGTTCAGTGACATTTTTGTTGTTTTGCAGCTTTAACATGACAGCAGACCCATGCATACATTTATATGATCTGCATATTCATTGGCAGAGCACATCTAGAAGATTTTGCTGCCAGCTGATGCACTTCATCAGTGCAGCACAAAAAGTCAGAACACCGGGAACAAAATATTTTGCAGAAATACATTTGTCAGTTCACCCGGTAAGTTTGTTCCTATGAAATAGAGGAAAAGAAACAGTCCCTCTGTAAAAATATAAAAGGACATAGATTTTACATACTCGTAGCACCCTGAGACTTGGAACCTCTGCAGTCATACAGTATGTGTGAGTAATCAACAAAGTGAATACACATCTCCAGACACAAACACCGTTTTTCATTTTCTTCAAATAATGTTTGAAGAGTGCATTCAATGATCCCAGCTGTAAAATGAAGCATCACTTCATATCAACATTTTGTTGGAAATACAAATGAAAGCTGGTCAAAGAAAAAGCCACAGAGCACTAGTATATTTAACTGGGCTTTATTTCTGTGTCAAACTGAAATCATTCAGTCAAAGCTTCGATACTCGTGGCACACTAATGCATTCTTTTTCTTCTCCTTGTGTTGTCTTCTCCAGCAAGTAATATTGTAGTCACAATTGACTATCTTTTGTCGATTAAACATGACACTTTAAAATTTCAAATAAAATGCTTTGTGATAATTGCTCCATTGTATTTCTTCTTTAAACGTCTACAAAACTGAAACTGGAAATGTGTATGTCCATGTGCCACCAACAGCATTTCCTGTATATTTGTTTTGTGAATTGTTCTGTAATTTATGTCTATAGCATGGCCCAAGCAGAGGGTCACCCGTTTGAGTCTGGTCTGCACAAGGTTTCTTCCTCAGGGAGTTTTTCCTTACCACTGTTGCTCTGGGGGTTAGTAAGGTTAGACCTTACTTGTGTGAAGCGCCTTGAGGCAACTCTGTTGTGATTTGGCGCTATATAAATGAAAATAAATTGAAAATTGAAAAAAAACTGAAATTGCATCATTTAACCTTTGTTCAGCTTCGTTCCTGCAGCTGGTGCTTTGTCAGAATGTTTAAACTGTTGAAAAATTTGAACGAATCCCACCGACAACCTCAATTCGTCTGTATTTCTGTTTGCTTTCTTACTTGATGGTTTTTTATCATTTGCTTAGTTTTTGTAATGTTACGATTTCATCTGACTTTTGTCCAACTTCGTTCAACTTCCCAAGTCCGACGTACTGAACGAAGGTTGACAAACGTAACAATATCGGAACAAATCAAAAACTAAAGCTTTGACAAACTGAACGAAACATCCTTGTATCACTAATGAATCGTTCATTTCTGGGACGAAAAAGCAATGTTTTCATACAGAAACAATAGTGTTAAGAATGTTTTACACACGTTTCAACTGTTTGTGGCTGGCCTGCATGTGTGTGTCTTTGGGAGTAGCCTTCGTCTGACACGGAGAGTTCCCCAAGGCTGATGGACTCGTCGAAGGTACTTGTCAGGACAAGGACTATCACAGATAAAGTGTACAAGAAGGGATAAACGTTGCGAGAACTCAGAATGTGAAGACATACAAAACTTGTTATTGCGAAGACAAACAAAATCTTGCACCTGCAAGTACTGCAGAAATGAGGACAAAGCTGGCTGCGCTTGTTTTTATGCCTGCCTTCGGTCACATCATCGTGAATGTTTTGTTTTGATTCCGTTTAAAGCGTCGAAGTCAACGTTTGCTTAGTTTTTCTTATGTTAGAATTTCGTTTTAAGTTCTGTTTGAGTTCGCTTGATTCTCAGGCTATTTGGTGATGGGAAATGTGCAGGATCTTTCATCCACCTTTTCTTGGCGAATTATGACTTTTTATCCTTCATCCAGGTAATCACTGTGTGCCGTGTGACCGGGGCATAAAGTGTACTGCGCCGTGAAAATTGCAGAAAAATGTTAGTCGATGGCCCAGTACCTTTCTCATGTAGGCAAAACACCAACACACTGATGTGTGCAGCAATATGCATAGACTTGCTATTTAACAACATAGATGTTTGTGCTGCTTGTGTAAGTTACGACTCGTTATCATTTCAAACTAATGCTTACCGTCATCTTTTCCTCTACGGTCAGGTAACTCTAACCCTGTGTTGCCCAAAGGTGGAAAACTCAGGTCAGTAGGAAAAGGTAGGTCACTTCTATTGTCCTCTGACAGCTGGTATATCTGTCTCTGCATGGGCTGCAGATGCCAGTTTAGTCCAAAAAGGTGCATGGCTGAAACATAAAGCAGACAATGCCAGAATGTTATTCAGATGACATTAAAATGCATTTAATTACCATGAAAAATATTCTTTAAATTAAACAAAAACAAACACCAAATGCCCTTTGGAAAATCTGCAGCAGACTGTTATTGGATTGCACCTGACTTGTTTTCTAAAGCTAACAGATGTGAAATGGAAGAACAGGACTTTAAAGGATACGGAACAATACACGGGTTTAATGGTTAATGGCACTTTTGCAAAAGTGCTGAGCAATAAGATCCAGTGATGAATGCTATGCTGATCCCATGGGACATCATCTGTCTCGCCAGCACCAGCACTGCTCATTTTTGCAACCCCATTACCTTAACATTCCCCGCAAAGCTGGAGGACAAAAGCAGGGAGCCACGAGGGGTGCTTCAATGGGAGCATCGTGAGTGAAGCACACTGATATTTTACAAGGTTGACAAAAGAAATGTCCTTTGTAACAAAGGCAGTAGAGTGCACGACAGAACAGGAGGGGCTGACCATGACAGATCACCAATAAGAAAATGAACTAGATGAGCTTAGCAAGACAAAAGCCACCTTGGAAGTCAACAGTCAGCAGAAAGTCACAGAAACTCAATATAGTTATTTTAGTGGTTTTGCTGTTTCTTTTAAGCCACTCAAATAAATAACCACACAATTGAATTATATAGGGCGAAATTATCTGACAATTTTAAACAACCAGAGTTGGCAGTAGCCCTGCTGCCTTTCCACCAAGTATTATTTTCTTTAAATGTCTTTTTTTTTTTACCCCTTTATAAAAACACGAACTCCTCCAAGTCACCAATAAACTTTTAAAGTAAATGCTCAAACAACAAGAGGCAGAAAGTCTACTGCTCGACTACTGGCAACCAATTTCTTAGTGGCATTTACAGAACTAATGGTCTTATAATACCAGTGTTGTTGGAAGCACAGGGGATCAGACTGTGCTGGACATAATACACTTTGGTTTAAAACAACTGCTGCCTCAGACCGAACCCACGTCAAGAATCCATGTAAGTGATTTATTCAGAAATCAATTGATTATAAAATGGTATTAAATAAAAAAAACTGGGCTAAATTAGAGATAATCTCAGTTTAACTGCCACTTTAAATAGATTTTCAACCAATTTAAAACACAATTATGCTGAACACCAGTGGAAAAAAGGTTGAACCTGAATATAAAGTAAAACAAATAAACTGGGGATAACAACTTGTCCAACTAATTATATACGAAAGAAAGAAAGAAGAAAGAAAGAAAGAAAGAAAGAAAGAAAGAAAGAAAGAAAGAAAGAAAGAAAGAAAGAAAGAAAGAAAGAAAGAAAGAAATCATACTGTGCTTTGGTGTGTGTTATTAAAACAAATGTCTGATACTGCATAGAATAAGCTGAAAATCAAAAATACTCCTCAGTGAGCATAGGGTGAGAGGCAGGGTACACCCAGGACAGGACTCCAGTCTATTGCTCATTCACACAGGCACGCACACCTGAGATCACACAGAGTTCCAAATTCAATTAACCTGCATGTGTTTGGAAATGGAGCACATGTAGGGACCAAGTGGGAAGCAATCCTACGACCCTCTTGCTGTGAAGCAACACTGCTAACTACGAAGCCACCGTGTCGCCCCGTATTGTGAACAGTATCACTGAATATTATTGAAAAAAGCAGCCTTGAGTCATTGGCAGTGCCTTTATTGGACACAACCTCGGTAAATGCATTTTTTTTTTTTTTTTTGGTGTTAACCACATTTTTAAAATTCTGCAATATGGGTCACATCATTTTCATGTAAGCACTTGGAAAAACTGATTCAAAAATAAAAGAACAACACACAGACCGTAAACTGTTTCACACAGTATAACTGACTGCCCAAAGGCAGAACGTGCTGTTTATGTGAGATCTGTCTAATTCTACAGCTGCCAAAAGTATTTCATTTCAGTTTCTGTAAAGCTAAGGTACTTGAATTCACACAGGATTCAAACACTCTGATTACCGTGTTGTTTGTCTGGTAGTGCGGTAGTTAGTCAGTCAGTTGGTTAGTTAGTCAGTACGATATCTTAAAAGGACATGGATGGATTTTAAACAAACTCAGTTGTGAGAGATTCTTTGGGACAAGATCTGATTACATTTCAGTGTACATCAGGGTTAAGTTGCAGATCTTGCCTTTAATATTTTATCCTGTCTCCTTTGATCCTAATTAAAGGAGCAAGAATCCTGACTTGGAACCCTGACATTCTCTCCTGATTTAATGGATCCTTCCTTTAATACTTAACCCTGACTCTGCTCTGATCTAATACTGATCTTCGATCAGGATCAAAGGTGAAGATCAAATATAATCAATCAGGATCAAAGGTCAGCAATCAGGATCAAAATGTAGGCTGAAAAATGAGGGCTTGGAATCTTGGCTCAGTGATCAGAATCAAAGGTGAGCCACACCTAGTCACTAATCTCAATCTGGTGGATGAAAATGTCTTGTTGGACAGAATTAATCCAAAACAATGGACTAAGGATGTTGTGTGGGCTGCCAGAAGAGGAGGTACTGCTGGCCCACCACCAGAGGGCGCCCTGCCTGAAGTGCGGGCTTCAGGCACGAGAGGGCGCTGCCGCCATGGACACAGCCGGGATTGATGAAGTGGAGATGGGTGACAGCTGTCATGAGTTGATGAGTGACAGCTGTCACCCATCTCCACTTCATCAATCCACTCCATAAAAGCCGGACTCCACCTCGCTGCCGAGATATCATCTACCTGTGAAGGTAATTTCTCTGCTGACTTAAACTTAAATAATAGTCTGAACTCTTTTGCAGCCGTTTTCCTGTGGTGTGCCTTATCAGCTGGATTGGCGTTTGGTGTGAACAGCGACAGCTACGCTTCACACCCAATCCAGATAAGTGGTTTAACAGGAGCTGCACGAGTGTGTGATTAGAGGTGGAGGTGACTTTCCACCTTCTGACTGTTTTGTTACTGGGTGTGCACACACCCACATCTCATTGTTTGTGCTCCTCGCCAGCAGTACCAGATCCGACAGTCGGGGACGGTGATCACCTGGGAATTCGGGACTTGGCGGCTCCAGTATTCACTGGGTTCTGTGGCGGTGGAAATCGTGTGGTTCCGGCTCTTCTCAGGACAGACGTCTTCTATCCTCGAGCCTGCCCACACGTCACCTTTGTGTATTGACTGCTATCAGATTCTGTTCGTGTCACTACACTTTCCCCAACAAAGGATTGGAATTAGATTTTGGGTCTTCATTAAAATTAATTAAATAATGAATATCTAAACGATTAAAGGAAACTGCATATGTTTGAGGATGAATGTGCTCTCTGATGTACATCTAGTTTTTTCTGGAAATCAACATCATCAGAGATTCTTGGAGAAGCCAAACTCAAATCAGCTGATACCACAACATCACTGTGACAAGTCATCAGTGAAGGAAACATACTGAAATCTTTCCAGTAGAAAGTTCCATCAAACACAGGCATTAGAGAACACACACTGTAAAAAAAAGTCTGTGAAATTAATGGGGAAATCCTGTAAAATGACAACAAAAAAACACAAAAAGAAAAATACTAGAGTAGTGCTTAATTGACAGCAATAATTTGTCAAATGTGGAACAAAACTGAACTGTGAATTTAACAGTCCAAATATGTTAAAATAATCATATACCATTGTAGAATTTACAAATGCCTGCAATTTAAACACAGAAAAACAGTAATACCAAAAACTGTACAATACATTTAAAATTACAGCATGACACTGTTAAAATAATGTTTTTTTCTTCTGTTAAATGGTAAATGGACTGAATTTATATAGTGCTTTTCCATCTGCATCAGACACTCAAAGCGCTTTACAAATAATGCCTCACATTCACCCCGATGTGAGGGTGCTGCCATACAAGGTGCTCACTATACACCGGAGCAACTAGGGGATTAAATAAATTTTACTATTGTTTTAGACTTTACAGATAAGAATTTTCACAAATACAGTAAAACACTGTTAACAGTTTGAAAAAAGAGGTGATTTATCTATTTCTATTACATTTTGAGGATAGTTAAACATAAGGTGGCCGTTTTGCACAGATTTTATCTTCTAAATAGACAATAGTTTATCTGTTCCATATATTTGAATTGTAATTATTAACATGCAAAAATAAAGAACAGATTCATTCTGCATTGTCAAAATTATAAATTACATAGATACATAAATAGATAGATTGACAGTAAACAATGACTGTATTTGTTAGAAGTGTATTTGTTAGATATTAACATACTTTTAAACATGACAGTAACATAATATAATCTATGTTTATATAATCATAATGTCACAGCAAAGGTAACATTTGTGTTTGAAATTCAAACTGGAGGTGCTCACTCTCATCAAATCTCTGTGAAGTGGAATGATTCTGTTCTCTCAGGCCAAGTAATGCGCTTGGTTTCAGTGCGGAAGGTTCCCGGTTCAAACCGCGCCTCTGCCACATTTCTCCATGTAACATGGAGTTGTGTCAGGAAGGGCATCTGGTGTAAAATGTGCCAAAACAACATGCAGGCCCATCTTGGATGTGCTGTGGTGTCCCCGAGTGAAAACAAGGGAGCAGCCGAATGAACTTGCTATATGTGTAAATATTACAGATTTTTTTTTTAATAACAGCATGGCCATGCAAATTCAACAGGAAAGAACCATTAAAACTACAGTTTAGTTTATTTTACTGTCAATTACAACAGGTTTAAGCTGCAAAATTTCCATATTTTATGTAAACCATTGACATATTCACTTCCAAAACCCTCCATTGTGAACCTGGCTCAATATCAAAAAGCTTTTTAAAGATCAGAAAACATTCTCCCAACAAAAATCCATTTCATGGTGTGGATTACTGAAATATTTTGATCAATATGTAAAGATGTGAAGTAGAACCCTAAACATGATAAAATATCAGATGCAAACCTGTCATCTCTGTTCAGAGCCTGTGGAACTGGACACGGCCAGTGAAGACACAGATGGCCATGTTTGTCATTCCGTAGGCTAATGAAAGAATTCCTTTTGATTTGTAGCTCTGTGCTGACTGGAGAAACAGAAACAGTGTCAGTGTTGGCAGAACATCGCAGCGTCACCGTGCATAGAGTCGTTCCAAAAGTCCCAGTAATCACGTCTTCATCCCCTCCGTCCCTGTGGCCTCCTATAGAAGAGGAGTTGAAGCGTCCTTAAAGATTTCCTGCAGTGCCTTCTTGGTATCTATGATGTGCAGAGTATTGGGTGTCAGCCAGTAAAGAGCCTCCTGGTTTTTTTCCAAGTCTTTCTAACATCACAATGAGACTGAGAAGGCTGCTGCAAAATGAAGACAGCTTGTAGGAATAACTTGGTACTGTTAATGAGATGGCTCGTGGCAGAGACAGGCTGCGTTTCAGCGATGTCACTGACCTGTCAAGAGGACTACACTTTGTGGCATTGCACGTTTTGTCCCGAGCACACATTTTGCTTATCTTTTGGCAGGAAATTGAGTTGCACTATGTGCCAATTAGGGTACTGTCGAAGAAGACTTCTCGGCCAATCTGAGGAAGTATGTGCTTACTGCTGTGGGTCATGTGCCAACAGTCCTGTGCCATACCCTCTGATGTCAATAGCACTTTAAAACTCATACGTTTAAACGGAAGTCAAGCTGGGCAGAACCTTTATTTGATCAAAAATCTTCAAATACTGCAGAAGATAAAAAACCAAGAGCTCTACCTCCACAAGCCTGTGTGCTATATAACCTCATGTATGCCTAAAGAGTTTACAAAACGACTAAAATGACTCATATTTTAAACAATTCAATTAATAGCTATGATGTCTGAGTTATATGCATTTAAATCTCATGTTGCCATTATAAAGACAGTCAGAAGTGTAAACTGCTGCTAACGTTAGGTAGTCTGACAGCATGCACTGGTGCTGCACTTTGCTGTATCCATGACACCATGGAACTGCCCCAGGTTCTGGATGGCAACCACCCAGGCAGACAGCCGGTCCTTTCCTACATCTCTAAAATAACCATTTTTCTGCTGGAGCCAGGTGAAACGTGGACATCCCCTTGGCATTCTCCAGCTAGTGAGGTGTTCAACACTATGGCACCACTCAGTAACACTCAGTAAAGAGTACTAAGTTGTAAAGTATTTTAGTCTACATACTGTAAATCAGTGATTCCAAAAGTGTGGGCTGTGGTCTCTTGGTGGAGCATGAAGGTACTGTGTGGAGAATGAGCACAGAGACTGAAACCTTCTGCCCTGGAAACACGCTTGGCTTCCTGAGTTTAAATTAGACCTGGTCCTTTCCGTGTGGAGAATGTATGATCTCCCCGTGCTTACGCACTTTCCCTCTGGGTGCTCTGGCTTCCTCCCACTTCCAAAGACAAGCAGCTTAGATGGATCGGAAAAGGTGTGACTATGAAAGTGTTCGTTTGTCTATATCTGTTAGTAATGCGATAGACTGGCGGCCTGTGCAGGGTGGATAACACCTGGTCCTCTCACAACTGAGATAGACTCCCCTTGACCCTTAACTGGAAAAAGCAGGTTCAGAAAATTAATGAATGAATGGATGTTTTGTTTTGTTTTTTTATTATGCTTTCATCAAAATGATTAAGCCCCTTTTCAGTATTGGCGTTTTCAAAATATTCTGTAAAGCTACAAAATTATGTTTCACATTGAAGCCAATGGGACCTCTATAAAGACCATTAGTTTCACCTGTGATTGTGTCCATGCAAAGATATATATATATATATATATATATATATATACTAGTGTTTTGCCCGTGGGGATCGGATCCACGGTCTCTAGATTGGCTCGTGTTTATAAAATAGGTAGCTGACATTTTTCAAGGTAGGTAATAAAATTAAGCAAAGCTTATATAATGACTTGGAATGGCGTGTGAGTCCAGAATCTTTTTAGAACCTTAGACTGCAACAATTTTTAGAAGAGGAACTCAACCCATTTATTTCCTGTTAACTATGCTATTTTTAATGTTAATTCACTGTCTTAATGTATTTATAAATTGTTTAGGTTGTTATCATATACACACCATTATTATCATTATTATTATTTTTATTTCATTTTATTATTACTTCTATTTTGTAATTTGATTTTTAAATGGACCACAATGGAAATAAGTGTTTTCACTTTCTTGTGTCATCCATGTACTTTTAACATATTTACAATTACATGCACTTACACTTACACTTTTAACATAAAGATGTGTGTTGAGTCTAAAATGTAATTAGCAACATTAGCTAATATTCATAGCTTCTCCAAAACTATTATTTCTATCAGTGTTCTGTTTTGGCGTCGTTCATCCTTGACCCACAATACATAAATAAGCAAGCCAAACAGCAAATGTCAACTGTGCTCTGTATGTCCCTGATCGAAGTTGCAAGCATTCACACGCACACGCACGCACAGCTACTGTAATCATTTCACTTATGGTACGCAATATGAAACTTAAGTCACTCATGGAAATAGTAACATAAGACTTATCTAAACTGACAAATCCAACTGAGCTACAAAAACAAAATAAATCAATAACACAAACAACTCTGTTAACTAACATAAACCACAACAACAATCTTTAAAAACTCAAAACCCAAAATTTCCATGGTGCATTGTAGCACAACATCCAATGTTTATTGGTTAGCTAAAATGGCAAATTTCTCCAAAAATATTTGTTCAATCAACTTTCCGTTGTCGCAGCTTTCATCCTTGACCCAAGACGCAAACAGCAAATGTCAGCTCTCCTTGGTTTTTGTGTGATCAAAGCCATACACACACACGCACACACACACACACACACACACACACACACACACACACACACACACACACACACACACACACATGCACGCACAAACACGCATGCACACAGAGGCCACTTGATTATTATAATATAGATAGGTAGCAGGTGGCAGTAATGCATTGTGCTGGTTTGCAATCCACCAATAAACTCGAAAGAAGAAGAAGAAGCAAGAAAGTCCGTCTTTGGATATTTATTAAATCATATTTTTGGGGACTGCATGGTGATTCTCCTAACAGTTCACTTTGTTTTGGACATTAAAAGTTATGAGCCACATATTTTTTTCCAGTAATAAAAAATCTGTGGACAGTAGGTGTATCTTTAAGCAGTTCCTCAAAACAGCCATTTTACTCTGAAGCCCCTCACACAGAAAGTGTATGTGTGGCGTTTAGAGGCATGTGTAGCACCCGCCACCCAACTCACCATTATATACCACAAACATATCCCTACTCACAATGCCACATGGCTGGTGGCACTTGCCAGTGTGTGACGAGTGTTCTGGACCTGTTCATCTCTCACCATGCGGTTGCCCCTTACATGCCACAAGCTCTCTATGCACACACCACCTGTGTGACAGGCTGGAAAGCACCAGGTTGTTCAGAAACTCCAAATCCATGATAAAATGGAAGAAAACAGAGAGAAAGCTGATAAAACACTGGGCAGGAGACTGCAGATGACTTGCTATCTTAAATGTCACTGAACACCACACACATGAGCAGTGGTCACACACCTCGTGCACACGCTAACAGTCACTGTTCTGAGCAGCGAGTGCAGGCATGTGTGCAGTGAGTGTATCACACCAATAGTTGCTGCAAACATGCCAAGCACATGCCTTATTTATGAGACGGACTTAAATATCCCCACTGTGCATCCAGAAAGTATTCACAGCGCTTCACATCTTCCACATTTTGTCATGTTACAGCCTTATTCCAAAATAGATGAAATTCATTTTATCCCCCATAATTTCAACATGAAAAAAGTTTAATTGAGATCGTTACAAATTAAAACAAAAACAAACAAATGAACTAAGGAATCACATGTACGTAAGTATTCACAGCCTTTGCCATGAAGCTCAAAATTGAGCTCAGGTGCATCCTGTTTCCACTGATCATCCTTGACATGTTTCCACAGCTTAATTGGAGTCCACCTGGAGTCAATTCAGTTGACTGGACATGATTTGTAAAGACACACACCTGTCTACATATAAGGTCCCACAGTTGACAGTACATGTCAGAGCACAAACCAAGCATGAAGTCAAAGGAACTGTCTGTGGAACTCTGAGACAGGATTGTCTCAAGACACAAATCTGGGAAAACGTACAGAATCATTTCTGCTGCTTTGAAGGTCCTAATGAGCACAGTGGCCTCCATCATCCGGAAATGGAAGAATTTCCAAGGGACTCTTCCTCGAGCTGGCCGGTCATCTAAAGAGCTATCAGGGGAGAAGGGCCTTAGTCAGGGACGTAACCAAGAACCTGATGGTTACTCTGTCAGAGCTCCAGCATTCATCTGTGGACAGAGGAGAACCTTCCAGTCACACAGCCATCTCTGCAGCAATCCACCAATCAGGCCTGTATGGTAGAGTGTCCAGACGGAAGCCACTCTGTAGTACATGGCACATGGCAGCCCACCTTTAGTTTGCCAAAAGGCACCCGAAGGACTCTCAAACCATGCTGAACAGAGTAATGGGCAAAACTGCCCAAAGACAGGTGCACCAAGCTTGTGGCATCATATTGAAGAAGACTTCAGGTTGTAATTGCTGCCAAAGGTGCAACAACAAAGTATTGAGCAAAGGGTGTGAATACCAATGTACATGTGGTTTGTTAGTATGTTATTTTTAATAAATTAAAAAAAAAAAAAAAAAAAAAATCATGCTGTGATTGTGGGGTGATGTGAGTAGAATTTTTTTTTAAAAACATTGATTTCTAATTTTTTCCAACAAGAAACAAAACACCAGCATATCGTCTTCAAATAAAATCTCTTCCAGATTAAGAGGAGCATCAACTTCTACTGCTGTTAAAGTACTAACTGCAGGCATTTGTAGGTCATCAAGGAGCTGCTGCATATTTTTAGAGTTGGGAGGGAACGCTAATGTGTAAAGAGTGGCATAAAATGATTTAAAAACAGAATTAATTTCAGTTGGATCGGATGTCAATGTGCCTGATGTATTTTTCATTTGTTTAATTTGGCGGGTGGCAGTGTGACGCATGAGTTGGCCACTTGTAGAGTTCTGACATTGTGCTCTTGAACTACGAAGACTGTCTTACCTCTTCGGGGCTGCAATCTTCACAGAGCCAAATCTTATGTCCATTGCAAGTCAGGTCACCCTTGTTACATGCCACCCCAATCACCAGGGGCCTCATGTACAAAGACTTGCGTGGACTTTCTACTAAAAGTTGGCATACGCCAAAACCCTGAATATGGCATAAGCACAAATACGAGGAGTGTTAGAAAAGTAATGGACCTTTTTATTCTTTTCAAAAACCTGATGGATTTGAATCACGTGTGCTTGCATCATCCAACCTTGCACCTTCGTGTGCATGCGTGAACTTTTTCACGCCTGTCGATTGCGTCATTTGCTGGTAAGCAGCCTTTGTGTGAGGACATGTGTAGTGCTCTTGGTGGATTTTCATTGCAAGGAAAAAGACGGAAGGACTGGAGCAGCGCCGCATCAAATTTTGCCAGAAACTGGGCGACAGCCAGGTGGAAACCATTTAGATGATTCAGACAGCTTTCGGTGACTTTTCAGTTGTGTGACTATCCGAGAAATTGTGGAAGAGGTGGGCATGTCACAGCATGTCCTGTGAGACTTCAACACGAAGGCGCTTTTGCTCCGCCATTGGCGAATTTCACCGCCACTCTTTTCATGGCCAAATCTGTCACAATGGAATGTGCCGAAAAAGTGCTGATGTCCACCTCTTCCGCAATTTCTCGCATAGTCACACGAACGCCCCGCATCACCACAGCGTTCACTTTGGAAATGATCTGGTCATTTCAGCATGTTGATGGCCAACTGGAGCGTGGCTCGCTCTCCACCGTTGTGCGGACGTCTTTAAACCAGTTGTACCGCTCCTTAATCTGTGTGATGCTCATACCATCGTCACCGAAAGCCGTATGAATCATCCGAATGGTTTCCACCTGGCTGTCGCCCAGTTTCTGGCAAAATTTGATACGGCGCTGCTCCAGTCATTCCGTCTTTTTCCTTGCAATGAAAATCCGCCGAGAGCACTACACGTCCTCACACAAAGGCTGCTTACCAGCAAATGACGCAATCGACAGGCTTGAAAAAGTTCACGCGTGCGCACGAAGGTTAAAGGTTGGCTGATGCAAGCACACGTGATTCAAATCCACCAGGTTTTTGCAAAAAATAAAAAGGTCTGATACTTTTCTAACAGACCTCGTATATTCAGATGTATGAAAGTGTGCGTAGGCATAAATTATATATGCAATTTCATGTAAATATACCCTTTGAGCAGGGATTCCCCACGACGTCACATCAGACAACATGAACACAGGAAGGAAATTCTACTACAGATGACTGGAAATTACGTGGAGACAGGCAGGGACAGTTTATTCAATACGCAGTTAAACGGATTAATCGTGAAACTGGAAAAATGTTCGTGGGAGCGACGAAGTGCGCACACACTGATGCTAAAAAGGTGAGGCGCGCCTCCGCTGACCATTCACAAATTACACACGCACTTATTGATAAATACGGAGCACAGGAACCCTCTTAAGAAGCTCTGCAGCTCACCATCAACCAAAAATAAAAACAAGACATTAATAATAATAATAAAAACATATTTGAATGCACACATGCCCAAATGTGTCCATGCTGGTTTTTGTTTCGTTCGTTTCGTTTCGTTATTACACGAATAAACTATTTAAAAACAACACCACCACCCCAATCGCGCACTGTGCAGCCTCCACATATGATTTGAACATTGATGGAATGAAAATGTTTCCTATTAACAGAAACAAACTCATCATGTGATGGCACCTTTATAGCAACATGTGCGCAGTTAATTCCTCCGATTACATTCGGGGAAACTGGCTCTCGCTACAAAATGTGCTGTAATGTTGGAATGTATCTGATGACATTTGGATGATTGCAGCTCGACGCAAAGTTGACTGGCACACCCCTGTCTGATCAGCAAAGTTGACTGGCATGCTCCTGACTGATGCCATGACAGTGTGGTCAGCACCTGTGTGGGCACAGGCCGTATTGCGCTCTGGGCCGACCACAGTTCTGTGTGCACCTCCTATAACAGTGGCCTTGGTTATAGAAATCGGTTTATGAACCAATTATCCTCATTTAGAAGTAAATCCTCACAATCTCCGATTACACTCTCATGTCGGATTGCACCATTTCCAAGGTCCTCTAACAACGCCACTGTTTGTGCCATTTTACGCATCACTTTGCACATGGTTTTATATCCACATATATAATTGCAAACATGTAGGTGTGTAATGTTCATCATTGTGTCTCTGATGTGCACATCACTGTGATGACTTCTTGTTTTCACACTATTAATGGCTCCCTGCGTCACCTGTACATGTGGAAGAGCACAACAGCTGTAGAAGTGTGTTTACGCCAGCCAGGTTTTTTGCATGACGCAGCGCACATTTCCACGGTCAAGTCACTTTTGATACATCTGCATGTGGTTGTGGAGATGGCAAACGCCAGGTTTCTGTGCATATATGCGCTTTGTATATGAGGCCACAAATCTTTCATTTGATTACGATGAAAGCGCAAGATAACTGGTCGGGTTAACCTCCAGGGGCCGGTTTAGGAGCTAAACGTCAGTGCGCCCTGTCCAATTCCGGTGGTGAAGCAAGCACCTCCGTTTCAAAAACTTTGACGAGGTGTTGCGAGAAAAAAAACATAACGCCTGGTTCACACACAAGATAATTATGCAAATTTCCGACCCGATCTTCCCCTTCCATCAATCGTAAGGACACACCAACTATCGTGATGGGTCCAAAGATAAACTTCTCAGATATTCCTGTCATGTGTGGTGCATTAATAGCGCTGTAGTCTGCTTAGAAGGACATCAGGATTGCTCAGACCGTGATATTCAACATGTTGGATTGTCTTGGCCCAATATCACAATGTGTGGTGTCCCCCAACCACAAACGAGCACGCAGCCTGCTGAATGTGACGTGTAGCCAATCAGAAAGCGAGGTGACAGACACACAGAGCGGAATCTAAAATCTAAACAGCCGTTATGGCTTACCAGAAAGTCCAGTGGTCGCTCTGTCTCCACTCCTTTAAAGAACAGCTTTTCTTTTTATTTTTGTATCGTTTATTTTTTCTCTGTTAGAAATAGTCCACAAACTATCTCCGTTTGTTTACTCTGAAGTCACATTTAATTTCGAGAGGTTTTGTGCAGTTTCCTGTCTGACCTGGGAATGTTTGTGTGTGAAATCTGTTCGTGTGTGAAATCTGTTTGTGTGGGGTGTGTTGACTTCACCGTGTGGCTGCACACCACAGACTGTACAACCAAAACTGTTCGATCTATGATTTCTTATCTCCACGTGTGTGCTCTCTCAGGTTTTGGAAACCTACAGATAATTTTAAAATAGTGCCGTGTGAACCAGGTTTAAGGGTGTGGACCCTCAATAGCCTTAGGTAAACCTGCAATTCCAATATTCTGGCATCTGTTGAATCCCTCCAGGTCTGTCATCTTGGATTTTAACCACTCGTCTTTCCATAGTGCAGAGTATCTGGCCTTGTGCTGGTCCAAACGCTGATCAAAATCAGTGTGCCCAGATTCAAGAGAATTAATGCGTAAACTGTCGTAATACACTACAGACTGGACACTGTTCAGCTTGGACGACAAACTTTCAAATAAAGCCTTGAAGTACGCAGACAGCACAGCTCTCTGGTTTTCCAGCAAATGGCTTATCACCGCCATAGTTACAGGTGCAGCAACTGGCAAAGTTTTTCTATCTCAATTAGACTTACTTTTAGACTTGGACATTTTGCTGGTGATCAGAATGTGGAAAAAACAAAAAATAAAAATAAAACTGGGATTCCAGATATATATATATATATATATATATATATATATATATATATATATATATATATATATATATATATATATATATATATATATATATATAGTGGTTAATGCGCTTGGTTTCAGTGCAGAAGGTTCCGGGTTCATATCCCACCCCTGCCACATTTCTCCATGTAATGTGGAGTTGCGTCAGGAAGGTCATCCGGCGTAAAACCTGCTGAGAAACTGAACTTTTATTTCACATATAAGCTTCTAAACAAAACACTTCATAAAAATCAGTTGATAAAAAAGACAACTTTTACAATAAGTCACACTGACTCCTTTTGTTTAAAACAAAGATGTACCTCTCACATTTAGCCATTAGCCACTCATTGCCCACCAACAGAGTGGATCATGTGATCTCGTGACATCAACTGCATAGAGTCTACAAGAACAGACAACTCCTAGCAGCACTACAATCAGAATGTTTCTATGTAAGGTGGAACAATTTTTTTTGAGTACATGCCTAGAACACTACTAAAGAGCATCATTCACATGCTCCACCGTACAGTAAATATCTTTATATCATAATGGATAAATGGTTGGGTTAGCATTTTAGAGGTTGTTCATACAAAACATAACTGCAGTTTGTCTTTTCACTGTGTCCAGAAATATCTGTCCCAAAGCTCTGTAGAGCTATGTGATAATATTGGACGGTTTGATGTATATTCAGTGTTGTTCTCTTACAATCCCTCTTATCAAAATTTGGAAATCGACTGCATTCATTCATTCTTTCTTTCTGTCTTTTTTCCTTTTCTAATTTGAACTGTCATGAAAAAGGTAAACTGACATGTATACAGTCCTGTTTCTCAACTTGGATAAGGCACACTGCATGCTGTATTTCTCTAAAAAAAAAATTTCAAATAAACAGAATCTGTTGCTCTTTCTGATGAAAATGAATATGGACAGAGGATTTGTCCAGCAAGCAAGTAGTCATCTGGGTGTGGTCAGTAGAAAGCAAGAAGTACTATGTCCAATAATGTATAGGCGCTGAGGTCTACCACTTATGCCCAGATTCTGTAGCATTAAGTGCATGGAAGACTATGACTCCCCGTAACGGCAGTCTGTTGTAGGTTATTTGCCCACCTAAGGGTGGTACCCATTTATAGCTGGGTGGACTGAGAACATAGAGATAAAGTGCTTTGGCCAACGACATGACCAGGAATCAAACCCAGTTCTACAGACGGGTAGCCCACCTCCGTATTCACTGAGCTACCTACTCTGCACTACCAATAAGCAACTGCAAGAATTGTCGAAATAAAGCTTTACTGTCACCATTATAAAAATAAAATCATTATTGGATTTGAATTATTTTTATAGCTATAAGTGCAGGTAACATTTAAAATTAATTAAACATTTACCGTCAAACTCAGTAGAGCATTTCCTGAAGATTAAAACTGAACTACCAGAGCTCTATTTTTCATTTAGGAGCTAGATACTGCAAATATCACAGAGGGATAATGAAAAGCCAAAAATCAAAGAAAGTATTACAACTCTGGAGGAGTGAGTGGAAGGCTGAGGTGGATAAAGTAGGTGATGCAGGGAAGCCTTTTCTAGGTTGAATGAACATGCAGGAAAATATTCTTTCTGGGACCAAACCTCTTTGTCCTTGGCGAGATACCCACAGTGAACGGAAGTGAACATGGGAGGATACTGCTGACCTTAAAATTGGGGACACATAAGCAATGTGCTAATGAGGGAACGACCACTGAGACAACAGCACTGTCTTCCGCCCTGAACCTTCCTGTACTTCCAAATGTGTCCATTTAAAGCTCTGACAACGAAAACTGTGCTGCAAGTCAAAGCATCTGTCACGAGGTATAATTGGGTTCATTAGGCACTTCACCCAGAGCTCCCAATTATAGGCCTCAATAATTAATTACACTTGAAATTAAATGTATTTTCTCATCAGCCTTTAATTAAACACAGCCCTCAGTCTTGATTATCTGATCGGAGGGTGGGGTTTGGGCTCCAACATATTTACTTGTGGTGCACAGAGAAGTGGTTTACCGGCGTATAATTAGACAGTCTGATGAAGGACTGTCATCTTGATGGTGCTCTTTGGCTTTAGGTCAGGTCACACAAAGCAGAAACAGCCAGCACCCACTGTATTTCCACATATAGTACCAAACCTGTGATACCAGTGTGCAGTGGGCACCAAACCAGGAATTACTCAGAGCTTCTTCACTGATTCTAAACTGCTGAATGACTGCTTGGTGTAAATTACCATCATGAGCAGCAACCAACTGATTCATATTTTAATCATGGCACTGTTCTGAAATTCAAATGATGTGAGGGGGAAAAAAGAATAATCAGATTCTACTCAATTTGACCCTGAAGGAACAGAAGAAAGTGAAAGCTTATGTGATTCTGTGATACCAAACATTCGTTTGTTCATTTTATGATGTTTATCCAGGTCCAGGTCATGGTAGTAGAGGACAAGCCCACAGTTCCCTATCCTCAACTCTTCCTGGGAGATCCCAAGATGTTCCCAAGCTAGCTGGGAAACATGATATCATAGTGCAGGGATGCCCAAGTTCAGTCCTCGAGATCTACCTTCCTGACACTCTTAGTTGTCTCCCTCCTCCAACACACCTGAATCCAATGAAAGGCTCGTTAAAAGCCTGCTAACGAGTCTCGAGGACCGAACTTGGGCACCCCTGTCTTAGTGTGTGACGGGAAGACCCCCCCCCAAGTGATAACTAGGGGGCATCCACAGCAGATGCCCAGACCACCTCAACAGGCTCCTTTCAATGTGAAGAAGCAGCAGCTCTACTGGATATTGAAGCGTCTCACCCTGTCCCGAAGATACATGATGGAGGAATCTCATTCCTGTAACTTGTATCTGTGACTTTGTTCTTTCGGTCATTACACAAAGCTCATGACTATAGGTGAGGATAGGAGTGTAAATCGGCTGGTAAACCAAGAGCCTCTCCTTCTGGCTCAGCTCTTTCTTCACCACAATGGCTCAGTACAGTGTCTGTGGGACCACAGACGGACCCCTAATCCCTCTGTCAATCTTGTGCTTTATCTTGCCCCAGTTGCGGACCACCGCCCAACATACTTGAATTTCCCTACTTGGGGCAATAATGTTCCCCAACCCAGAGAAGACAATCCACCATTTTCCGACAGAGGACCATCGTCTCAGATTACTGCATGATTTTTTTTTTCCTCAAAGCACTGCACTCGTGCAATTGTGCACCATAAATCCTGTCATTAAAAAAATGCATTTTATTATCAACAGCATAATCATGTTCATCTAATACTCATCACCAACACAGTCATTATCTGAAACATACACCAAATCCTGAAAAGTTTGTGAAGCCTTCTCAAAGCGGCATGGAACATCTGAAGTAAGGCCAAGTCTCTTCATGCTAAAATTCTCCTGCGTTTCACCAAGTCTGAAGTCATCACTGAGCTCTTTCATACTGTTCAACCGGCTGCAGAATTTTTCTCAACAAATGAGCTTATTTTTTAATTCCAGCGGAGTCGACGTGCATGTGAGTGCCACATGGACTACACATGGGTGAGGCAAAAACAAGACTGCAACTAACGGTTATTTTCTTATCCTGTTAATTTGTCAATTATGTTTTCAATTAATAAATTGGTAGTTTGGTCCATAAAATGCCAGCAAATGGTAAAACAACAACAACAAAAATGTCAATCAGCGTTTTCAAGAGCCGAAGATGATGCCTTTGAATGTTTTGTGTTTTATCCACAACTCAGAGATATTCAGTTACCTGCCACATGGAGAAAATAAAGTAGAAAGTATTCACATTTAAGAAGATGAAATCAGACAACTTGGCTATAAAAAAGACCAAATAAATAAATAAAACAATTCTGAAGATAGTTGTTGATTAAATTAGTCTGATAGTGTAGTTTGTAGTTGATTAAAATAGTTTACCAATAATCAGTTAATCATTGCAGGACTAATAAAAAGTTTTTGGTTTTTTTTACATTGTGCCATGTGGTTGCATATAATCCTCTTTCTCTTTCTCAGGTATGCAGCAGTCTAGAAGTAAAAACTGGCCTTTGCCCAGAATCCTCCCTCACCTCCAATCTTTGTTTAATCAAAAAGGTTTTGCTGGAGCTGTTGCTGTGATTAACTCTCTAGTATGTTTTGACTTTAATGAAGAAAGCCCTGAACAGGCTGAGGTGCACTGGGTTGGTACATACAGTGGCTTGCAAAAGTATTCAGCCCCTTGGTATTTCAGGCATTTTAATTTGTTTATGGCATTTCACATACATAAAGTAAATCAGCCTTCTCACTATAAAAAATTCTAAAATTATCTTCCTTACACTCACACTGAAAGTAAATCTCTACAACTTGATATAAATCAATTAAAAATATAAAAGCCAAGATGATGGGTTGCATAAGTAATCACCCCCTATAATACCTGTAAATGATTAGTTTAATTGCCAGTTTTCTTCAGACAAGTCAGGAGATGGATACATGAACATTTCCAAGTCACTGAATATGTCTAACTTTATTTCCATCAGTTATGAAGAAATACAAACAGTATGGCACTCTATGGTAAATCTGTATGGAGTAGAGAGTTCTCAAAAACTGAGTGACTGTGCAAGAAGGAGAAGAGTGAGGAAAGCCACCAAGACACTCGGACAACCCAGAAGAAGTTACAGGCTTCTGTGGCTGTGATTGGAAAAATTGTGCACAGTACGTGTTCTGCATTTTGTATCTCCAGTTATACAGCTTCATGTTGAAGTGGTACAGAGGAGGATTTTCTTTCACCAAAATATTAAATCTAGGCTTACATCTCAGATGTACCCTCTGGCAAATTGTAGCTGAACTTTCAGGTCTTCTTTTTAGTAAAACGATCCTCTGTACCACTTCATCCTGAAGCTGTATAATTGGAGATACAAAATGCAAAACATGCACTGTGCACAATTTCTCCAATTACAGCCACAGAAGCCTGTAACTTTTTCTGGGTTGTCTGGGTGTCTTGGCGGCTTTCCTCACTCTTCTCCTTCTTGCACAGTCAATCAGTTTTTGAGAACTGTCTACTCCACACAAATTTACCATAGAGTGCCATACTGTTCGTATTTCTTCATAACTGATGTAAGTAAAGTTCAAGACATAGTCAGTGACTTGGAAATGTTCATGTATCCATCCCCTGACTTGTCTGAAGAAAACTGGCAATTAAACTAATCATTTACTGGTATTATTCCAAAGGGGCTGATTACTTATGCAACCCATCATCTTGGATTTTATACTTTGAATTAATTTATATAAAGTTGTAGAGATTTACTTTCACTTTGACTCTAAGGAAGATAATTTTAGAAATTTTTATATTGAGAAGCCTGATTTACTTTTTGTATTTGAAATACCATAAACAAATTAAAATGTGTGAAATACCAAGGGGTTGAATACTTTTACAAGCCACTGTATACCTAGAGACAACAGTGTGAAGTGGCTCAAGAATCCGTGACTCCGCTGAATGGGATTCCAGGCCATCATAGGTTACTCCATAACTACGGTCGGTACCCCAGGCTGGGCAGTAGGGATGCGTGGGCCAGGGTTTTTGTCACATTTGCTTCCACCCAATCTGTCATGACAGCACAATAATATGCACTGATTTACCAAATTTACATTTCACAATTATGACTGGTGCAGAGAAATTTTTGAGATGTAGGTTCTGGTAATAATCTATCAAGCAGCGCAGAGCGCACCATCTGTTTTAGTATAATGCTGTGCAAAACACTGTATGTTTCAATGAAGTACATAACTGTCTGTGTTGTGTGAAAAATGACAGAGATTCACGTTGTCACCTCCAGCTTTCCATTGCAGATGACAGAAATTCTGTCGTGATGACGTAAACACAGTATATCAAGCAATCGATGAGAATGCATTCTGGCATGTGGGCATGAGAGAAAAGAAAAGAGAGAAGATGGAACTAATCACACATCTTAACCTGTTGTATGCCATTTACAGAGCCTGTAGCATATCTATAAATTATTAATTACTTGGTGGGAACTCTAATTTGTCACTTGACCCGCCCTGCCCGCACATGGTACTTTTCCTCACCAAGATTACCCACAACCAACCCGCGGGTCAAACAATGGATGCCTGCGGGTTCCAGGTTGACCTCACTACTGGACGGTATGGCTTAAAATTTATATCACAGTGTAATGTTGAAGCACAGAGAATAAAGGTGTATATGACAGTAAATTTGATTGAAAATTTTTAAATATAAATGCCTCTGAAAAGGCACTGCTTTGGCAACTGAATGACAGCTATTACTCATAAGTGTATTTCTAATTCCTTATACAACTGCCTTATACAAACAGTTGCATAAGGCTGATGCTTTTGCTGGGATGTTCAACATTTCTGGTGTCACTGCGAACCAACAAATCTTGATGAAATTTGCAAAGGCTGTGAAACAACTGAGGGTGGGGAAAGCTCTAAGGATTTGTGGCATTGGAGCTGAGCTCCTCCAGGTGGGTGGAAATGCTGTTCTTCTGGCATTGTAAACAATTTTTGTTTCACACTGGGAGACAAGTATAATTCCTACAGATTGGAAGAAAGGTATTGTTGTACCAATCTGGAAAGGAAAGGCTGATTGCATGGATTGTAACAATTATAGGGGTATCGCACTGCTCTCTGTGCTAGGGAAGGTGCTTGCAAAGATCATTCTTAACTCATTGAGTGCCACTGACGCTTAAACATGTCTTTTCAGATAGTAACGCTCAGCGCCAAAAAGATGCGTTATCAATCAATTTCAATCAATCAATTTATTTATATAGCGCCAAATCACAACAAACAGTTGCCCCAAGGCGCTTTATATTGTAAAGCAAGGCCATACAATAATTACGTAAAAACCCCAATGGTCAAAACGACCCCCTGTGAGCAAGCACTTGGCGACAGTGGGAAGGAAAAACTCCCTTTTAACAGGAAGAAACCTCCAGCAGAACCAGGCTCAGGGAGGGGCAGTCTTCTGCTGGGACTGGTTGGGGCTGAGGGAGAGAACCAGGAAAAAGACATGCTGTGGAGGGGAGCAGAGATCAATCACTAATGATTAAATGCAGAGTGGTGCATACAGAGCAAAAAGAGAAAGAAACACTCAATGCATTATGGGAACCCCCCAGCAGTCTAAGTCTATAGCAGCATAACTAAGGGATGGTTCAGGGTCACCTGATCCAGCCCTAACTATAAGTTTTAGCAAAAAGGAAAGTTTTAAGCCTAATCTTAAAAGTAGAGAGGGTGTCTGTCTCCCTGATCCGAATTGGGAGCTGGTTCCACAGGAGAGGAGCCTGAAAGCTGAAGGCTCTGCCTCCCATTTTACTCTTACAAACCCTAGGAACTACAAGTAAGCCTGCAGTCTGAGAGCGAAGCGCTCTATTGGGGTGATATGGTACTATGAGGTCCCTAAGTTAAGAAGGGACCTGATTATTCAAAACCTTATAAGTAAGAAGAAGAATTTTAAATTCTATTCTAGAATTAACAGGAAGCCAATGAAGAGAGGCCAATATGGGTGAGATATGCTCTCTCCTTCTAGTCCCCGTCAGTACTCTAGCTGCAGCATTTTGAATTAACTGAAGGCTTTTCAGGGAACTTTTAGGACAACCTGATAATAATGAATTACAATAGTCCAGCCTAGAGGAAATAAATGCATGAATTAGTTTTTCAGCATCACTCTGAGACAAGACCTTTCTAATTTTAGAGATATTGCGTAAATGCAAAAAAGCAGTCTTACATATTTGTTTAATATGCGCTTTGAATGACATATCCTGATCAAAAATGACTCCAAGATTTCTCACAGTATTACTAGAGGTCAGGGTAATGCCATCCAGAGTAAGGATCTGGTTAGACACCATGTTTCTAAGATTTGTGGGGCCAAGTACAATAACTTCAGTTTTATCTGAGTTTAAAAGCAGGAAATTAGAGGTCATCCATGTCTTTATGTCTGTAAGACAATCCTGCAGTTTAGCTAATTGGTGTGTGTCCTCTGGCTTCATGGATACATAAAGCTGGGTATCATCTGCGTAACAATGAAAATTTAAGCAATGCCGTCTAATAATACTGCCTAAGGGAAGCATGTATGTATTATCGCGCCAATTACATTTTTTTATGGGGGGGGTAATCAGCTGATCTAGCTTGTGTAAAAAGAGTTGTAATCACAAGGGAACCCATTCTGTGGGTGGTAGCAGTGTGAGTGTGGACCGGAGCGCGGCTCGCTCTCCACCGTTGTGCGGACGTCTTACAGTTGTACCGCTCCTAATCCGACTGATTTCCACCTGGCTGTCTGTCAAACTGTGATGCAATCACGCTGCTCCAGTCGTTCCATCTTTTTCCTTGGAATGAAAAAACGCCGAGCGCACGACACACACCTCACACAAAGGCTGCTTACAAGCAAATGACGCAATCGACAGGCTCATGCAAGCAAATCAGGTTTTTGAAAAAAATAAAAAGGTCCGATACGCGGGAGCCAGAGGGAAAAGAAGTGCCGCAGAGAGAAGAGACAGACGGAGTCCCTCCCCTGACGTTTTTTTTTTTTTTGGTGCATTATACAATAGGATCACTTTTCATAATGTTTGAGATGTCACTGAAGCAAAAACAATTATAATCAAAGACATTTTCTCCTTGAAATGTTGCTTGTCACAAAAAGCCAATTTTCTGTTTTTTGTCAGAAATCAGCATTTTTAGTGATACCCACCCATGTTCTGCAGACAATTACTAAAGAATGGAAAGAGGTACAAACAAATGGTTTTTTTTCTGATGATAAAGGAAAGTCTGAAGTTTCTTTTGGTATGTTTGTTGTTGACATGGATATAGAACTCAATTTTCTATGGGTCTTGAAATAACACTCAAATGCTGAAAAATCCTGGCACTGGGATGTTCTGAACTTTGAAAATGGCTGGCACTCAATGAGTTAATAGGATGCAACTACTTGCTACCAAGTGACTGGAACAGTCGGGCTTTGCACCCAAGAAGTCAACTGTTGACTGTATTTTAGCCCTGTGGGTACTCATAGAATGCAAGCGTGAGGATAGGCAGTACCTCTTTGCAGTCAAAGTTGATTTTCACAAAGCAATTGCTTCAGTTGTTCAGACTGCTCTCTGGGACATCCTGAGAATTTGTCGGATCGCCACGTATGTGGACCCAGGTTCCACAACCAGTCATACTACCTGCCTGTGTCCTTCAACAAGGAACTTCATATGCTTTATATTTTATTTTAGAAATAAGACATTAAATTATGGCATTGAATAGAAATAGATTTTGCACAATTTTCCCAAGATTTGCTGTTTGTACAATCTGCTCCTCTCGTCCTCTCTCTCTGCCTGTCTGTCTCTCTCTCTCTCGTTCCATTTTGAAACAAACAGCAGAGTGTGCAGTCCTGCTGACTTCTTAATTAACTTGTCGACTTCATAAATGTAGCCTGTCCAACAGTGGTGTTTATTTAATTTAATTGTATTTATTACTCTTTGTGCTCTGCACCATGAGGTGTGCCCTGGCTGAGTGCTATACGACAAAGGGTGTTCAGACAGCACAATTCTCTCACATATCTGTCACATCCAACCAGCTTCTTATTTAATATGTAAATTTATTCATTATTCATTGGTGCAGTGCCATGGAAGACACATGGAGGGGAGGCACTGACATGAAAATGAACATGTGACTGTATCGATCCATAATGGGCAGCTAACCCATGTAAGAAAAACTCAAATGTAAAAGTCAGATTTTTGCCATAATCGCTGAAGGCAAATCATTGAACAAATAACAGTGCTGTGTATGGAAAATTTACTTTTACCATGCACATAACATGCATTGTTAGCGCTAAATAGTTTTGGTGTATATTTGCTTTTTAACATAGCCCTGATCTGGAGGGAAGAATGCTGAACAAACCTTGTAGTAGACAGATTGGTCCGCCATTGTACGTTAGTTGTGATCTTTAACCCTCTGGGGCCGGCGCCGTCATATACGACGGCTACAATGAAGCTTTACTAAATTATAAATAACTTTTTAATGATATGAGATAGAAACTTACTTTTTTTTTGCTGATAAGTTAACTCCGCAGACTTTTGAGCCAGCCATCGGCCATCTTTGTACTCCTCATAGAAGCTGTGTGATGACATGCACAATGTGAGTGTCTAATCAGAATTGGTTCAAAGTCACATGGTTTTCCAAAATCCAATCGTAGGGCAGATTCACCTCACGTGAAAAGCCAAAGATCATTTTCAGGAGTGATGTGTTACTACACTCAACAAAAATATAAACGCAACACTTTGGTTTTGCTCCCATTTTGTATGAGATGAACTCAAAGATCTAAAACTTTTTCCACATACACAATATCACCATTTCCCTCAAATATTGTTCACAAACCAGTCTAAATCTGTGATAGTGAGCACTTCTCCTTTGCTGAGATAATCCATCCCACCTCACAGGTGTGCCATATCAAGATGCTGATTAGACACCATGATTAGTGCACAGGTGTGCCTTAGACTGCCCACAATAAAAGGCCACTCTGAAAGGTGCAGTTTTATCACACAGCACAATGCCACAGATGTTGCAAGATTTGAGGGAGCGTGCAATTGGCATGTTGACAGCAGGAATGTCAAGCAGAGCTGTTGCTCGTGTATTGAATGTTAATTTCTCTACCATAAGCTGTCTCCAAAGGCGTTTCAGAGAATTTGGCAGTACATCCAACCAGCCTCACAACCGCAGACCACGTGTAACCACACCAGCCCAGGACCTCCACATCCAGCATGTTCACCTCCAAGATCGTCTGAGACCAGCCACTCGGACAGCTGCTGAAACAATCGGTTTGCATAACCAAAGAATTTCTGCACAAACTGTCAGAAACCGTCTCAGGGAAGCTCATCTGCATGCTCGTCGTCCTCATCGGGGTCTCGACCTGAATCCAGTTTGTCGTCGTAACCGACTTGAGTGGGCAAATGCTCACATTCGCTGGCGTTTGGCACGTTGGAGAGGTGTTCTCTTCACGGATGAATCCCAGTTCACACTGTCCAGGGCAGATGGCAGACAGCGTGTCTGGCGTCGTGTGGGTGAGTGGTTTTCTGATGTCAATGTTGTGGATCGAGTGGCCCATGGTGGCGGTGGGGTTATGGTATGGGCAGGCGTCTGTTATGGACGAAGAACACAGGTGCATTTTATTGATGGCATTTTGAATGCACAGAGATACCGTGACGAGATCCTGAGGCCCATTGTTGTGCCATACATCCAAGAACATCACCTCATGTTGCAGCAGGATAATGCACGGCCCCATGTTGCAAGGATCTGTACACAATTCTTGGAAGCTGAAAATGTCCCAGTTCTTCCATGGCCGGCATACTCACCGGACATGTCACCCATTGAGCATGTTTGGGATGCTCTGGACGACAGCGTGTACCAGGTCCTGCCAATATCCAGCAACTTCGCACAGCCATTGAAGAGCAGTGGACCAACATTCCACAGGCCACAATTGACAACCTGATCAACTCTATGCGAAGGAGATGTGTTGCACTGCATGAGGCAAATGGTGGTCACACCAGATACTGACGGGTATCCCCCCCAAATAAAACAAAACTGCACCTTTCAGAGTGGCCTTTTATTGTGGACAGTCTAAGGCACACCTGTGCACTGATCATGGTGTCTAATCAGCATCTTGATATGGCACACCTGTGAGGTGGGATGGATTATCTCAGCAAAGGAGAAGTGCTCACTATCACAGATTTAGAATGGTTTGTGATCAATATTTGAGGGAAATGGTGATATTGTGTATGTGGAAAAAGTTTTAGATCTTTGAGTTCATCTCATACAAAATGGGAGCAAAACCAAAAGTGTTGCGTTTATATTTTTGTTGAGTGTAGTTGGCCCTTTTGAATAGCCCCCTGGGTGCTCCAATGAGTACATACTATTAGTACATACTCAGTGTGCCCTGCGCCATTACGCACAGCGATCAGTGAAAGCAGGAGCAGACGGACAGCCTCTGATGACAATCTCATGTGCTCAAACAAAGCGTGTGTAACTATCAGGACTGCTCTGCTAGTTTGCATTTGAATGTTACTGGATAACTCTCTTGCTTTCTCTACGTAAATCACTGTTTACCATATCAATGGACAACAAAACACACAGACCATTTTGATTATATTGTTCAAAATGTGCATTTGTGTTTATTGTTTGAACCTTTTTGTTGTACAGCCTTTCACACAATACATCAAATTACCTTTATAAAGTGTCAAAACAGTTGTTTATTATAGTTTGCTGTGTGTTTTGAATAAATGTGTGGGGAAAATTATTTTTCGCTTTATTTTTTCCTTGCCTATTGTTGATTGTAAACCTTTATTACACTTACAAAACATAACAAAAACATATATATTCTGAAAGCACAGGTTGTCGTGAAAAAAAAGAGGCATAAAACGTGATTGTGGGATGCAGGGAGAGCTATTAACAGCAATAATAAAACATTTATGCCAGGTGAGTGAACTGTCCAAAAAATGCTCTCAGACCCCAGAGGGTTAAAACCCACCCTGTGGGCTGGACATAATAGAGGCCACAGGCAGTTGGTGACTGTGGTGATCTGATGTGGCAATCTGGAAAAACCCAAATAGGTTCAGTGGGAGCAATGGCCTTTGCTCCCCATTGCATTAACCCCTTTTTTGTTTAGATTTTTTTTTTTAATTGTTCTTTTACTTTTATTTAGTGAACACTGGTGGTTATTTTAAAAAGTTAAAGCTGTACAAAATTTCAATCATTGTGTAAAGTAACAACACAAATTTGTAAGCATTGCATTTTCTTGTGTTTTCTTCTCATTTTCAACAATATCTAAGTTTTCAGTATTTGATTATTATGTTCATGTAAAGAAGTGATAATGTCTAATTTATTTGCTTCTGTTTGTCAAAATAACACTGCCTGGAAGCTGAGTAGTGCAACTGTTGTTTTCAACATTTATAGCCAAATAAACATGCAATGTCATAACTGCAAAGTCTACTTTAACTCCTCTATTAATTACAGATTCAACCTTTTTTGCTTGGCATAACAAAGGATTGAAACGTTTTAAAGATCTTTACAAGGACGGTATTTTTCGCAGCTTCTCAGATCTCTCAGTAGAATTTAATCTTCCACCATCTCATCTTTTTCGTTATTTTCAAATTAGACAATGTGCTAAGGACTTGTTTCCACATTTTCCCTCAATACCACCAAGTCTACACTGGGAAGATCTTCTAAGCCATGACCCACTCCAGAAGTCACTCATATCTAAAGTTTATAATCAGATTTTGTCCTCTGATTGCACACCAGTCACCAAAGTCAAGGCTGCCTGGGAACAAGAACTGGGCTTGAATTTGGAAGATAACTGGTGGGACATTGATCTTAAAAAAATTTATACAAGCTCAGCTTATGCTCGTCTCACCCTCATACAGTTTAAAGTACTGTTCAGAGTCCATTATTCCAAAGCTCGACTCTCACAAATCTATTCCACTGTCACTGACAGTTGTGACAAATGTCAAGCTCCATTTTGCAATTTAACTCATATGTTTTACTCCTGTTCCTTGCTGTCTCGCTTCTGGCAGAACTACTTTGATACCATGTCAAAAATATTTTCAAAGACCATAAAAATATCACCCCATGTCGCCATATTCGGGCTCCCAGAAGACCATACCAGGTTTACCTCTAACCAATTAGATATTTTAGCTTTCACTTCTCTATTGGCAAGACGGCATCTTCTTCTTCACTGGAAGTCAACTAAAGCACCCTGTAGTGCTCAGTGGCTCAATGACACCATGTGTTTTTTAAAGCTTGAGAAGATTAGATATTCAGTGAAAGGTAACTGATAAATTTTATAACAAATGGCTTCCCTTTTTAACATTCTTTCGCTCTCTCAACTCTTTCTCTCATGATTGATGGACCCCCTCTCCTCCTCTCCCTCCCTGTTAAAAATATTTTTGGTATTCTAATAATTTCTTGATTATTATTATTATTATTTATTTTTATTTTATTTTATTTATTTTTTTTACTTCGCTTGTTTTGCCTTTTCATGTTCCGGTTCCTGTTCAAACAGAAAACCGTAGGAGGCAGATTATCATATGCATTATTTTTCATTCAATGTGATGCACAGTATTTCTACTATACTGATTGTGCTTATTGACAGCTGCATTGCAGATGTGATCTGATCATTATAATTTTGACATCAGTTCCTGTGCCTTACCTCCTGTTAAAAAATATATATATAAAAAATAACTGCAAAGTTGCCTAAAAATTTTTATGAAGTCACAAGCTGCATAACACTATGATAGTACACAATGACCACATATCACAGATTATTTGCTCACAAATTAAGTTAAAGGAGAAGAAAATATTACATAATTTCCCTGCAGATTCCAGTTGAAGGTATTTTATTTATAAAATGTGTACAACCTTTAATCAACTACAACCCCTGGCAAAAATTATGGAATCACCGGCCTCAGAGGATGTTCATTCAGTTGTTTAATTTTGTAGAAAAAAAGCAGATCACAGACATGACACAAAACTAAAGTCAATTCAAATGGCAACTTTCTGGCTTTAAGAAACACTATAAGAAATCAAGAAAAAAAGATTGTGGCAGTCAGTAACGGTTACTTTTTTAGACCAAGCAGAGGAAAAAAATATGGAATCACTCAATTCTGAGGAAAAAAATATGGAATCACCCTGTAAATTTTCATCCCCCAAATTAACACCTGCATCAAATCAGATCTGCTCATTGACATTGACCCTATGCCATGACATTGACCCTATGTGACTTTTTGCAAGGAATGTTTTTGCAGTTTTTGCTCTATGGCAAGATGCATTATCATCTTGAAAAATGATTTCATCATCCCCAAACATCCTTTCAATTGTCCAAAATATCAACATAAACTTGTGCATTTATTGATGATGTAATGACAGCCATCTCCCCAGTGCCTTTACCTGACATGCAGCCCCATATCATCAATGACTGTGGAAATTTACATGTTCTCTTCAGGCAGTCATCTTTATAAATCTCATTGGAAAGGCACCAAACAAAAGTTCCAGCATCATCACCTTGCCCAATAGAGATTCGAGATTCATCACTGAATATGACTTTCATCCAGTCATCCACAGTCCACAATCGCTTTTCCTTAGCCCATTGTAACCTTGTTTTTTTCTGTTTAGGTGTTAATGATTCCTTTCGTTTAGCTTTTCTGTATGTAAATCCCATTTCCTTTAGGTGGTTTCTTACAGTTCGGTCACAGACGTTGACTCCAGTTTCCTTCCATTCGTTCCTCATTTGTTTTGTTGTACATTTTTCGATTTTTGAGACATATTGCTTTAAGTTTTCTGTCTTGACGCTTTGATGTTTTCCTTGGTCTACCAGTATGTTTGCCTTTAACAACCTTCCCATGTTGTTTGCATTTGGTCCAGAGTTTAGACACAGCTGACTGTGAACAACCAACATCTTTTGCAACATTGTGTGATGATTTACTCTCTTTTAAGAGTTTGATAATCCTCTCCTTTGTTTCAATTGACATCTCTCGTTGGAGCCATGATTCACGTCAGTCCACTTGGTGCAACAGCTCTCCTAGGTGTGTTCACTCCTTTTTAGATGCAGACTAACGAGCAGATCTGATATGATGCAGGTGTTAGTTTTGGGGATGAAAATTTACAGGGTGATTCCATAATTTTTTCCTCAGAATTGAGTGATTCCATATTTTTTTCCTCTGCTTGGTCTAAAAAAGTAACCGTTACTGACTGCCACAATCTTTTTTTCTTATTTCTTATAGTGTTTCTTAAAGCCAGAAATTTGCCATTTGAAATGACTTTAGTTTTGTGTCATGTCTGTGATCTGCTTTTTTTCTACAAAATTAAACAACTGAATGAACATCCTCCAAGGCCGGTGATTCCATAATTTTTGCCAGGGGTTGTAGTCTGTCTGACAAACTGCTAGTAAAATGGAATGAAATGTCATATCACTGTGGAATTATGACCACAAGAACTACGAATGCAAAACAGGTAAGTGTTACTCCTAAAAGAAAAAAAAAAACTGTACAGATATATGATCCATTTATGAAATCAAACAGATTTTAAAAGAATAATCCATTTTAACCAGCACTTCTATTTTTAGTTATTTATGGAGCTGTATTCTGCTCTTACAGACCGGCAACAGCCAAAAAGAGCAGAACATTTTTAATGCCACCACTCAGATGTCACAGATCACAAATCGAGTAAGATGAATATTGTCAATAAACCATCATCTCTTCAGGTGTAGTTGATGTCTTTTTAATTCTGCTCTATATGACCTGTTCACCACAGCCAGAAACCATCTCAATCATTTCTGCTGCTTCAGTCAAGCCAATCTATGTCCAATGTTGTTTCAGACAAGGTGTGTGGGTGGCACCAGTCAGTCTTTGAGTCCCGATATAACAATACTCTTAAAAATCGGGCGTAACAAAATCTACACTATTAAAATGGATGAAAGAGCAAACACAAAGAAGTATGGATGTGTCTGTGGTGAAGGCGTGAGGATGGAGGTGTTAAGCAGAGGCACCCCGTCCTGGTGTGTAGGAGCTTTGGGGGTGACTCACCAATGAAGTAGGCCAACAGGAAGAGCAATGTGACCGAGATGAGGATGGCACTGAGTGCGGCACATTTCCAGTTGCAGTGCTTGTAGGGTTTCTTCAGACTGAAGGCGGGTCGAGAGAAGGTGTTCCGTGGCAGAGGGCGCGGGGGAGGCGAATAGACCGTGCTTGAGGTCAAAGGGTATCCTGGTGATGTTGTGCAGTACATTGGTGATGTTCCACCGGGTTTGAACAGGAAGTGCCTGGGAAGGACATGACTGTTATGACACGTGTTATAAAACACATTTTTTTCTTTCAGTATACCAATCATCACATTACTCTGCCATTCATTTCCAAGCAATTCTTTTCCTCAAAACATTTCGCACTGTTACCACTGTCATATTTCAATTAGATTTGTGAGAATGCCAAAGTTTTGATCTCAAATATGCCCTGTGGCATGCCTTATTATCTACAATTAAATATGACCACATTTATGGGAATGAAACTTCTGGCAGCCATGTGTGCACACACCACCCCCCCGCCCCCATTCAATTTCCTTTTTATACAATTCACTTAGCTTGTCATAAACTGCTGTGAATGTCTTTAGCTAATCATGGGTCACAACATGCCACCGCGACCAATCGTGTCACAACATCTTTGAGATCTTAGTGGAGCCCAAAGACTCCCTTTAAGTCAATAGTGTGTGTGGTCACAGCGAGCTAATCTGACACATCTTATTTTCCACAGCACAATATTTCACACTGTTAAATATCAAATCTGTGCGATTGTCACACAAAAATGCACTTACACAAAATGCCTCTTTCTAAGGGGTGGTTTTATTGATGACATTTCACTTGGGCAACCATATAATGAGGCCGACCTGACAAGCATTGTACAAGACACTGTAAAAAATACATATGCAACAGCAGAGTCCAATAAAAGTGGTAGTATTTCGATTTCCATGAGTAGTAGTGTAAACATCTTCCACACGATACACAATCACATTCTGTAGCAAACTGCTTGATATACTACCACCAATATAAATCCTTCAAAGTTTTCCATGACCTGTCTTAATTAATCATTAGGTGTATCAAAACAATACTTAAAATGTACAACTGCTTGTGTCATCAAGGGAAAATTATCCATAAACCAAAGGATCTCTGGCGATTTTGAAACACTTCAATGAATACTAGCTCTCTCTCTCTGATTGTTCTGTAGCATGCTATTCCTCTGTGGACAGAACCTGGATGGTGCCTCTTCAACAATTTCACTTTGATGCCCCTGACAAATGGTTTTGCTAAGACCAAACTGTGAATCAATATTAAATCTAATTTATAGGACGAGCGGCCGTAGCAAAGCCTTGGTTATGTATTCATGCCAGCATGGTATAGAGCAAATCCCTGTAACTGTGTATCAGAGCTATCCAGAGGCAACAGACTGCATATGAGTTTGCAGCACACGAGTGAGAAGAATTATTCGCCCTTGAAAAACATGGCCGGTTATCTTAGAAAACATGTGTAGAGCTGCATGCCCCAGTGCTGCCTGATCAGCCCATCAGCGAGTCAGTGGCAGTGGCACTGTTGTCCAGCACCTTTCACTGGCACATTTACAATAAGCTCCTGAGCAGAAGTGACATGGTGTCACATTATAATGCATGATGTGGAAAGTCACTGAGACTAAATATCAGGACAGACCTGACAGCTTCTTTCTCAGGAAGGGGTTCATAGTCTGATCCAACATTAATCAAAAGCAGCACAACAAACATGTCACTTAAGCAAACGGTTGGTTCCATTAAACAGGAGGCGAGACAGATACGGCAAAGATTCGGGCTTGCAGGATACATACACTGATGGTTGCTGGCATTTAAAATGAAACCAAAAAAAAAAACATTGTTTGATGGGAAAGCCATCCAGGCATCACAATGTGCACGTTTTCATGGCAAAGCAGTTTCTGACAGTAGCATGGGCCAGATAGCAAACATGCAACATACCCGTCGCCGAACGAGGCATCGTGGTGTGCTGATGCCAGAACGTCCATCTCAATGGGGTTGTCCTGTAAAGTCTCTAGGAATGCCTGCTTTGCTATGTTTCTACACACAGGTGGAAAGATGGATATGAAGCTGGTGTGAGATGTGCGTGCAAGACACACCAGTACAGTAATGTGCCATCACAAAGCAACATCAACAACAACATACAAATGGACATCAAGAAACACACTGTAGGACAAAAGGAGCTTAGACCCTTATGGAACTACTTCAACAAAAGATAGATAATGTAGATGTCTTGTTTCTCTAATTTGTGTACACCCATACCGATTATTGTATGATTCCTGCCCTTGTCCGTAAGCTGTTATGATAAACATTACGGAGAGTATTGTGGCTCGTTTTAGGGTGAAATTATAAGAAAACATAACCCCTACCTTCCACTTCTATTTTGCAGGGTGTGGAAGTATGCACATTGCTACCTTGAGGGAGAATATTTCTGAGCATAATGGAGAGCATGCAAGGAGCTGGATTACTGTTTCACATTATGCAAGGCTGCATTGTGCACCTTCTGTAGGCATTTCATAAAAATCAACCAATCAGGGTATCACTTATCATGTCCTTTATAAGCGCACAGTTATGTTGTACTACAGGTCACCAAGGGAAACATGCTAAGAAGCTTTATGGTGAGGAAAAGGGGGTGTACTGTCAAAGCAAGCACCCATGTACCCAACTGTAACTTTGATAAACACCAATGGGAACATTACCTCCTCTAACACCATTATTATTCCATTGTGTGATGTGTTCACTCACCACCATGCATGAGGCATGGTGTGGCTGTTCCATATGGAATATTAGATGAACCTCCCACATGCAAATAAATCTGTTACTCTTTTAATGTTGCAATTTGTAGTTTACATTGGAGCTGATCACCTATTTTTAATTGCCATATCCTGTCCTGGTGTGCTATGGCCTGATGGAGTTATCTTATTTGCCTGTTATAAGGTTGGGGGTGTGCTTCATGTTTATGTACAGCAAGTAGCTGAGCGATTAAAAAGCTGGTCTACCAGTATGTTGACCTTGGATGGAATCCCTCTCATTCTACCTGTTTGTGTCCTTGGACAAGACATTCTACATTGTCTCAGTTCACCCAGCTGTAAATGGGAACTGGGCTGTGCTGAGGAAGTAACCTGTGTTGGACTGGAGTTCCATCCACGGAAAGTCATAGACTCTCATCCGCTTGACGCTATGGAATCTGGAGATGAGTCCCAATATAGGATTTCTGCTTCTTCTTCCTGTTTGTAATGTTGTTTTGCATAAAAGTATGGGTTGTTAAGCATTACAATGATGTTTTTTTCACCCCTGTGAAACCTGAATCCTCCAGTTTGTCCACCCAAACTCCACAGTCCCAGCTGCAGAGAAGAAGAAAAGGTAGCAACCAGAGTTATTAAAGTCACATTGTCTCCATTAGTTATTGCTGTTATTTCCTTATTATTTTGTGTCAATTTAGTTTGATGTCCCGGGGGCAAATAGGTGCTGGGCATGAATATGGCAACTGCATCAGTTAAAAACCTTACTGATTTGTGCATGGCGGAAGACAGGGGTCTTAAACTTTCTAATACGTATTTCAGACAAGTTAAAAACCATTTTTAGAAACATCTTTCCTCTTACTTCTACCAAGAAAGTTTTGTTTGTGCTTTAGTGTTTTTGTTGGGTTGTTAGCTGTGACCAATTTTTAAACAACTTTGTGTGAAGGTTAGACCTAGAATGAAAACAATCATAAATGTGATGGATATGCCTAAAGGGGTGAAGCCAAGGAATGTGAAACCTTTTTCATCACTACAAGAAAAGGTATTTCAATACAGGATAAATGACCACTGTGAAACTTGGAGAAAAGGTGTCCTCCAACCGCTGTTCAGCGCTGGCAGGGCACTCAGCCCTTCAACAAGCTTCTGTGTCATTTGATAAATCATAATTCTTTTTGTCTGCATCATGCACGGCAGACTAAAACAATTATTACATGATAAATACCACAATATAATACCAATATCTTCCAGACTGTTAAAACAGTGTGATATGAATTTTAGCCCATATCATTCAGTCCTGATGGTCATAATTGTACTAAAGAACTAATTTTAACAAAATTTCTGCAGTAAATTAGGCCTAATGTGGGTAAGAGCCAAATCTACTTTTGGTAAGAGCTGTAAATGATTGTATCTAACTATAACAGGATGGACTGAATGCAGACGCAATGACAAATAAAGGGTTTTTTCTTTTCCAGATAGAGAAAATCTTGACAAAAGAAAACATACTCCATTGCTTGTTGAATCTATATTTTAAATAGCTTTGTCAAGGAGGTTGTTTGTGAGTATGATTAATCAAATTCTAATACCCCTGTCACACGTAGCCGGAATCATGCAGAGTGGAGTTGGACTTATGAATTGGCGCACATCTGAAAAGTGTCAGATTTCAGTTCCAAAATGTTCTGACAGCCATCTGTGGAAGTCGACACGGTCAAAATCACCCGGTGGGCCCGAGTGTGACGCACATGTTCAAAACTCTCCGGGCGCTGTCGAGATGGGACACCTATCTGATGGCGGTCCATGTGTAATCTGACGACCATCTGACCGCAATTTACATATTCTGATGGCATCAAAACAGCATCTGAAACGATCTGATTACGGTTGATTGAGTTCTGAGATCAATCGGTCACAGCAAAGCCTGCTGACATGTTATTCCACGTTTGTCCACCTCCACTGGACCCCAGCCAGGGAGGGCGAAGGAAATGATGTAATAACATGTATGTGGCACTGTGGGTGCAACGCCACAACACAGCTGAATGGGATGTCACCGCTGCAACGTACATGTTATTACATGTTCACCTCTTGAGTCTGTAGCAGGTATGATGTGGAAATGTTTGCCCAGCAGCACATGACGACATAAATAAACATGGAACTCACCTCCAGTACCTCGCGTTGCACAGTGCCGCACAGACCTGGTCAAGTCCCTTTCACCCAACTGCACCGGGAACGTCGCTCAAATCACAAATACATAATCCACCTCTGGTATGAATAAATCCCATGTAAAGTGCCGTCCCACAACGATAATCCAACTACAGTTGTGTTAAGATGCGTATCAAGTAAAATGACAACAAAAAAGAGTTTAAAAAAGAGAAAACAGAAAGTCTACTGGCTGCATCTGATTGTTGCACACATGTGGGAAGTTGGCGCACTACCAGCACAGTTCAACAGCAGTTAGGAGTCCAGCCGGATGAATAAAATCTAGAAATGCAAGTATATACTGATTAAACATCTAAAGGGATTTTTCACCGGAGTAACAGCAGGCGATCACTGACAGCTGTCACCCTGTTTGTGCGCTCTCTGGATGGACAGCTCCTGTGCTCGCATGCACACACGGAGTTGCCGGTACAGCATTTAGACACAGCTGAGGGCACATTTCGGCCACACACTCGCACACTGCTTTGATCACCTGTTCTACACACGCAGGCACACACGGCACCTTCAACCATTGTGAAACACACGCGTGCAGCTGCGTGGACACACACTCATCACTTGGATCCCTGTTCTATGCATGTACATGCGTGCACTCCGTCATGAGAAACACACACTGATGAGAGGTCAGTTTAGCGCTGGGAACGTGAGGACGAGCGGAGATGTGAGTGAGTGAGTGAGTGAGTGAGTGAGTGAGTGAGTGAGTGAGTGAGTGAGTGAGTGAGTGAGTGAGTGAGTGAGTGAGTGAGTGAGTGAGTGAGTGAGTGAGTGAGTGACAGCTCTAATGTCGGTGCCGTCTGACAGCAGTCTGTGTCATCTGACTGTTGTGTAAAATATGTTTCGGCTGTATCCTGCAGATGTGCACGAGGCAGTCCGAATTTGGTCAGACCACGGCTGACCACTCCTCTTTTTCTCCCGACTGCATCGGATTATGGCAATATTTGACGTGTCGGAATGGTTTCTACACATTCTTGCTATGTGTGATGGGGGCTTTAGCAAGAATCAAGCTGACCCAGGCGGAATGTCAAAAAAAAAAACAAGATTTGTGCCACATCTGTGGGGCACGCAGTACGTATTAAGCCTTGGAACGCAGTACAAATGCAGGTGGAACACATTAGCATTAGCTAGACAGCTGTCAGAATGCAGTGAGAATATGACGAATGCACTTACATTGCAGTACGAGTGAGGTCCGATTGCAGGTTGAGGAAATATATTCCAGCAGCACTGGAGGTGCGTTCAGGCAGTTGGAACATTGGCCCCATGGCAGATCATTTCTAACTGCCCCTTGAACGCGATCAGAATGCCTTGAATGCTGTATTCATGCCGTACGAATATTTAGAATGCAGTCAGACTGCACTCAAACCGCCGTTCGATATTTTTCCACCTCGACTGCACCTCAAGTGTTTTTCACATGCGCAAAGCATTCAGGGCGGCCACAGGAATCTGCCCGACTGTTTAGACTGCTCTCAGAATGCTGTCCGGCATCCTTGAATGCACGTCGTCACCTCCTGAATGTGGATCAAATTTTCTTTCGGCTGACATTGTGCCTCATTCGGCCTCTAGTGTGACGTGGGTATAACCAACAGATTTTGAGAAAACCTCTGGAAAAAATGTTTTTGTCGTGGCATAACGTCATTATATTTGGGTAAACTTCTAAATAAAGGAATAAAGGCCAACATTTTAAACTAATCCTTTTACATTTTGGCATTGAACACTTTACTGATACCAGTTTCAAAATGTTTGGTGAAATGGGGTGGGTCTATACAAAGGGGCAAAGCTAGGACATTTTAAAACAGCTTAATTTTAAAAGACAACATTTTTGGCCTTAAATCAAATGAACATTTCATAATGTTTTGACTTGGCACAATATTTTAGAACTTTCTTTTTACTTAATGGCAGAAACACTGCAGAAAACACATTTTCAGTTAGTGCTAAAAAAAGTCCATTTTCTCACTTACTGAGAAAATGAGACAAGAGTTTTCTGTTCCATAAGGCAACACTGCAGCAATGCAATGAACTGTCCACATGCAATGGGCAGCCTGAACACATCCATTGGTACAAGAGAAAAGCCGTGTTTTCGATCCATGCCCCTCTGAGGTCTGCACTGATGTCTTCTCATAGTTTCTCACCTCGGTTTTCTTGGAAATAATACAACTTTTAACTTTTAATGAAGAGAGAGAGAAATGCCTGGAAGTAGTGTTACAGAAAACTGTAAGTCCAGATAGGACCAACCAACTTATGGCATCTCTCCAGTGCCAGAACAGGATAACACTGACCGCTGCACAATTTATCAGGGCCATTAAATTTCACAGAAGTGACAACGGAGGGCCATTGAAATACTATTAACTAAGTAAAAGTGGCATTTAATATTTCAGAGTCCGTGCAGATATTACTAATGGTTTCAATTTCATTATTGGATTTCTAATAGTTGATCTTTTTTTCAAAGAAACAGGTCATAAAGTCTGCATACTTATGTGCAGCAATCCTGCCTGTTGCAGAGCCACAGTGGTCACCATCTGTTTCCTGTTCCACTGGGAATACCTGTGAGGGATTAACTTTGGAGCCGGATGACTTTTAATCATTCATTATCCCAATAACTGTCCTTCTCCTGCTTTAAATTAATGCTCATTTTCTTGTTGACTGAACCATCTCAGTAATTCCATTCATGCCTAGTTATTTAGCTATGTCAAATTAACTATTCTTCTTTCAACAACAGCTTCAATCCTGGAACATATTTAATGTATGCACTGAATATTCTGTAGAACAAAGTGTGATCTGTATCTTAATTGCATTGCTTATTCTAAAAAGATTAATAATAATACAGAAAACACAGAGAAACTTTAAAGGTTGGTTTTCCACAAAACTGACAATATTTAGTTCTTATTGAAGGCTAATCATTATAACATACCATTATTTATCGGGGTGGAACAAGACATTGCATATCATGAAAACTGTATAGTGTGGCCTACGTTGGATGATATCATTTTTTGAAAAGAGTATTGTGATACCATGAAAGGTCACAGACTTCATGGAAGAAGTAAATCTTGAGTAGGTCCTGAGGACTGCCTAGACCTGGTGCTTATCTGCAGACTCCATACCGTGAAGCAAATGAGAGTCTATAACTACAGCAGTGTGATGTAGGTTATCGAGACCAATCGAGACCCAACCCAGTATCCATTTACAGCTGGGTGGACTGAGACAATGTCGATTAAATGTCTTGTCCAAAGACACAAAGTGTTAGTGGGATATTACAATTTATATTTCAGAACAATTTTTCGTTAATGTTAAACAATCACCACGGATTTCTAAATACTGTGAACAGTGATGCAACCATGTATTGTGATGTGCATCAAATCATGATAAGTGCACTGTGATATGTATTGTATCTTGGAGTTAGTGTATTGCTCCACCTCTAATTATTTCTGCAGAATCATCACAAAATTAGAGCTACTTTTATTGATGTTAAAATATTTATTTTTAATTCATCCTGTAATTTATATTTATTTTTAATTTGTCTTTAATATTATCCTGACTTAAAATTTCAACAGGCACTCTGGTCACCTTTGTTTATTGTTTCTATTGTTTCTTTATGTTTAAATTTTATGTTGTACTTTGTTTTTGGGAACTTTCAGTGGCAATTTAAGGTCTATAGAGTAGTGTAGCAGTTTAATTTGTCCTGTAGCAGTATTTTAACACAGGTGGATCAAAATGCTAAAGTGTTTTTAGACAACTTGAATTTTGGTCATATTGGTGTGATATGATTGTGATAGTTTTATTTGAAGGCTAATGGCCCTGTCACACGTTGACGATTTAGCCTGCGTATGCCAGCATGTGAAAAATATGCTGAATACGCTGCTGTACAGCGTAGTACGGTGAGTTCATCGAAAAATTTTGGGCATGCACAATATTTTCGACGCATGCCAGCATGTGTCTCATATGTCCAGCATATGTGGGCCATAAGTTGTAAGTAAGTTATGTGATTACTGACACACGTTTCTTGTAAGTTACTGATAAGTCAAATACGTCCACTGATGCTGTCCACTGATTGGCTGAGGAACTGAAAGCTGCAGTCCTCATGCAAACAGACTGATTTTAATATTTGAAACATTCAGACACTGACTAAATATGAAGTCTTAATTTTACCTGTTAGTTTCAGTCAGATTCCTCATCACAGCTTGACAAAAACATATACAAATAAAGTGTCCTGATTTTGGAAAATGACGTCTGAAAATACTTTAGTTCCGTGTCATGGCTGAAGAAAAGTAGAGTTTTAAAACAAGTCCCTCAGTAGTTTGTCTGCTCCTAGTGTGTTTCTCAGCCTGAACCAGAGAACTCTGGCACTTTGTGCCAAGTTGAAAGCGTCACAGCGCCTCATTCATTCATGTCAGCATTTACCACAGGCATCAGTCGAATCTTCAGCATTCTGCACACGATGAAAATAAATCTCATGATCCACCAAAACAAAATTAAATTAAATTAAAAAAATGTTAAATTACTCTGTTTGGCCTCCATGTGGAGGGGTGAGACTGCGCAACCACATACGTGCGCATGATGACATACATGTCAACATCTACATGCTCTGGCTGCCAGACAAAAGGGTTCAAGCGAAGCCAGACCTAACCATTCCGACTTGTACCGTACCGACCTGGACCGCACAGCAGAAACGGGGCTGTCGGTATATGCTGTCTAAATCATCAAAGTGTGACAGGCCTATTATTAACAAAATTACAATGGAGCTGAAGAAAATCCTTTTCATGATTTCACCACACCTTTAAATTTTAATAACTTCCACCAAACTCAAAGTTGAATGAATTTTAATCTCCTCAGCAGGTAAACACGTTCCACTGAGAAGTAGGAGTTTCTCCTCTGTGAGCCCAAAAATATGATTGTTAGGAGGCTTGAGATAATTCGGCTTTGACATTCTTGCCTCACACAAAGAAGAACCAACATATATTCCCTAGGTTGCAATAACACTTGATAGATTTTCACATGTGGGCCTCCTATTGAGAAATGTGCTGGAGAAATGAATACTGATTAATATGAAATAAATAAAACTGTGGGCTGAAGTGGAGGCGCTATGAAGCCTGCTCAGGGGAGCCCGACTCTTTCATATCCAATGTGATTATAATTACTGAGCTGCTTAAACTCAATCGCGGTTACACTGGTAGGACTTCAACCATTTAATGAAGACCAAAAAAGCAGCACATTTCTCTTGTTTGCCACAAAATGATGTTCATTACAAATGTAAGGCCTTTGCTCCTAGCATGATGACTGCTGTTTCTTTTATTGTTTTGCTCCTTGTTAGCACTGCGAAAAATTTAAAATGGAGCAGACAGCATGAAAAGCTGCGTGCAATGGCACCAGCTCAGGCTCATGAGCAAAACACATCCACACGTCATCAGGAACGTGACGCAGTACCTTGTTTCCAGGGGGATGTTGCTGTTGAGCAGCCAGTTGTCCTGTGTGCTGCCAGAGTCTTGGCCACTGATGAGACCCTCAGGAGGGACTGAGCTGTCTGTGGGCGCCGGACTCGGGTTGCTCTGCGGCGTGTAGTTACCCCTGTTTAGGGAGTTAATGGAGGAGGCATGGTGCTGATGACTGGGCGAGTGGGAGTGTGACAGCGGTAGAGGAGGCGTCCGCAGCCGAGGGTGGTTTTGAAAGGGTCCGTCTGAAAGCAAGAGAGGAAAAGGAAAAACTTTTTTTTTGAATAATCCCACTTATACATCCTTTAAGCCTTTTTTCTTTTTTAATCTTCAGAAAAACCAAAAATAGTCATAGTTTGTTCGCCTACACGGAATTTCGAAATTACTGTTTCAGGATCCCTCAAGCATGCACACTGTAAAAGATGTGTGAGCGTGCGTGTGTGTGCACTTAAAATACACTGACTATTCAGTCTCAGCTGGCCATGCTGTAACTTTTTCTTCACTTTTTCAAGATGAAGTAACTGAAGACCTTTCATACAAGTGGGAAGCAAAGAACAATAAGAAAGAAGAACAACAGCTGCAGGAAAAGAGCATAACATAGCACCTTAGATAAAAACTGTTCAATAAACACTTAAAAAATACAAACCAATCTTTAAAATTATGAACACCCCACTCATTATTTCTTCTAAAGGGGCCTCCGTAGAGATGTACAAGTTTACTCAAACCAGACACTGGACCTTACATGAGCAGCTTCAGAGCTTTCTGGAGCTTTTTTTCTTTTTTAACATTTTCTGTCACTCAGTGCTGTTTGAGCATTTGTGCTATTTCATCAACACTGCCTCACTCTGCCTTCTCCAGTATTCTTAACCACTGTTACACATCTCAATTGAAGCAAATCTATTCAATTCTATCAAAGAACAGCAGCGTTTTTAAATTGTTTTCCTTATAGCCACAGCCTGCATATGTACTGGACAGCAGAGTTGAAAACCTTGGCTTCATTGAGTGTCCTACCACATATTTGGACCATACACCCACTAAACCAGCTGAATCTAATTAGTTCAACTATTCCAGCAGGCAGATGAGCTAATCAGTGAAATCATCTGCTTTGCAGGTACAAGCACCATATGGTCGGGGTTTTCCACTGCTGCTGGACAATCCCTTCATGACATCACGCATAGGTTTTTCAAAAACAGTTTTGAAGCTCAAATGAGGCAACACTGGATGTTTCCATCTTGGCAGTGCCTATTTCATCTCTCAAGCAAGCTAAACTTAGCAGGCTAACCTAGGTTTGGATGTTTTATTAACATGTATGTTTGTGGGCTTTGCGTGTTTTTCGTGATCGGGGGCTCTGGTTCAGGTGTTAAACATTATAACTGGTTTATTGCCTCAGTAACAGTGGAGTAACAGAGTAGCTAATGCCATGAAGCTACTGATATCTGCTAACAGTGCTAATGGTGCTAACATACAAAGTAAATGATATGAAAAGTTCACTCAAAGAAATACTGAAGCACAGACTTCTTAGATTGTCCGTTAGTACAATTAATCATGCAGCCACCCATGTTATTTCAAATAGTTGTAATAAAATACTCACAACAGTCAGTCACAGTTAGTCCACAACATCTAGCAGCCACTGCTAGCAAAGTCTGCTAACATACCCCTGGAGTCTGTACATACTAGCTGCAACGTAAAGTATGCTTCTAATTATTTGTAACTTTATATCTAAAAATATATTAAACTGATGAGTTAACTCTGGGCACTGTGTCCGATTGCAGCGTTCAATTTAGGTGGAGGGTGGGACTGTCATGATTCACGTTCTGGTCTGTGTTTGTTGAACTTTGGGTTTCTCTCTCTTCTACGTGTTGTGTTTGTACTGTTGATTTTGTGTTTGTACGCCTAGTGTAATCTCATCCATGTTATGTATCAATCTCCATGCGACATCTCATCTGTGTTACTGTTGTCCTCATGCTGTTTCATTTTGACATTTCTGCTCCTAACTCATGTTGTTGGCTTTACTTCCTAAGTCATTCTAGTTTCCGGTTTCACATACATGCTCACTTCCTAGTTAAATGTATTATACACTATTTAACTGTCATAAATCTTTCACTTCAGTCCTAGAACATCTCATTTGTACACCTACTTTCTTTCGAGTGTTTGATCTTCAGTTGCCAACCCCCTGCTGCCTTCCTTTTACTTTACTTTTCCTGTTGCCTATCGGACTTCCTATGTGATGTTTGAGTTCCCTGTACTATTGCCTTTTTGATGGTTAACTGTGTACCGAACCCATTCCCGCGTTAACCATCACTCCATCACTTGTTTTCACATGGACACTGCTACCGCCTGCTGTTTGTTACAGCTCCACCCAACAACTGCAAAGAAAGACTGCTTAAAGCTTTCATCAGTGTTGTTTTTTGCTTGGGGCTCTCCTTTTGTTGCTGCAACCATTATAGTACCATAGCCACAGAGAGACTCATATTTATAGCAACACTGAATCACAAAGAATTATTTGCATGAATTAGTGTCAAATGTGGAAGGTGTGGATGTTTCATTCTCTGAGTACCCATTCTAGAATTTCTGTCTAGTTTGTAACTTTGCATCACAGGATTTGGGAGTATTAGATATGTGAGCTCAAAGAACTGATTGTACCCTGTGGTCCAATATGCACTATTTGATATTCCCAGCACCTGACAAGATAGAAGACTGATGTCCTCATGTACTCTGGATCCATTTATTTCCACATCTGCTAAGTCATTCATCAAACAATGAAGTGTCGGCTTTACAGAGTGTGTGGCTTTTCTTTAACTTCAGGCCTCTTTTATTTCACAAACATCCACAACAGTAAATTGGTATTTTACAACCAAGAGAGTGAAATGCAGGCATAGAGAAGGCTTATATTGTTTTATCTACTTCCTTACTAAAGCAGCACTGAAACCAGTCAATGAGCTTAGAACCATTTCACATTTTTTTTCAGGAGTAAAGTAAGGATTTGTCCCCTTCCTGTTTTCATTTATTTTTGTAAATTTGTCACAATTAATTGTCTAAGATTTAAATGAAAAGTAAAAAGACAAAGAAAACCCCCCTCCCCTTTTTCTCAATATAGCTTCATGTACTTAACGTCGAAACTAAGGATGTCCTGATCAGAGTTTTTTTGCTCTTTTTCCTTTTCATTTTATAGTATCTGCCAACAACAAGTCCAGATTTCATCCTTGCATTTTCCTAGTTATTGCACTTGCACACAGCAAATAAGACAATTCAATTCTACTCAGAATTGTAGCAGCAAAACTTGGACACTCATTATTATTATTATTATTATTATTATTATTATTATTATTATTATTATTATTATTATTATTATTATTATTATTATTATTATTATTATTATGTGCAAAAATGTATTTCAAATTGAATTCAAAGAAGATTTTTACTCAAAAGGGGAGCCCTTCTGACACTTTGACCATCTGGCTATGTGCCTGCACAGTCAAAATTACCATGTGAAAAACAGACAAGAATAAGAAGAAAAACTACGAGTGGATGACACAATCTGACTGACCAGTAAGAAGGTTATATATCGCATGTTAGATACAGACTTGATGCACGTTTAAAACAAAGGAAAGTGTAAATATGCTTTAAAAACTGATACACACTGTTGAATTGTTGCATTGTTAAAGACAAGAAGAGTGTTAATGTATTTTTAAAATGAGCACTGCGGCTCTGTGGTGACCTCAACAGTGCTGAGTGGCTATTTGCTCCACCGGCACTGTGCGTATGAAATGAAGCAAGAGGGAACAGACACTAAAGCTATCCAATGCTGATTAAAAAAAACCAAAATCAACAACAACAAAAGAAAAAAACATCTTGATCAGGGCAGAGTTGAATCACATACCCAGTAAAAACACTAATATGCCAGATATTCAATTTAAAATGTCACCAAATTTAACAGATAACTGTCTGAAATGAGTTGAAGCACACCTCAGAACTGTTGACCCACATAAATTTGGTCAACAACAAACCATTTTCATTGTTAATTGATCTGTTTTATTTTTTCTTGCATTATTGGAAATGTTTACTCATTACTCTACATGCACAGTAAATCCCAGTATGTTTTAATGTTTTACAGCTATGTGGGTATCCTTGTGTTTGTTTGTGTGTGTGTGTGTGTGTGTGTGTGTGTGTGTGTGTGTGTGTGTGTGTGTGTGTGTCTGTGTGTGTGTGTGTGTGTGTGTGTGCGTGCGTATGAATGTAAAACACATTGGTTGAATCTCAATTCTACCCCTCGACCCTTCCCCTAACCCCTTCCCCTCCCTTTTGCACGGGCACGAGAGGCAGAGGGGTATCTCAATTCTCTTTTTGGAGCAAGGCGGAGGGGTAGGCGAAGGGCTACAAACCCCTTCATGTTTACTTATGGAATAATAAAAATGTGCTGTACAAAAAAGTAGTGGTGGCCTTTGTGGCCACAGAGAATTAGGAAACGAATTCATTGTTCCAAACCTCCCACCATGTTCTATCTTCCTGAACTCAATGGAAGAGTTTTGTTTTCGTCTCTTGTTTGTTTTTCAGTTGGTGAGGAGGCTTTGTCTCACTGCAGAAGATTATTGTCCTGCTCTTTAACTGGGGGAATGTAGATGAGGTGGTATGACCAGACCAAAATAGGAGGCAGGATGTCACCTAATTTATTTTTTCTTAGATTTTACATTCTTTTTTGTGTGTAGACTTTGGAATAAATGAGCCACTTTCTTTTTCAGCTACACAAAACCTTTTATCTCAATGTTTTTTCCCAGGTTTTCTTTTGTTGAGAGTGTAAAATGTTTCATACAAAACAAAAGTGTTCCAAAACACTTCACTTTAGCCTTTTTTGTATTGCATTTGTGTGTGTTTATTTTTATAGAAGAAGAAGAATAGCCTTTATTATCATTGTATACAAACAATAAAATGTGTCCTCTGCATTTAACCCATGATAATTAAAGGTAGACACAATCCAAGGAGTAGTGGGGCAGCCACAGTCCAGTCCCAGGGGACCAACTCCAGATGTAGAGTGGCTGCCTTGGTCAAGAGCAGAGAAAGGACCAGATGCTAATAAACATGTTTTTGATAGTTGGAGAAAACCCACACAGACACGGGGAGAACATGCAAACTCCACATAGAAAGGATCAGGTGGGAGGCGATCGCAGAACCTTCTTGCTGTGTGGCATCATTGCTAACCACTAAGCCAGGACTCTCGTGTTGTGCTATAACATTACAATGCCATAGTCACAGAGAACATCACATTTATGGTATAACTGAATCACAAACAATTCATTTGCATTCATCTATCTATCTATCTATCTATCTGTCTGTCTGTCTGTCTGTCTGTCTGTCTGTCTGTCTACCTACCTACCTACCTACCTACCTACCTACCTACCTACCTACCTATCTATCTATCTATCTATCTATCTGTCTGTCTGTCTATCTATCTATCTATCTATCTATCTATCTATCTATCTATCTATCTATCTATCTATCTATCTATCTATCTATCTATCTATCTATCTATCTATCTATCTATCTATCTATCTATCTATCTATCTATCTATAATATTAATAATAATAATAATAATAATTTATTAGACACCCAAGCATAACAGAAATTCACTCATATGACCAAACTCATATCAGAAAAGTCAAAAACAAAAGAAATATAAGAAAATAAATCAAATACATGGTGCCTAAATGTGTAGGCAGAAGCAACGCTTATCCACGCCTACCCTCCTTTATAAAATCATCAGGCATATATGCCTGTTCATAGACATTTATACCCAACACAATCTGAACACAGCAGCACCTAGTTACAGATAAAAGAAGTCAAATACTTCTCCAGACAACTCATAAAAAAAGAAGAGAAAAAAAAGAAAAAAATGAAGGTTCCAGTACAACAGCCTCTACATATAACACAACTCAACCCTAATAATCTAATACATATCTACCAAATACCATTTGTTTGTATAAATGTTTGAACCGGTTAATATCTGGACATTGCTTAAGTTTCTCTGGTAAATTATTCCATTTTTTTGGGCCACAAATGGAAACACAAAAGCACCTCCTAGTCGTCCTAGCGCCCGCAATTTTAAAATAAAACGTACCCCTTAAATTATACCTTCCCTCTCTCAACGTAAAACATTCTTGAATTGTGAGAGGTAATTGTTTATTTCTTGCTTTATGCATCAGTTGAACAGTCTTAAATGTAATCATATCATAAAGTTTTAATATCTTTGATTTAATAAATAACGGATTGGTATGATCCCGAAACCCTGAATTATGAATTATTCTTAATGCTCTTTTTTGAAGGATGAATAATGATTGTAAAGTAGTTTTATAGTTATTACCCCAAACTTCCGCACAATATGTCAAATAAGGTGCAATCAATGTACAATACAAAGTATGTAGTGATTTACCATCTAAAATGTACTTTGCCTTATTCAATACTGCAATACTTTTAGAGACTTTCTTTTGAATATGATGAATATGAGCTCTCCAGTTAATTTTATCATCAATAATCACACCTAAAAACTTATTTTCCTTGACACAATCTAGATTTACCCCAAGTATATTTAACTGTATTTGTACATCCAATTTATAATTTCCAAATAACATCATTTTGGTTTTTGACCAATTTAATGACAATTTGTTCATGTCAAACCAACTCTTTAGCTTTATCATTTCGACACTCAAATCAAACAATAATCGCTGCAAATTCTCTCCAGAACAAAACAAGTTTGTGTCATCAGCAAAGAGAACTGCTTTAAACACATTCATGGCTGCAAGCAACTGAAAATTTTTTGACTGAACATTTTCCGTGAGTGGACGGACTGTGCGGCGAAGCCGCGAAGTCATCTAGGGGGGTCTGGGGGCATGCACCCCCCCCCCCCCCCCGGAAATTTTGAAAAAAAAAATGGTGCAATTTGGTGCATTCTGAGTGCAATTTGGACAGTTTTCCTTTGCCTAAAACAGTGCTTTTTGACTCTTATCATACTGCAAAAAATGACTAAAGTGTATTAATTTCATCACAATTTATTTACTATTTTGTATGACAGTATGTGTCCGTAATAAGTTACCATCCACAAATGGAATGACTGTCTGCAATAATTTAACTGACTATAATTTCTGCTTTCATTCTATACAATTAATCAAATCCTAACTGTGTCTTACAAAATAAATAAATTATTCGAACCTTTATGCTATTACCTGGTAAAATAAATAATACACTTAAAGACACTAAAAGACATGATAAATATTGCCAATGAAAAGTCTTTTTCCCCATTGTTGAAGCTTATCTCTTCTTCTGCCATGTAGGGCAAATGAACTTCCTTCAAGTGGCATCCCACTTCCTTGGTCATAAACTCCCACACTTCTGGCAAGTACTGGTCATCAACCCTGTACATCTTCACCTCTCTCCAAAGACTTGGTGTGCGGCTGGATGGCATGTGGCCGTAGGCCTTCTCCACATTGAGTATGTCCACGATACCTACATACTTCAGCACCTCAACCTGCAGTTTTACTGGCAGCAAGTCCATGGCTGTTATTAGATAAAAAAATGGAAGTCTATGGTGGCATTCTGCATTCATGTTATCTGTGTGGCACTGCTGAGTTTTCTTTTTTAATGTTTTATTTAATTTGGAGATCACTTTTGGGGGGAAATTGTAAATATATTTAGGTATTGTAAATTAACTGCAGTTGTATTTACTGTCAATTGAAGATATGTGCACTGGGGTGGGATTTTTACTTCTTCCCACTCCCTTTCGAACTTTCTTGTAATTTTTTGATTTGCTTCTTTTTTGATCTTGTTTATTTTTTCATATGAGTGTAGAGGTACAGACAGTACAAAGAAGCTTTGTTCATTTGATTTGCTTATATTGTGAACTGCCATGATACTGGAATTGACAACTAAGTTCGAAATAAAAAAAAATTGATTGATTGATTGAACCACCAGACCAACTGAATTTTAAATAACGTCTTGTGAAATACTGTCACCACAATCCAGCACTTTCAAATGCCACAGGTTTTAATATAAATGATAAAAATCATAACCAGTGAACACTTTTACAGTATTAGCATTTTATTTTACTTCAAAATATTTTATTTTACAAAATATATCTTGTCATTTTTGAATCGATTAAAGAGTAAAAACTTAATAAATCAGTTGTAAGTACTAAAAGAAGTTTATGTAGAAAGCAATTTAGCCAGAAGGTCGAGAGGGGGAAGTGTTGACTTTTTAAGTACTTGAAAGACAATGGACTCATCGAGAGGATTTAGTACTGCTATAATGGACTGATGCAGCAGGTGGCAGCAGTGCGATGCCATTAAGTGCCGTAGAAGAAGAGAGGGGTAAGTTAGATTTCATCACCGGGACACACGTTTGGAGAGGAGTGCATTTCATGTCAAAATAAAGCTATAAAGTGTAAAAACAGAAGGAAATCAATTGTAAGGCCTGAAAGGAGTTTCTGTAGGAAGTATTTTAGCGGTAAAGTCCAGTCAGAGGAGGAAGTGTTGCCTTTTTAAATACTTGAAAGACACAGGACTCAATGAGAGGATTTAGGGTTGCTTTAACGGCCTGATACAGTAGGTGGCAGCAGTCCAACAATAAGGATGCCGGCTGCCATTAAATGCCGTAGAAGAAGAGAGGGGTGAGTTTGATTTGCTCATAGGGACACCCGGTTTGATAGGAGTGCGTTTCGTGTCGAAATAAAGCCAGAAAATATATATTTTTTTAAGTTAGCGGTTTTATACGACGATATAAATGGAACATAGAAAAAAAAAATTGGACGGAAATCCATAAACGGAGGTTTTGCTCACATGTTTACCTTCAGAAAGCAATGAGCGCGGTGACAGAGTCGCTGCCCAGAACACCACTGCGCACACACGACCGCTTCCTGTAATGGCGGCCTCCGTATGGAATACATTTTAAAGCAAATTCCGTCCTTCTCTCCCGTTTTGTGTTGAAATGAAGCAATAAAATATTTTTTCAGTTAGCGATTATAAATGACGGAATAAACGGAACCAGAAAATAAAAATTGACGGACATCCGTATACAGACGGAGATTTTGCAGCCATGCACATTAGAAACTTTACATAAATCATTAATATATAAAAGAAATAATTTTGGTCCCAGCACAGAGCCCTGGGGAACCCCACAATGTCCAGATATGTAGAACTGCAGTCCCCGATTTTAACAAACTGCTTCCGATTTTGCAAATAACTTTTAATCCAGTTCAGAGCCACTCCTCTAATCCCATAAAGTTACAACTTTTTAAATAATATGTTATGATTGATTGTATCAAAAGCTTTTTTTAAGTCAACAAATACACCTATTACTAATTCCCTTTGGTCCACATGTTTATTAATCTCTTTGATTGCATTGCACAAAGCCAAAGCCGTGGACCTTTTCGCTCTGAACCCATATTGACTGTCATCAAGCAAGTTGTGAAGTTCAATAAATCTATCCAGTCTGTCATTGTAAAGTTTTTTCCAGTATCTTAGAGAACTGTGACACAGGCCTGTAGTTATTAAAAAGATGTTTGTCACCAGATTTAAATAGAGGTATCACCTTTGCCACTTTCATACCATTTGGAACAATTCCCGTTTGAAATGATTTATTAAATATATATGCTAATGGTTTAACAATTTCTGGAATTATCTGCTTTACTAAAGCCATATGTACATCATTATGATCAGATGACTTTTTACTTTTACATGTGATGACTATCATAATAATTTCTCTTTCATCAACTGGGCCAAGGAACATAGTATATGGATTTCTCTCAATTAATTGCTGGCTTTCCCATGTAGTATGTGGAATGTCAGCTGCTAAATCTGGCCCAACATTAACATAAAATTTATTAAAACTATTCACTACTTGGTTCATGTCATATTCATCTTTATTGTTACAAGTAAAGTAAGATGGGTAATTCTTTGATTTGGGTTTATTTCTTAAAATACTATTCAGTATTTTCCATGTTTCCTTTATATTATTTTGATTATCATTTAGAATTTTGCCATAGTATGATTTTTTACAATTCCGCATAATGGTTGTTAATTTATTTTTATAGCACTTATATTTAATCTCAGCCTCTCTTGATTCACTTCTGATGAACTCTCTATATAACATATTTTTCTTCTTTTCTCTTATTTTTCTCTTTTATATATATATATATATATATATATATATATATATATATATATATATATATATAAAAGAGCATTTGTGGCATGTCCAACTCCACAATTCAAACTGGTGTGCAGGGTGAAAAGCAGTTATATTTAGTTACTTAATTAGTCATGCAAACATGGTGCACTGCTGTTCAGATGGCGGACAAAGAAATGAGAGGTTTTCTGGCAAGCAAACAGTATACTTTTAAAGGGTCAAGGCACATGGTCGGATCACTTATGGCAGATGCAGTCCTCCATCACAACTCCCTTTGGTGAAGCATTTGAATTCCTCATTCCTGCAACACCTCTTCCAAACCACCCGATACCCTCCATATAGCACAATTCTCAGACAGCACCTCATTCAATGCTGTGCCTGGATAACTTGTCCAACCCAGTCTTGAGATCTCTGTTAGCCAAATTGTGGAAGAAGAAAGCCAGAATAAAATATGGTACCAACCAGAGTAAATAAAGGTTTTTATTTTTCTATTGGTTTGTACTTCATTTTGTTGTTAATTTCTGTGTATATATTTCTGTTGAAGTCCTCAGCCTCTGAGAACAAGAGATGTCAGGGAAGCACTTACAAAATAATGAGGTTGGTGGAAATGTGGGCATCTTTGGAGGTGAATAAAAGTCAGAGTCTTTAGGGATCTGGTGCTTCCTCACTACCATACACAAAGAATTCTGTATGGTAGTGAGACTTGGATGCTTACCAGTGACTAAAGATGACAAATGGATGTCATTAGTACTCTATCTCTTCAGAAGATCCTTGGGTACTGCTGGAATGACTTTATGTCAAGCAAAGTATCACTTGCAATGCGACTATGTGACACTGTTCTCTGGACATGATCCAGCATGCAGGTACCTCATGGCTGAGGACCGCAGCAGCTAGAGAAGGCCAAGGGCATGTTCACATTTCACCTGGCTGTGGCAGATTGATGGTCACTGTTCAGAGGTGGGGACAGATCAGTTGTCTGTTTGGGAGATTACCATCTAGGACCCAAGGCGGTTTCATAGTATGGTGGATGTGGCGATGCTTGAAACCAGCGCATGCTACCAGACTTGACTTGACTTGTAGTCCAATGTGCTAATGTGTGTATAAGCAGAATGTATGCACCTCGGGGACCTGCTTATAAAAAGTCTATATGAACAGTGTGCCGTGGTTTTTACTCATCTACAGAGTAGTCACTTTCTACTGCAACACAAATGACAACTGTCATTTTATTGCAGCAAATAACTGAAACAATACTTCACATGGTGATACAAGCACCAAATCCAGCACAAATTCTCCTTAGACATTGCTCTTCTGAAAAAAAGGATGTGCCACTTGAATTTTCAATAGGCAGGCACGTAGGGGTCAATTGAAGAATTACACAGGGGCTAAAATATAAAAATTCTCCAATCATATTGAAGACTATACCACATTATTTGTCTGAACATAAAGATTCCAAAAAGGTATAGTTTGGACTATCTATGACTGAATGTTATGGAGTTATGGGGTAAAAACCTTAAGAATGGTGACAAAGGTCAATTTCAGTTTGTACAGGGGTCAAAAGTTAAAGTTGCTCCAAATTTAGTAAAAAATGGTGCAAATTTTTGATTGAGCTACTTGGGTTAATAAATGGAATAGTTTTGACTGTGTTCACTGCTTGGTCTCTAAAGTAAAGGTCAAATAATGTTGACGTCCATTGAATTCTGTGACATGTGACATATGTTACCCCGTAACGTGATAACTAAGCATGATACATGGTGCAAACTATTCCTTTTTGAAACCCTATTAACTCAACCAATAATTTGCATCACGTTTGAACAAAACTGGAGCAACTCTAACTTTTGACCTCTGTACAAACTGAAACTGAACTTTGTCACCATTCATGTTGTTTTTACCCCATAACTCTATAGAATTCAGTCATAGATAGTCCAAACTATACCTTTTTGGAATCTTTACAATCAGACAAACAATGTGGTATAATTTTCAATATGACTAGAGCATTTTTATATTTTGACCCCTATGTAATTCTTCAATTGACCCCTACGTGGCTGTCTATTGAAAATTCAAGTGGCCCGTCAGTTTTTTCAAAACAGTAATATCTAAGGTGTACTTTTGCCAAATTTGGTGCTTGTATCACCATTTGAAGGATTCCTCTGTAAATATTCTGTTATCTGCTGCACTATTTGTACACTAGCATTGACACTTCTGTTGAACTGTGTGCTGTTTTACAGCAGGTGGAAATTCAGGCCCTTTGAATGTAAAGAGCGGAGGTGTATTTATAAGATAGTCATGGCTGAGATTTCTGTACTGTTGGTTGGTAGAAATGTGCACTTCAACGAAGGCATGGGTAGCACTTTGATGCACAACACCAATTTAGAAAAAGATAAAGCAGTTTTGAATGCAGTGTTGTCTTTTTCTATAAATTTAAAGAATTTACCATGTTGTGTTTGTGGGTTTGTGTCTCAGAAAATGACAAAATAGGCCAAGCAACAGAAAATGTGTGTGAACATTTATGGAAAACCGTCACTTCAAGGCTTGAAGATTAATACGACAGTTTCATTAGCCATTCATGAAAAAGAAGCAAAAGTAATTTTGATCTTGAGGCTGATTTTGGCAGACTGCCACATATAGGATAAATCACTTTTAGAGAAATGATTTGTTCTTTTCCTTCTGAAATGGCTGTACAATGAATTTGTCATGTTCAGAGGTGACTCTACATCTACACGCTTTAGATGCTCTGATAATTAGCTGAGACACAGAGAGGCTCACCACAGACCTGATGAACAATAGACTGGAGTGAAAGAAAACTCCACTGCTCTTGATGGCACCCAGTCTGCTCAGTAGTGTACCTGATCACCAACACCATTAATAACGCTATGCTAATTTAATGCAGGGACAGTGCCGACATATGCAGAGAAATATATCACAAGGATAAATGTATCACTGCCCTGGAATGCATTTACTGCTCGGTAAACAAATACTTCACTTCCTCAGATGATCAGGCAAATGTGGGGCAACAACTAATTAATTTTCTCTGCAGTTAGTAACATGGCCTATATTTGCTACACCTTTTAAGAGCCCTTACAATAAATATAGCCCAGTTTTTCAGCACCACTAAGCAAGTAGGGCTGTGAAAAACAGAAATGAATCAGCACTTCAGACAGGAGTAATCATTAATTGTTAGATTCATTGATGAAGAAATATAAATGCAAATTTTAGATGTGCTCCAGCCTCTGAAATGTGGACGATGATTTGCTCCATTTCATTTCAGATAAAAATCATTTGTAGTGATTCAAACTGCTCTTCATCAATCACAGTACAATATTTTAAGGTGCTCTGAAACCATGTCAAACTGTATACATTCTTAGTTTTGACGTATATACAACATTGCACTTCAACGCATCGTCAATAATGATACCTGGGGACACTGGGTCTTTTGAGACATTATACAGCCTCACTCAGGTGACCCACCCAGAAGTGAACAGTTCCCAGTTGGTGATGAAGTAGTGTATGACTGTCAATCGTCTCTCTTGACCTACAACCGATTTGAAGCCTCTTCTGTTCGTCTCTCTTTTGATGGCCAGCAGTTTGCCGTGACTGACTGAGCTTAAATCCCTTGAAGCCAACTTCTATAGGTGCACACTGGGCTTTCCAATAGCCTTGGTCAAGTCTTCTCACTGGCCTCCTCCATATTTTCCTTCAATGGGACTGCAAGTTCTATCATTACTTTCTATTCTGCACCTTTGGCCAGCACCAAATCTGATGAGTGGTTTCCAACAAAGGTCTCTAGCAATTGTAGCTTACTGACAAAGTCCCACAAATCTGTCAATTTCATACTGACCAGAAGTGCCCAGTTACTGTCAAAAATCTGTTCATGTTCTCCTTCTTTCAAAACGGCAATCCCCTGCTTTGTTGGTTGAAGTCACCTGTGTGTGTCCTTAGCACTGTAGATGGTGTCAGCAATCACCTTGAGCACTTGGTTGTGTTGCAACTGGTAATGATCTTCATCCAGTGCATTGGGGCAGCTCAGTGTGGCCACAGATCTCACTAAGAGCTTTTGGCATCAATGCCTGTTCCCAATTTGTTCAGGCACCCTGTGGACTCATCCCCACCATCCAGTTCACTCCTTGTTCACCAACCTCAGCTCTCTTCTTGTTTGAAACAACATGATGCCTGTTCTCATCTTGGGATTGGTCATAATGAGTTGATGGAATCCTCCCTCGCCAAGCTCGGCCAGTTGTCACAGTCGTCACCTGGACGCTGTGCCAAAGCTCAGACTCAGCCTGACCTACCTCTTCCCTGCACTTCCTTCAAGTTCAGACTTCAAGCTTGCCTGAGAGACTTTTAGATGACTGAATTCTCAATACTGCAGCACGTCTTTTATTGGAGTGACCATAAATGTCTCTTTCAGGTTGAATTTTGCTCACTATTATTACTGTACAGCGGAATACTGCTCAGGCTTTGCAGCAGGTGCATGTCCTTGCAGAGGTAATAACTTACCATCTGCTCGAAGACATCAGAGTTTGATAGAGAGAACTCATACACCAGCACAGGCCACAGGATTCTTGGCAGGATGCCCATGTTGGTAGATCCAGGCCTTGAATTCCCCAGGCAGCCCAGACTTACCCACTGTCTTCAACTATTTTTGTAACTCCAGAGCCCTCATTTACCAGTTTTTCATAGAAAAATCTTCTAAATTCTTTTGTATCAACCAAAATTTGAAATGTTGCCACGCAATAAAAAGCACTATTTATCAGATGTTCATGTAATTAAGATGAGCTAAGATGTACTGTACCTTGGGGAAACTGCAGTTGACACATAAGTATAAGGGAATGTAAAATCAGAAAGAATTTCAAAACATACCCAAATATAAGTAACAATTTTAAATTATATACAAAATAGATCTGGACGTATATAAATGCCATGCACATAGTCCGCCTTGACAAATAAGACACATTCTTAACCATAAATTACAATAATGGTCACAAACCTCTCATAAAAGCTGACACAATTAGCACTAATATCTGACTGGTAACACATAGAAATCAACTGAAACAATGACAAAAATTGATCTCACAAAGAAAAAGTAGTTTTGATCAATGAATAAAATAAGAAATCTTTTTTGGAGCCAGCGGCAATGGCTTGACTAAAGAGAAAGAAAAAAATGCATGACAGCAGATTTAGCTGTGGTAAATTTTGTATCATCTGACTGCAACACAATTACAACATAATTAAGTTAAAATACAAAACATAAAATATGATTTATAAAGGGACAAAGAAATAACACATGTTGCACTTGTATTACACAAAAGGGGTACAAGCGCAGCAAGAAGAGGGTGGCACAGCTCTTCACTGCCTGCCACAGACCAGCATACTGGCAGCATATATGGACAGACCTCTGCCTTAATGGTTAAATTATTCAACTAGTTTAACTGTAATATGCACACTAGAATCTTCTCCCCGGAGAAGCATGAGGAAGGACAGCGGTGTAAAACTTTTGCCCAATACATATGCAGACCTTATTGGAGATGCATCCTAGTTCTATGCAGGATCGGATGGGGTGGGGAAAGATGATCCAAGATGAACAGGAGCAACCAAAATTAAAATAAATAAATAATATACAAGATCAACTAAATTGCCTCCAATCTTACATTTTACTGTCTATGCAGTTGCCTTTTATTTCACTTGTTATATAACCTGCATCACTTCATCCCACAACAGACTCAAACTTACAGTCCCCACGATGGGAGGCAGGCGATTTGTATTGCACCACATCGCATTGTATTGCACCAAACCGCATCATATTGCATTGTGAGGAATTGAATAGCCATCAAATACATATCAAATCGCATCGAATCAGGAACAGGGGTGAATTGTATCGCATCGTATCGTCAGTATCGAATAGTGTATCAAATCAATGAGATTCACATGCCTAGTACAGACATATTTCTGCTGCTTTGAATGCTCTAATGAGCACAGTGGCCTCCATCATCCATAAATGGAAGAAGCCTGGATCCACCAGGACTCTTCCTAGAGCTGGACACCCGTCAATACTGAGCGATGGGAGGAGAAGGTCCTTAGTCAGGGAGGTGACCAAGAACCCGATAGTCACTCTGTCAGAGCTCCAGCATTCCTTTGTGGAGAGAACCTTCCAGAACCATCTCTGTAGCAATCCACCAATCGGGCCTGTATGGTAGAGTGGCCAGAGTGGCCAGACAGAAGTCACTCCTTAGTGAAACCCACCTGGAGTTTGCCAAAAGGCACCTGAAGGATTCTCAGACCATGAGAAACAAAATTTTCTGGTCTGTTGAGACAAAGATTGAACTCTTCGGCGTGAATGCCAGGTGTCAGGTTTGGAAGAAACCTGACACCATTCCTACAGTGAAGCATGGTGGTGGCTGCATCATGCTGTGGGGATGTTTTTCAGCAGCAGGAACTGGGAGAATAGTCAGGATTGGGGGAAAGATGAATGCAGCAATGTGCAGAGACATCCTGGATGCAAGCCTGCTCCAGAGTGTTCCTGGCCTCAAATTTGGGTTGCGGTTCATCTTTCAGCAAGACAGTGACCCTAAGCACACAGCCAAGATATCAAAGAAACGGCTTCAGGACAACTCTGTGAATGTCAGAAGACAACTGCACAAAACTGCCCAAAAATAGGTGCACCAAGCTCGTGGCATCATATTCAAGAAAACTTGAGGCTGTAATTGCTGCCAAAGGTGCATCAACAAGTATTGAGCAAAGGGTGTGAATACTTATGTACATGAAATTTCTTGTTTTTTATTTTTTTATAAATTAGCAAACAAACAAACAAATAAACAAAAGCCTGTTTTCATGTTGTCATTATGGGGTGTTGTGTGTAGAATTTTGAAAAAAAATTTCATACATTTTGGAATAAGGCTGTAACATAACAAAATGTGTAAAAAGTGAAATGTTGTGAATATTTTCTGGATGCACTGTAGGTGGCTTAGTATTGAGGGTGCCACCAACTGGTTAAAGGCGAAGGGGATGCCCAAGTATCACCTGGTTGCGGAATGTTGATGTCTCCTTTTTGGAAGATGGAAATGGGTAGCCATTCTGCATGCGAGTCTGGCCTTCTGCCTACATTACCACACATTACCCTCTGCCATGCCCAAGCAGGTTGATCTCAAAGGCAGAGCCGTTCTGTAGTGTGGTAGATACATGTGAATACTTTAAGGATGCACTGTACAAGTTTATGAAGATGACAGTACCCTGGATTCAGAAAACAAATGAATGAATGAATGAATGATTACAGCCCTGAGAAGAGCCATCAGGTTCTCTCCCATGGTGAATATGGTTAAGAGGAGATAAGTGTCCCTCACCACTGTCACTTTGTGCATGCTGGATCATGCACAAAGAGATGCACTACGTGGTCATGTCACCACTGAAATTTACTCATAAAATAGTATGCCTTATCCGAGTCTCCCTAAGTAAGTCATTCCTGCAGTGCCTATGGACGTAGTACCAAACATATTCACTTGTAGCTAATGTCCATGTCTCACAACCATAAGAAGAACCCAGATCCTGAAGACTTGGACCTATGTGCTTTAGTACAATTATCAGCATCACCAAACATCTCTGTCCAGGAACCTCATGATGACATAAGATTCTTCCAGGGACCCTGTGACCTTAATCTTGAACCTACATTCTTCGGCAAAGACATCAGCGTTGCCAAACACTTGTGCCCAGTGACCTTATTACTGCATAAGGAAGGTCTCACTCATCTATCAATCTCACTGCCCAAGGTCCTAGAGACATAACAGTCACTGCTGAGATAATGTGATGAAGTTTGACACTGTCACCATCAACAGATAAACTTCTGATGGCTGAAGCCAGAGTCTGGATCATATCCAGGACATTTGAAAAGGCAGTCATTCTGACTCCTCACTCATGGTCTCAAGTGCTGCAATAAGGGCATCTGCTGATTTCAGACAGATCACAGATCTCCCACAAAGTCAAGCTCTGTGAACCTCCACAACCCTGTTCAACATCCAGAGTAAGAGCCAGAACACATCCCCGACAAACACCAAAACTCAGTGGGAAGTCAGAGACTCTGGCCCCACTCTGAAGAGCACTCACAGCAAGTGTGTTATGATGTCCAGCAACTTAATGGGGATCATTCCACAGAAACACCACAACCAACTCAAGCATTTTGTAAAAATCTAAAGAGGCTACAAACAAGGATAGCGGGAATTTAATTTTATAGTCAATAATTGTTCACTGCTGCAGTCCCAAATTTGCAAGTGGAAAGTTCCTGGGAATGAATCCTGTTAAAAATGATGCTTTGCACAGCAGAAGAAAGCAGTTCAATACCCCTGTCATTGTTGCAATCCAGGGGAACAATCTTTCCTTGCCAAACAGGGACAACAAGTCCTTTCTCCCAATCTATTGGGAAGACACCAAGTTTCTACATAAAAGCAAAGATAGCTTACGAAGCCCAACACATTCCTACTCCCAAATCGGGGTGTAACGATACATAAAAATCACGGTTCGGTACGTACCTCGGTTCTGAGGTCACCGTTTGGTTCATTTTCAGTACAGTATGAAAACAAAATGCAAAGCCTAAATTTGCTTGTTGTGTAAACCAACAATTTATTGTAACATTAGACAAACAGGAAAATAAAATAATTGTGCTGCCTGGTAATAGGTTAAATAAGATGTTCTCAAATAAATGACAAATGTATGAAATATTATAAAAAATCCATTCCTAGTAAACAGCTTTTAACAAAACCTTTCCACAAGTAAAGAGCAGCACATCGGTTCTAGCATGAAGCCCTGTTCAATTTTATTCAACCTTCATATTTTTTACCAGAAAAATAAACTTGTCCAAAACTGTCACACTCTATAAGGGATTTTTTAAGAGAATTAATGTTAAAGAATCCCTTTACTTCTGTACAATTTATTTTATTTTCTATCTCTTTCTATTAACTGTTCATTTAGTGTTTGTTAATATATCTTTTAAAATAAAGTTTTGAAAACAAAACATTGCAGGAGAGGCAAACAAGTGAGTAAAACCATCTTAAAATATTTAAAACCACAACTAAACTTGATTCTTGGTTTGTTTGTTTATTTTACCATTAAAATTGGCCATCACTTATTAAAATAAAATAACTTCTCAAGGTCAGGGCTTCTCAAAGTCTGGGGGCTATTTAATCACAGCGCAGCAAACGAGGTCAGTAGGCTGAGCAAGTCCGAGTGAAGAGGATTGTAGATTTCCCTCCGCTCAGTGCTTTACAGGCTGCTGCAGGCTGCGGAGGAGGGGGAGACCCGCTGCCACTCGGTAACAACAGAGACTTTTACTTTCAGTCACCAAACATCAAAAAAGTCTCCGGTAACGCCAGCAAAAGTAGTAAGATTTGTCGCTAGTCGCTTTTGAGAAAATAAGTTGTCAAGAAGGTTTGGAAAGTCGCCAGATTTAGCGAGAAAGTCGCTAAATTGGCAAGACTGAATGTAAACACACGCAACACAAACTCACCAGTGCACAGCCCTGAACCAAACCAAACATCCCATACCAAAACGGTTCAATACAAATACATGTACCGTTACACCCTTACTCCCAAGTAATGACATTTTTACACCAGCTCAGTGCACCTTTCTGTCACTATGTGATGAGGTAGGCAGTCTCATTGAGATGTGCTTTTTTGACAGCAGCGTCACTTCTCTCTGACAGAGCAAAGGACCATCTGTTTCCCTTCAACAACAGATTTAAACATTTATACTTTAACATCCAGTTTTTGTTTTTGTTTGTTTGTTTGGTGGTTTGTTTTTTAACACAACTGAGAGAATGAAACATTTCTAGTTCAACGAAAAACTCTTGGAGCTCATTAAAATACATCAGAAATAAATAGAAACAGTTTGGTAATGTACAGTAATTTTGTTCAGAGCAGGCTGACTTCATTCCTCCTGTTGCTAGGCACTGTACTGGAGTCACTATTGTTCACAAGAGTCCACACTGAACATCATCCCGAGAGGCCATAGTGCAAATCTTGGTGGAACGTCTGGTCTGTATAAGAAGCTGAGAAAGCCAGCGGTGATGGCCCTGAAGTGTAGACAAGGAGGCATTTGTTGGCAGAATGTGCAACCATGTGACACATCATCTGTAATCTAGATACTATGGCTGGAACGATGGGTCAACGTCATTAACTGGTTTGTGTGGAAGACAAAATCTGTGCTTTTATTGTTGTTTACTTTTGTTTACTTTGATCCACTGCTGTAAAAGCGCTAAGGGTAGAGCAGAAGGCACCCGTTTGGGGAATTTGTGAGCAGGAGACCCATCATCTGTAGCCTAGTGACCTTCAACTTGCTTTGAGAAAGAATCAAAGTACTGCATTCAACCAAACCTACACCTCATACCATCACAGTCAGGCACATGATCCTACAGTCTTGACAGATGACTGTGCTGTACTCTCCCACTGAAGTTACTACTTTATGCCTTGTGGAAAGTATTCCAAAACAACATACTGACATGGGTATGAAATCAAGCATTGCATCTTTGTATAGAGGACACTGCTTTGCACTTATAATTATGAATGCCCTTTTTAACTGACATTATATACATAGATAGTCAGACATTGTTAAATTCAATCAGAGATAATAACAGGAAAAAAGACAGACTTTTACATTTTTAATGACTAAAAGACTTCTGAAAAGTTTGTAATGTAAAAACAATATGGCATACACTTTGCAGCATAAAGATTTCAACAATGGACGCATTCAAATTAAGGTTCTAAGTCTCACAAATTTAAAAACATTTGAACACGTTATAGTGTAGCTGCCTAATGCAGTATTAGTGTAAACTATATTCTTATAACTCTTATCAGACATGAAAAAGCAGAGCAATAAAGTTCTCCTTTTTCAATAACTCTGATCTTGTGCTTTTTCTATAAATGAAAACAAAAAAATAAAAATGTATGACAAATGATTTTGTACAAGCACGGCCCTTCTAATAGTTTAGTCTGCACAGAAACGTTACTAAACTCACCTCCTTTACGGTGCAGACATATTTTCACTCAAGTAGCCAGCGCGCATCAATGTGTTATATAGACGTAAACACCACCATAAAAACAAAAAATGCAGGATTAAAGTGCTGAATCAAGAATTTCATTCACCACCCAACTGCAACTATTTTGCACTCTACTTGCCCTTGTCCTAGGTCTTATCCAACTGTCAGGTAAGTAGCTACTGTTATTTTTGTGGAGCTGGGCAGGAAGATGAGAAACAAGACAGACCATGAGACAAAGAACAGGGCAACTCGACCCCTGCAGATGTGGTGATTCAGCAACAATTATTCACCGCTATCCACAGGACACAAAAATATAAATGGTTTTCTATTGACCTGCTTTGCACAAGGAAAGTGATGAGAAAAGGAGATTCATTTGTTATCACACTGACAGAGAAAGAGGACTGTGATACAATAGTTTCACATGGCATTCAAAATAAGAGACCTAAAGATGTCCATTCAGCCTGGGAATGCGCTTTTTCATTTTTCTTCCGAACAGATGTATGCTCCGGTTAAGGCCTCCTGATGCCTTTCTAGAAAAGTAATTAAGGCAAATCCAGTTCATTAGCTCCGACATCCCCTCCACCCTCAGAGATAACAGGAATGTGTGTCTAATGGTAACGTGTTATAATTACTAGGAGACAACTGTCCAGCCTTCAGATAACGGCAGGACAAGAATCAAAAACCATGGTGTTGTTCCACAGCTTAAAGAGCATCCTACACATATTGGTACAGTTATTTATCCGTTTTGGTGGCTCAGGTTTTGATCCTTTTTCACTTGTTTATTAACAAATGTCTTTTAGATTGAATACAGGCCATATGTATGATGAAAAAGACCTGGTTATATGTGTGGATCCATTCAAATATATGAGAACTACCATATATTTTTTTTCAATTTTCTCCATGAATTCTTTGTAAAATATCAATGAACACTGCAATAACTGCAACTACTGTGGAAACAGCACACACCGCTTTTTATCATAACTTGTCTGTGGGTCCATGGGTATTGTATTATATTTACCTATTTATTTCTCTCTTATTCTTACTTATACCCCCTGCACACATAATATGACTGAAGCAGACAGGCGCACAAAGGAGGAATTGCATGCCACTCATGAAAAATTGGAGCCGCCTCAAAGGCCTCGTACAACTGTCGCCACAAGCATTCGCACACACAAGCGGCTGAAAGACAGTGAGTACCCTGTGAGAGCCCATTCGACCCATCTCTCGGCAGGTGTCGGTCAAATTCCAGGTGTCACACACAAACATCCAACACCGCTTGCTGGGGACTTAGAAAAGGTGGGGCTATTCGCGTACCTGGCACAATAATAGAGAGCAGATGACCACATTTGAGCTGTCTGTGATGACCACAATGTCAGCTGTGTGAGTCCGGTCGCTGTCCAGCATAGTTCAGTGCTGAGACAGCTGATCGCTATGCACTGCAACTCAGCTGGTGAACACGCAATGCATACGTGTGGGAGGGTGCTCATACCCTCATGACATGCTGATAATTTCATACAGACACGATCACATGAGGACCGGCCAGTGCCTGAGCGCGCGGCATGGCGTGAAGTCGGCCAGGCAGGCTGATGTCACTTCCACCATGTAAATTGTAGTTTACAAGACAGAAAGAGTGGAGCTCAAAAATACAAATAAGGGTAAAAGCATGAACTGCTCCTGTGCAGAATTCACTGCATTTATAGCATACTGCTGCGTAGGGAAGCAAAAACCCGGAGGAGAGCTACTTAAACTGGGCGTAGTCAGTACGCCGCAATACGCAACTCTGCGGTGGCCCCGGTGTGAAAAGGGCTTTAGTGATGCAGCTTTATGGTGGAACTGAAGACAGAAGGATTTTCTTGAAAATAACTTATGAAATTTCAGTTTGCCAGAATACCTGCGGGAAACTCAAGCCTAGATCTGTATGAAAATCCCTCTCTGTTCCACTCCATATGCTCTTATATCATTCAACAAGTTTGACAGCTTCACAATAAACAGAAATAATTCTAATGGTTGATTACAGGAAGCTACTGAAAGCCTGGTTCCTGGTCTTGATCCAAGGTTAGGTTACAATAAATTAGTTGATAAAATCATCAACTGTGCTCCATCCTGATGCTACTCAGCAAACAAGTATTAGCACAAAGGTCACAAACATCCTTCAAGGGCTTTATTTCAAGATAGCCACTTGGTGATCAACCAAGTGTAGCAACTAGCCACATATAAATAAATATTTATATAAAATTACATAAAGTATTGATATCTAGAAGTTTATTCAACACCATCAGAATGTCTTAGTGGTCTACAGGATATTGCTTCACTCATTCAAGAGACTTCTTGATGTATGAAGGGAATGTGTTTGTCTTATTGTGTGTATTGCGGTTTTGTTAAATACAAATGAATCTGCTTTCAATGTGTTTATGCTTTTGGAGGTCAGAAGGTTGGAAATTGAGATTTTATATCATAGCAATATTACTCACTACTGTAGGCTAGCATAAGCTCTTTAAGTCGCAACAGCTAGCATACACACTACCCATTAATAAATAAATAAAAACATGACGAGAGTGCATTTGAACTATTCACTACTGGTTTACTATTGATGAAGAATATGGTTTTAAGAACTACCTTAATACCTTAATTTGGACATACAAGGTTTTATTATTGTACCCAGGCAACGCCATGTTTTAAGGGTTTCTGACCTGTAGCACACATGGGAAAGAAGCAGATTACCAAGGAATGCCATTATGCAAAAGGAGGTGAAGCTTACTGCAGGGGATCTAAAACTAATTTATGAATCACATGAACATACAAACAAAATCAATTACGTATAATGCAGGGGGTTAAATTTGGGGACACGTCTGGTCATCTACAACTCCCAATCTCAATTATGTTAAAGCCTTCATATAAGAGTAAAATTTTCTTTTTTTAAAATTTCAATCCCCATGACCTGATCCCGTATAAGCAGTTGATGATGAGTGAGAGTGAATGAGTGAGTGTTAAAAAAACTCAGTGATTTGAATCTTGGACAAGTAGTGAATCGGGCAATGGTTAAAAAAATAACAGCATTCACAAAATAAAAACAGAGCTGTCAAAGATAAGTTGATTCATGATGTTGTTTGTTGGCCTACATTTTAGTAACACTGCAGAGGAACTAAGTCCTAGTTTTAGGATGTCAAATATGGTGCCGTTCAACAAATTAAGGTACGAGGCAGTTCGGGCCGCCAACTTGAATTAAGCTGCTCAAAAAAGAAAAAAAAAACAAGGCAGACACAATTCAGCATTATGTGTAACACGCACTTTCTATGTCATCTCTACAAGCTGATAAATTACCACCACCCCCACTTGCTGCACGCTACCCTGCTGCAAATACTCCTGCACTAATAAACTGCTCACTTGCAGCTTCATCTCTCCGACACTCTATGCAGACTGTGAGTGTGCTTTTTGTGTATGTGCGCGTGTGTGTGTGTGTGGGGGGGGGGGGGGGGTACCGCCATCGTTCCTCAACACCCCTCCGTACATTTTTTAGAGAGTGGCAAATTATTAGCTACACCACTGATATGAACAATAAAATGTCCGCAATAGCTGGCCAACTGAACTGAGATACGTAGAGTTGAAAAACTCACCATGTACAGAATGTGACTTCAGGTGCCTAACCGTGACACTCAACATTTTCGATGCTTGACCTAAAATACTGAAGACTTTAGGTGCCGAACCTATGACATTTTCAATGCCTTACCTATGGCACTTAACATTTTGGGGGGGAGCCAACCTACGAGACTCAACATTTTGCATGTCCAACCAACGACACTAAAGATTTTACGTATCAAACATACGACACTCATTTTGGGTGCACAAACCAAAAATACTCAGCTTTTGGGTACCCAAAAGGGCAGTAGGAAAAAATGTAATCACCCACATCCCGCCAAAAAGTCATCCATCCATTTTCAAAACCCCCTTATTCCAGGTAAGGGTTGTGGGGGGCTGGATGCTAGGGGTGAGAGACAAGCTACACACTGGACAAGCCACCTATTGCAGGACCAAAATACGTACGAGGTCTGTTAGAAAAGTATCCGACCTTTTTATTTTTTTCAAAAAACATATGGATTTGAATCACGTGTGATTGCATCAGCAAAGCTTGAACCTTCGTGCGCATGCGTGAGTTTTTTCACGCCTGTCAGTTGCGTCATTCGCCTGTGAGCAGGCTTTGAGTGAGGTGTGGTCCACCCCTCTCATCTATTTTTTATTGCGAATAAATGTCTGAACGATTTGGAGCTTTGCTGCATCAATTTTTTTTCCAGAAACTGTGAGAGACCTCCAGGTGGACACCATTCAGAAAATTAATATGGCTTTCAGGGACGATTTTATGGGAATTACACAGATTAAGGAGTGATCCAGATGGTTTAAAGACCGCCCACAACTGCTGAGAGCGCGGCGCGCTCCCAGCCCCCATCGACAGGCTGACACCCCGCTGGAACAACCAGATCATTTCCAACGTGAAGGCTTTGTTGATCCGGGACCTCATCTGACTTTCACAAAAAGGCTGAAGACAAAAACTCCTGTAACAGTGGAATGTGCCGTTCATTTCTAAACTGGACGCTGTCTTGATCCGGTATGTCGTCTGACTAGCACAGGAATTGTGAAAAGAGTGGACATCAGCATTTTTTCGGCACATTGAGACAGACGTGTGGAGGAATTCCGCGCATCGCGGTGGAGCAGGATGGCGCAAAGCAACGTCGTGATGAAGCCTTCCAGGACATGTTGGGGCATGTCCAGCTCATGCACAATCACAATCGGATAATCACACGACTGAAAAGCAACCGGAATCCATCTGAAATCCACCTTTAAGCCGTCCTGTGAGACCAACACCGAGGTGGTTTTGTCCTGCGTAATGAACGGCTCCGTGGTGCGTCCCTCCGCTTTTCTTTCCATGAAAAAAACTCCTGTAACTGTGGAATGTACCGAAAAAGTGCTGATGTCCACATCTTCAGCCTTTTTGTGAAAGTCAGACACGTTGGAAATGATCTGGTTGTTCCAGCAGGGTGTCAGCCTGTCGATGGGGGCTGGGAGCGCGCCGCGCTCTCAGCAGTTGTGGGCGGTCTTTAAACCGTCTGGATCACTCCTTAATCTGTGTAATCCCCATAAAATCGTCCCTGAAAGCCATATTAATTTTCCGAACGGTGTCCACCAGGAGGTCTCTCACAGTTTCTGAAAAAATTCTGATGGAAAAAAAGCCCAAATCATTCCGCCATTTCCTGACAATGAAAATCCGCCGAGAGGGTGCACCACTCCTCACTCAAAGCCTGCTCACAGGCGAATGACGCAACCGACAGGCGTGGAAAAACTCACGCATGCGCACGAGGGTTCAAGCTTGTCTGGTGCAATCACACGTGATTCAAATCCATATGGTTTTTGAAAAAAATAAAAAGGTCGGATACTTTTCTAACAGACTTCGTACACAGACCAGCACATTCACACTCTCACTCACACCTACAGTCAATTTAAAGTCACTAATTCATATAACCTGCATGTTTTTGTCAGTGGAAAGAAGAGCATCCAGAGGGAAACCACGCAACCATGGGAGGACATACAAAATACACACAGAAAGGACAAGATTGGAAAGAAAACTGGGAATAGTGCTAAACCACCAAAAAGCCAGCTCATTTAAAATCATTTGACATCTGGACATTGTTAATATATTTGGGTGTTGCCTTTGCCCCATGTAACTACAGGAAACAGCAAAACAGTGTCATTCTCTGACACTATCGTGTTCACTGTGAAGGTGTGTTCCTGAACAATGACAGTGGATAAAATCTGCAGGACTGTTGGTCACAACTGATGAAATAAAGTGATATGACACCCCGACACCCAGATAACTCACTGAGGTGTGAGCCATTCGATGCAGAATTAATCAAAAGCTATCCAGCACACAGATAAATCATTAAATCTTGCTTACTGCCAGAACTCCTGTGGCTAATCATAGGTGCAAAATTTCCAGTTGAGTAGCAATTGTCTATAAAAATACAAATAGAATTTGTCAAGAAGGCAGTGAAGCAGCACTGTCTGCCGGCACTGCTGTTTCCTACACCATTAGAAAAGTCTGAAGGGGAGAGCCATGTGGGAATAGGAGCTGTCTTTCCTGGACTCATTTGAGAGGTAACAGGTACCATAAACAACACATGGTGAGAATAATGCTAAGCTCTCTACTGGCTCTCTCCAAGGGAATAAGGGAGGAAAGACCTTCTGGAATCCAAATAAAAGCTAACCTTCCTTACTAAATGGAGGAGAAAAAAAAAGCTGCTGTTGTATATAAGGTGTTACAGTATATAACATCCTGTCACCGGCTTTCACCGAGGACACCAAATGAGGTAAGAAATGGGGAAAAATTGCATATCAGACATGCATGCTTCAAGTAAAATGGCAATACTAGCCCTTGTACAAACAAAGCACTGAAGAAAGCAACACTGCAGGGAATAATTCTCGGCGAAAGGACTTTATTTCTTTTCAGTTTGGATTCATTAAAATTAAAATTATAGCAGCTGTGTATGCTTTAAATTATGCAGCCTTTCAGATGTATATCATCAGTTTTCATTCAGTAATGTAGTGATATTGCCCCATTTCCTGTATCAAGTTAAATCTGGGAGCATGTGGTTTGCTGCATCCACAACACCAAGGAACTGCCTTGGGTCCCAGATGGCAATTACCCAGACAGACAACCGGTCCATCCCCACATCTCTAAAGTCACCATCTGCCACAACCACATGAAGTATGGGCATCCCCTTGGCCTCTTCCAGCCACAAGGGTCTTCAACACCAGGAATCTATGAGCTGGATCCAGCACTATGTAACAGAATGTATTTCAGACATTTGATGTTCCAAAACAACTTTCTAATGAAACTTTCTAATATTTTTTTCTTAACTTTATCTCAGGAGTGACATACACGTCTCTGGATCCTCTGCCTTTGAGATCAAGAGGTGCCTGGGAAGAGCTTATGGAGTCATGAGTCACCTCAACACCCATCATAAAACTCTTTTGGTTCCTCCACCTGTCGGCTGCTTATTAACTATTAATTATTGCTACTCTGAATTGTAAATATTTGTATATATATTCTGTTTTAATTGTTTTTCAGTCATGATTAATTTATTTTGGTATGTCGTGGGGTCTTGGTCGGTTTCTATGTTACTGGGACTAAGGATGGAAATTAGCATCCTGCTATAATCCGGCATATTTACATGTAACAATGTTCATTAATATGCAATGTCCCATTTCAAATAAACATATATATGAGGCCACTGGTTCAGTTGGCATTCACACCATAACAGAACCACATACCACAGGTCACGTGGAAGTGAACTAATTCATACCATTTCAAGTGGACAGTAAAGAAAAAATAATAAATAAATGAAAGGTATATAAAATATACAGTGATATGGATTTTTGCTTATTCTGCTAAGTACTAATGTATCTTCAGGAGAATATGAGTTAAAAGCTGCAGCTGGCGAAGCTGTTGGCTGCACTGCCAAGATTATGGAATGGAAAGGCTGGCCACAGATCTTGGAGCATGTACTGCTGCATGTTTTAGCATGGACTACCCTGCGTCTCAATAGTACACTAACCACCCAGGTAGAGCACTAGTCCATCTTTCTCCTGAAAACAGCCATCTATCTGCAGCAGTCAGGCAATAAATGGATGCCGTCAAGGCTTGACCCAATCACTGTGATCCTCAGCACTAAGGAACCCACAGGCTGGATCATGATCAGCGAAAACAGCCACAAGACAATAGCGTTATGTAATGCATCCAGAAAGTGCAGACAGCGCTTCACTTTTTACACATTTTATGTTAAAACCTTATTCCAAAAATAAATTTTATTAAAAATAAAAATTAAGAAATCACACACAGCATTCATATCCTTTGCTCAATACTTTGTTGATGCACCTTTGGCAGCAATTACAGCCACAAGCTTGGTGCACCTATCTTTGGGCAGTTTTGCCAGATTCCCCTTTGCAGCACCTCTCAAGCTCCATCAGGTTGGATGTGGAGCGTCGGTGCACAGCCATTTTCAGATCTATCCAGAGATGTTCAATCTAATTCAGGTCTGGGCTCTGGCTGGGCCACTCAAGGACATTCACAGAGTTGTCCTGAAGCCACTACTTTGATATCTTGGCTGTATGTTTAGGGTCATTGTCCTGCTGAAAGATGACCCGTGGCCCCAGTCTGAGGTCAAGAGCGCTCTGGAGCAGGTTTTCATCCAGGATGTCTCTGTACATTGCTGCATTCATCTTTCCCTCAATCCTGACTAGTCTCCCAGTTCCTGCTGTTCAATCTTTGTCTCATTAGACCAGAGAAATTTGATTCTCATGGTCTGTGAGTCCTTCAGGTGCCTTTTGACAAACTCCAGGTGGGCTGCCATGTGCCTTTTACGAAGGAGTGGCTTCAGTCTGGCCACTCTACCATACAGGCCTGATTGGTGGATTGCTGCAGAGACAGTTGTCCTTCTGGAAGGTTCTTCTCTCTCCACAGAGGAATGCTGGAGCGCTGACAGAGTGACCATCAGGTTCTTGATCAACCTCCCTGACTTCTCCCCCAATCACTCAGTTTAGCCAGGCGGCCAGCTCTAGGAAGAGTCCTGGTGGATCTGAAATATTTCCATTTACAGATGATGGAGGCCTCTGTTCTCATTGGCATCTTCAAAGCAGCAGAAATGTTTCTGAACCCTTCCCCAGATTTGTGTCTTGAGATAATCCTGTTTTGAGGTCTACAGACAATTTCTTTGACTTCATGCTTGGTTTGTGCTCTGACATGCACTGTCAACTGTGGGGTGACAGTGTGTGTCTTTACAAATCAAATCCAATCAAGTGAACTTACCCAAGGTGGACTCCAATTAAGCTGCAGAAACATCTCATGGATGATAAACGGAAACAAGATGCACCTGAGTTCAATCTTGAGCTTCACAGCAAAGGATGTAAATACTTATGTACATGTGATTTCTTGGTCTTTTGTTATATTTTTAATAAATTTGCAAAAATCTAAAAAAACTATCTTCACATTGTCATTATGAGGTATTGTGTGTAGAATTTTGAGGAAAATAATAAATTTTATCCATTTTGGAATAAGGCTGTAACATAAAAAAATGTGGAAAACATACAGCACCTATACTATAATTAATGTTCCTTCTCAATTGAAGTAGTACCCCTCTTCTGTGTCTCCAAGTTTTCAAGCTGTACCAAAGAAGGAAAGGCTTCAAAATTTGCACACAATCTTCTTGTATACAATTACCAAACATGGAAAATTAAATGAAAGTGTGTAGTTTCTATTGCATCTTGTTAAAATTTGGAAAAACAAACAAAGAAATAGACAAATGTAACCCAATCAAATATCACCCTTTCCCACTGTGTGGTGGGGGAAACATAAAACAAGAATCCGTGAAATTGCAAATCCCCCATCCAGTACTGAGCAAAATTCTGCACTGAATAACCTCATGACCTAAACTGTATGGGTCATCTTGTCCCAAGTGGGTGCCTTGGAATCAGATGAACGTTTTAATCTAAATTTTACATGCCAAGCTCAGATATTACAGTCTCTCTGAACCAAAATACGATTTAGCACTGACTGACCTCATTAAGAAGCAACTCAGATCACTGTTGCTAAGGCGATTGTTCCCCTGCATTGGGACTACCCATGTGCCAACTTTAGTTAGTTTATGCTTAAGGCTTTTGGAGGTATAGTGGCAAATGTTAGACGTCATGCAGTGCTCTTGTGCAATTGCAACCAGAGGATCCTTGATTCAAATCCCTGTCAGACCAGAAAATGTCTCAAGCCCCTTGGGCAAGGTCTTTAAGCCCAACTTGCACTCGGTGTGTAGTGAGTGTCTTGCATGGCAGCACCCTGAGGCTGGTGTGTGTGAATGGGTGAAGGTGAGGCATCGCTGAAAAATAGTTTGACCATGAAAGTGCTATATAAGTCCATTTACCATTTACATATCCCCTGCTGATATTTTGTTTGGGTCATGCGCTGGTACCGCACTTCATCACATGTATGACACCATGGAACTGCCTTGAGTACTGGGGAATAATACATTTAAATTTTATACATATTAGTAGGTTACTCCATTAAGAGAAGTACTAGCTCTCTGCCTATCCATCATTGAATGGATTTTCTGTCTTTTTGGTGCTGTCATAGTAGATGTGGTTGCAGTGGTGGACACAGCTCCGATAATCCGGTAACAGATAATTATCGAAGATAATGTTTTCATTATTGGATTATCTTTTTAGATAACTTTAAAAACCATTATTGGACTAATCTTCCGATGAATTTTTGTCTGATAACTTTTAGACCGATAACGTAGTAAACAAAGCTGAACAGCAGCAAACATTTCTAAAATTAAAATCAGTTGAGCACCTACCTGATAAAAACGTTCTACCAGATGTATGGTTCCACTCTCTGCAAACAGAAGACAGCTGCTTCTATGGATAACTACACTATCCTCTGCAGGCAAAAGGAAAATTGTTTTTTAAGAAAGAAAGAAAAAAAATCATTTCCTTTAACACCATACTGGTACGCTGGCAATATCACCCAAGTCAAGGCATACATTTTTAACTTATGGTTCAAATTTTAACCAAACTAAATTTGGACAAATTATTTAAAATTACTGTCATGTCTGAAGTTTTATAAAGTGAAAATAACAGATACATGTTTTAGTTTTAAAGTAATGTGCTAATTTTTAAGGTTTTAGTGTGGACATGCTGTGCCGAGCAGTGCATTATGGGTAGGATTAGTATGTTCACGACAGGACAAATGCATTTCAGACACTCTGTTCAGGCTCCACGGACAACAGCATTAAACTCGAGTGCCTAAAACTCTCGTGAATATATTATCTGGGTTTATAGACGTTATTGTATTTGCGTTTGTTAAATTCCACGCATCTTAAATGTCGCAGCAGACATGGATTATCTGGAATTTTGTTTTGGAAAGATTTCAAGGCCTCTACTGCCATCTACTGGCCAGTAGTGTTCATGGCAATTCATGGCAGTATTCGTCCTGAAGCTGAGCAGACACTGTATATTTTTAATCACGTTAAGTTTTTTCAAACTTAATTTACAAAAACTCTCGATGGGAGACATCAAAGTTTAAAAAAAAAAAAACATTACAAGACAGCTCTGCGGTGTTTGCACATGTACAGTGTGAGCGGTAGGACGCCTGCTCCTCAGCAGCAGGAAACCCTCACGATGGCCGACCAGAATGTAATAATAATAATAATATCAAACAGGTTTGATTTTCATTCGACCATACGATCAGCAATCAGGAGGTGGTCGTGAGATGTTAAACACAGCTTGTTACTCCATGTACACTACACGATGCAGGACGCGCGATTAACCTGAAACTCGGTCCAAAAAATTCTCACATGAATAAAAAATCATCTGAACATTCTCACTTTCTCTCCACATGCAAAACATGTTGTGATGACACTTCCAGGGCTCTGTAAAAATGCCTGTTTTTACAAATAAAAAATGGAATATTTTACAAAAGCACATCTGTAAACACCGACACATGACACACGTCACATTAACGTGTTGGTTTACACAGTGAATGACTGAACCAATCAGTGTTTAGCAGAGGTACATTTTACCCAGAATCCTTTGCGATCTGTCTGTGTTTGTTACAAAACCTCAGAATTAGTGCATTATTCAACAATAAAAGATATATGTTATATTTTAACTTTGTACAAATGACAGAATTGACATTAATGGAGTTATTCTATCAGTATTCATTTTATTTATACACCAAACCATAAGTCAGTATGACTTTATTTTCTAAGACCTCCGCCTGACTGGAGTGTTGTGATTGGTAGAGAGTTGGGCTTGGTGACTGTTCTTAGCGTGCCTCTTTACTTTAAGCTGTGTAGTAAGTCAGAGCTTCCAGCAGGAGGCAGGATGTTCAAATATAGAAGTGTGGGTTCATTGTTTGGGCTTGCTGTCGCTTTGATGTTTCCAGAAGTGATCGTGGTGTTAAAACTCAAATTCAGTTTATTAGTAGTTGCAAATATACTACAAACAATACTGGAATTTATTGGTTATATGTAACTTCCGATACATTTTTGGGTGGTTTATCGGTTTATCTTTATCAAAGATAACTTTTCAGTTATCTGATTATCTGTTATCGAAGTTAATTTTTTGGTTATCTGTGCCCACCACTGTGTGGTTGTGTATTCCACTCCGCCATATATCTGTCATGGGGTTGGAGATTTGGTGGGGGTGCACAGATGGCTGGCAATAATGAAGGAATGAAAGTTATGCATCTCACTTTCTGTCAGTGAAAAGAAGATATGCAGGTCGGCAAAATGCCTTATCCGTGGTCTCTGCGCACTGATGAATTGTATGCAGAACACAACTGGACAAATCATCTGCTGGCTGCAGTTCACTGACAACTTGACATGAGCATGAACGGATTCCTTTTGATATGTCAACCTAAAACCTGAACATTCAGGAGAAACAGAAGTGCAATGATTCTGAGAACCATGTGTTATACTCATTTAATTATTTAGTTTCAATCGTCATGGTGTCTGTGGTGAAATTACTTTCTGGGGTGACCTCTTTTAACTGCATTTTCCCTGTCCTTGCTGACGGGGGGGTGATTAAGCAGTTCAAATGAAGACTTATTTGAATTCTCTCACATCCTCATCCCCGAGCTTTCGACGCAGCTCAGCATTCCAGCTATGGTCAGCTGCAAGGTGGTGGTCCGCTGGCCCTTTCACCAGGGAGCCCGGCTGCATTGAAAGCCAACACTGCTCAACCCCATGCTGCTTTGCATGAAGAGATGCTAATACTGGGAGGCTGTACTGTCTCAGATGTTGGGGACACAATGTGGCAGCGGTCTCCCACTGGTATTCTCCCCTGGAAGACGGCCCTCAAAGAAAGCCGAGGGCCACGGTGAAACACGTGCTACACAAAAGGACTGCAGGCTTCAGCGAGCAGCCTCGTCAGCTTTACAGAAGCCCTGGCTAAGCATGCTTCCAAATGAAAACAGGAGCTTGAAGAAAAGAAGCACCGCAGCCTTGGAGGCTACCAATGTACCAATGTGAATAGGGTTATACTGCTGAGAGCATTTAGTTGTTCAAAATCCAACAGAACATTCTGAGTTCTTCATGTAAGCTCATGAATGACCTTGAGCAGATGTAATCTCAAGTGATTATAAGCCACCTGTTTGCCAGTGGAACGAGGAGCCAATTATTTCCGGCTGTGGTCAATATTCCATTGCAACATATCAGCTGCAAATTTGAATATTTTTTCAATAACAGACCTGTACATCAAAAAGATCTGATTTGATATTCCAGTCAGTTTTTTTTACCATGGCAAATAATAAATTACTTTTAGTGCACAATTAATTCCCACTGTTAAAGCTTAGATGCAAATTAAATTTGGTAGGAAATTGCCGATGGTGCTTTCCCAACTGGATTTCAAACCTTGGCTTAAAACACACATTGTTAACATTCTATTTCCACATACATTATGTAGACAATCGAGTGGAGTTCACGTCATTATGTTGTCACTATACAGCTACATGTGTGTAATCCCGTCCTGCATATTGGCGAGTTTTCTCACTCAATTTTGTCACTTTAAGGGGAAGAAGTTTATGCAAGTGATGACATCAATGTCAGTCCACTCTCAAAAACTTATTTCATTTTCTGAAATTACTAAAACAGCCTGGGGAGGATAGAGTTTTGCATTTATGTATATTTTGCTCTAAAATCAGTCCCCACTGGATCTGGCAGAGGAGTTTTGTGATTGCTGTGGCAAAAAAAGAATTTGCTGAATCATAAAAGTGCAACATTTTTATTTCCAAGTCAATAAATTGTAAACTTTTTAGATTGGAACTCTGCACGATTTTTTTTTAAGTTTATAAAAGCTCTGCATATAACGAACAGTCTCATAACGCCCTAAATTATCTTCTCTTGTGCTTTGCAGCTAAAAAACAACCACCAACTGCCAACTTTTTCCTTGTGTTCCACCACATTATTGCAGAAATAAAAACAGTTTATTCCCACACTAATGTAAAAACATTAAAGTGTTTCGACCATCAGCACTTGTTTGTTTTCACATTAGGTAAAGGACCATTTGGTATGGCCAAGATACACAATTAGCATTCATGTAATGTCATTAAAAATTTGGGGGAAAAAAAACACGAAAAAAGGAAAAAAGTTTTTTGCATAATGAAAACCTGCTGCTAAATATATTTACAAATAGATTAAAAAAAACAACACAGAACGCAATGCTACAGTACCCTCTGCCATATGAGCATGTAATCAATGGAAGAGTGTGCAGAAAGAATGTGACCTTTAGACCTCTTAAAATAGGTCAAGGTTAGCCATCTTTGAACTTGTCCAAGGTCTGTGTCCCATGAATGATCTCTGTGAATTTGAAGACCCTGGCAGTAATAGGACTGGATTTATGCTGAGCAAAGACAGATGGAAAGACAGATGGACGCATAGTCTTTGCAATGCCTGATGGCCATATTTTCATTTATTTATATATCTATATCTTTCACTTGGTCTGCTAAGTTATTTTATGAGTCATAGGTGATGGGTTCTTTTATCTTTTTTATTCTCAAACTCACTTGTGGAGTAGCACCCCTAATCTCGTATGTGTATAATGACAAATAAAGCCACTATTCGATTCTGTTCTCTTCTATTTAAAGTGAATGTAACACTCATAGGCTGTATTACTAACAATGTTTTCGTATGGATGGATGAGATTTATTGTCATTGTCATCACAAGTGCAATAACAACAAGATTATGTCCACACTCAAATTGCCACAGAGAAGATAGAGCAATTAATCCACAATTATTACTTGTTTACCGTAATAATGGCACACATCAGAATTAAAGACAACACATATACATTTGACATTGTTTATGTGCACTAAACTTGAAATAGTCCGTTTTCCAAATTGAGGCGATGTGAATGTGTGGTAGCCGCTAGCTTGGGAGGAACAGGGGCCTACTGCAGTTAAAACTGCACAGCCCCCGGTGGGGGAATGGAGTGGCGTGAGCGGGGGCCGGGATGGGGTGGTGGATGGGGACAGGAGGGGGGTAGGGATGATGTGGAGCATGCTTCAGTCTCTTGTCCTTGTGTGAGTCAGTTGTTTTTCTGTCCATGTGGGAGTTAGAGAAGATAATGGGCAGCCAAATGTTCACCAAGACTGTAGACATTCTTCTGGAGGAAAACAACAGGGCATTTTATCCTTCAGAGGCTGATAAGCCTGCCATGTTTGTGGTTGAGCAGTGAAAAAACTTTTACAGTCTCACGTGAACAAACCAGATCCCAATTATGAATATTCCCTGGTCTCTGAAATCTTCATCTGCAAGGTGTGCATTTGCTCTGAGATGCCATCCAATTTGCGTCTGAGTTAACGCAGTCTGAGAATGCATCGCCTTGCCCAACTCATTAATCATGACAAACAGGTGAGGGGTCGTGGTTCTGGTGGCAGCCGTTTTGCCAATTTTCCGGTAGGTCAGGGCAGCACATAAGCCAATAAGTACCAGCCGTCCTACTATATGACATGGTTTATGAAAAAAGTGCACTTAGGCCAGAATCTCACAGAGTGTGAATGCTGATGAACGTTGTGATTTTTGGATTTACCAACTTTGCTGGCAAAAAACATGGTTCGCCTCTGTCATTAGCGACATTTATGACATGTAGTGACAATTAGAAACAAGAGTGTTAACGTTTGCGATCAACAATGTCTGAACATTAGTAACTATTAGCATACATTAGCAACAGTGTTTGCAATGATTAGCAACTATTTGCCAATCTTTTGCCACTGTTTTGGAATGTTTGGGACCTTTGCCAATTCCTACTAAAACATCAGGTGAATTTTGGGTGAATCAAACCCTCCCCAAATGTCAGATTTCTCCTGACGGCTGTGGAAGACAGAGCTCAGGAGACTTGCCTGTAGAAGCTATATAGAAGCTATAGAAGATTGATACTCAGAATATGGAAATGAATTTGTGTCAGGAAGAAGCCTAACGTGCTGCTGCCCTTGAGGAAGAATTGCTTTGTGTGGGTGCCGCTGCAGCTATTGTGCTGCAGAAGGAAAGAAAGGAAGAAGAAAAAGTACACTGTTTGGGTCAGAAAGTGGTTGCGAACCAAAAACAGACTATATCAACATGCATTACAACTGTTTGCAAATGCTTACAACTGTTTTACAAATTTGTGGAAAAATTCATTCACTACGAAATTTCAAACATGTTCAAATCTTATTTGAGACAGGAAATACGGGTTGCAACCCTAAAAACTGTCCACAAACTGCTTTGTAACCATTTACGAACCCAGGCGAAACCGAAAATTCACTACGTTTGTCACCATTCGCCACACTATGAAACTTTAAATCTTGAAATAAATATACTTTGGTGGAATTATATGGGTTTTACTTCAAAGTTTACTTGCGGAAAATGAAGCAAACTGTTTCCAATCATTAAACAAAACATTTAAGACTGACATTCTAAATTGGCTTCTTTTAGGTGATTTGTGGCAACTTATAAAAAAACTCATCTTGTATTCAATATGGTTTCTAGAATATTTCAATTGTTGGGGAATCATCAGTAACATTTTTTGCGTTGTCTTGTATTGGGCAGTGCACCTGCAAAGAAGTCAAGGTTCATAAACTAAATCTGAAAATGAGTTTGGTAAGTTCATAAGTTATTTATTTCTTGAAATAAAAAAGAAATCACAATATTTTACCTGAAATGGAAATATTTTCCCTGCATCAAACTCAATATTAGTATCAAACATTGTGAGTGTCTTAAAGTTAGTTTATCTCAGTTTTTGGGGTTTGTTGAAGCATTCATTATCACACCATCCATTGTGACAGTCTGTACACAAAACAGTGCAGAAACTGACAACATATATATATATATAAAAGATAATAAAACAAAAGATGTTTCGGCTAATTCATCTGAAATAGAAGTCACATTCTCATTAAAGTCGTTACTGCTCAGTGGGAGTACTCTCTGTTTCTCACTCAACTGCAAGAATACTTTAATTTGACACCCCCAGCACCATCAACACCACCCCAAATATAGCCAAGATACGGCAACCTGACAACAGTATTCTGCAACAAAAATAAAACAACTGTGCGATCTCACAGAATGATTGGGAGAAACACATGCAGGCATAGAGCAAAGTTACACGGCTCATTAGCTGGTTTAAGTGAACAAATAGTAGAGGCACTTTTCCTCGTGCTGTTTGATTGTAATTGGCCGCTTACTGTCAAAGATCTTCTGTAATTAAACAATGAAAAATGTCCGCAATCTCAAAGAAAGCAGATTGTGCATAATTAGTCCTTATTTACTGGTAACCACGATGAGGTGAAAGCTCAGAGTGGAAATTATACAGAGAGCTGCAGCATTCCTGCTGTAATCAAGATCAGGAAGCGAGAGCGTAAAGCTTCTGCACCTGCTGGTAAATGCTGTGGAGAGACATACTGTACTTTGCCACTCTAAAGGAATTTTACAAAGCCCGAGGATGACTCAGGTCACCACAAAGCCGAGTATATTCCTGTGCTATCTCTCAATGACAGCCCGAGGCCAAAACTGCGTGCGGCACCTATGCAAATCGCCATCATTGTTATGAGACAAATGTGCCGCAGTAAAGGGCACCCCCCCACCACCAACACCATCCGTGCATCCCCTTAAGCACAGTCAAGTCACTGCTGGGTGACCAGCATGTTACTGCGGTGGAATTAAAGGGGAAGAGATTTGCAGCAGGATTAATAACCCGCTCTCAGGGCCTTTTTACCTTGTAGGCAGCCGCAGCAGTGGAGTTTGATATAATTTACCCCTTGGGTACTTAACTCATAAGCCTGATCAATTATTTAGACTGTTTTGTTTTTTGTTTGCTGTGCCGGTGGGAGTAGTGAGCAGTCGTTCCAGTTGAAAAGCATCGAAATATCAAAACCACAACAAAAGACCTGATTTAGCATGCGGCTTCATGACTGATGGCAGACGTGCAGAAAAACTTTTATTGCGCTGTTGGTTGATGAAGGTGAATACGCGTCATGCTGCATGTTCCGGTGTGATAGTGTGTTGCAATAATAAATATTGTTTTCTTAGATTACCTTGAGAAAATTGCTGAAATAACATTGAGGCCATGCATTTTTCATGGCAGCAGAGCGTCTGCGGTGCGATCAACAAAGCACAACTGAATTTGTGAGCATCAGCCAGCTAGCCAATTGGTTATGTAACAACAAACAATCGCAACGACACGAGAACCCCACAGGCCACTCAAACTATATTGTCTAGTGCGCACAATTCATTAGCGCTCACAGTAACACTCCAAATGGAATCTTCCCAATAAATAACCGAGCAAATTAAGTGCTGATTGGACGTGTAACACATTTTGACTGCTACTTATTACATCTCCTGCCAACTGTCAATGTCTTATTTTCACTTTGAGGAAGAATGTTCGCCCCCTTTTTTGTTGTTGTCAATCCGAGTGAGCATCACGTCCGCAGCAGGGAGGATTCCAACAGGCATTTATTAACGGCACGTCACACCTCCTCGCACCGTTCCCACAAGATGGAAAGTATTCCTCTTATGAATTATTAAGTGATGATTTGAAGCACTGCGCCAACTTTAAACTGCACCACACCCTCTTTGATGTGACTTTTTCTTTCTGAGCAGTGATGTATGTATGATAGCTGCAGCGAGCACGTCTCCTCTAAAGTGGAGGACGCACGCTGAATATCCCTAAAGGTGCTCCGCTCACTAGAAATGCACTTAAAATGTGCAGTATTTGTGACAAATAGGTCCTGCTGAACTAAAATATTCCATGTCTTTGAGCGGGGCTGTGAGCTCTGCAGACCTTCCATCACAGAGCTCTCGCTGCATTACCTGGGGCTACGTATCGACTCCAAAGTTTCTGCACTTTCTTATGATCTTGAGGAATGGAAAAAATAAAAAAAATGGGATATATTCTTGCCTGCAGCCATCTGCATGACCTGTAACACAACATGTCCAGGAGTACGGGAAGGCTAACCCGCAGAAAGCAACAGTAGTTTGAAAACCAACTCACCATCAGCAGCTGCAGAGGCAGGAGCATACAGGTTCCCTGAGCCAGTTTTAACTAAGAATGAATTGGGGCCAAACTCATCCTCAGAGTCAGAGTCCTGGGCTGGCTGAGCCGCACAGTTACCTAGCAACCCTCCCCGGCTCTCATTGGCTGTAAGGGAAGGGGGAGGGTATGGGAGCTGCTCAACAGGGGAGGAGGAGGCAGATGAACAATGCAGTGGAGGACCTGTGGACCACAAACAGAGACAGCACATGGAGGGGTGGAGGGGAGGGGAGGAGTGGGGAGAGAAACACACCCAAAGTCACATCACAGAGCAAACGCACACGCGCATGCAAGACTGAACTCCAACGTTACAAAAACAAACAGCGACACATCTGCCTTTGTCACCTCGCTCCAGCTGGGAAGAAGAACACAACAACTGAAGTGACTGAGAAGCAACACAGCAGCCAGGTGTCTGGGACTGATTCACACAAATAAAACAAAGACCTTTACTGAATGCTAAACACACAAAAGATCAGTCAGGGTTCATACTTAAATACATAGTCCGCAATTATCCAATAAATTGAATAATCACCTCTCTGTCGCTCTGTCACAAGTATCTTAAATTGTTGGGGAAAAAAGTGGTTGCTTTATTGGAAAAGAAGATGGATATTAACTAGTCCTTGAGGAACACCAACTGTAACTGTGACTGGTCTGCTCAATTTGTGATACTGGAAACTGAGTTTTAGTGTTTTTGTGAGACACTGTGAATTCAACTAAAGTACTGCACAAACGTCTTGGGCACCGCAGAATTCTGACAAAAATACAGTGGGATTTCCCCTGCCCCCTTTCAGATAACCAACTCAAATTTGAAATAGTCACTTTGAAATTATCACATGAAGAAATATCAAATATTAACCCCCCCACCCCCCCCATTCAATTCATGGTGCTCGGGTTTAACGCGTCTTGACATTTGCATGGCTTTGATTCGCGTACTGGCACGTACTCTGCCATGCAGCAGAGTAAACTCATCGCAAACCGTTGTAAACTGTTATAAACTGTGCGCGGCTTTGTGCAAGTGCGCAAAGAAAATTTTGAAATGTTCAAAATCTCTGTCATGCCTCAATTATGTGAACTTCACGTGAACATTGCGCAAAAAATAAAGAACACTGCGTGTGAGTGCGAGTAATTGCGTCAGCGCACTGCATCACAGTGCAGCTCATCTGAACAATTATAACAAGATGTTAAATCTATCATAAGCGTACTTTTACAGCTACTCATAAGAAGGAATGAACATGCAACTGTTTTACCAAGCCATTACAATATAAACATTACAAATAATTAGCTTTTAGATGGCTTCAAATGCGTTCTCCACCTCATGAAGCAACACGAGAAAGAAGAGAGAGCTAGAGAGAGATTAGAGAGAGATTGAGGAGAGAGAGAGAGAGAGAGAGAGAGAGAGAGAGAGAGAGAGAGAGAGAGAGAGAGAGGGAAAGGTACAGCTAAAACGGTCCTCTGTGATTCTGGAAGCAATCAGAGGTGTTGTTCAACTGCCAAACTCTGAGAGAAACGATTAATCCCACGACAAAATAATTATTTTATATACACAGCATCTAGCACACAAAGCACGGCATCCAGCTGGGAAGACAGTGGGTGGCGTCATCACAACGAAGTGGGCGAGAATGAGAACCAAAATGTGTGCACCTTTTATATTTTGTATGTTAATGAAGCAGCCAACAACTATTTTCTTTGTAAATATGCGCCTTAATGGAGTCTTGACAGAGAATGAACTGACACTCCCTCTGTGCTCTCAGCTTTTCTGTCCCTTTTACATTCTCGCTACTGGCTGAACATCCACATTAGGTGCAAAAGATTTTTGCATGTGCACATTTATGCATGTGAGCTCTGTCCTGTGAATCCGTTTCTCCTCCCTGTGCTTTTAAAGAAACAGTCACACTCACTTCTCACTGCATAATGGCCCCTTCACACATAGCGCAAAGTTTGGATGGCATTTGGACGAAAACGGCGAAACAGCACAAAACAGCACAAAGCATTTCGAAATTAGTGCACAAAACATCGCACTGACGGGCAGGCGTGCATGAGTTTGTGCATGCACTAGTGTCCGTTGAGCAGGAACAGTGCCAGGTGCACCACATGGCTTCGCTTATGTGGAAGAAATAAAAACCAGCTGGTACGTGTGGAACCACATCGCGCCGCTTATGTGGAGTAATTAAAAAAAGAAAAAAGAAAAAAACACACCACCTGGGATGTAAACTCGTGCCTTTCAATACCTCTGATCCTCAGTCAGAGACTTTACCACTGATCTATGGAGCTGTTCTTTGAAAGCTGTGGGAATCTGCCTCATATCAGGAAGGACATGGAAGTATTACAACCCCCCCCCCCAAAAAAAAATCCCACACCATATAAAAACAGTGCATTTATCAAGCGAGCAATACAAATATGATCTATCTGTTCCTCTGGTGATGACCCATGGCCACAGACATAGTCATGAAATGACATGAATTAGAAGCAGTGTGCTCTGATCATGCCCACATCTACTGGTCAGGTGCGTCCAGTCGGCTGCGCGCGACTTGTGGACGACCCTTAAATCTGTAAGAAATTATGTTGTTTTGCTAGCTGAAAGAAATTTAGTATTTTTAAAAGTGAAAAATTGATCACCCATTGTACTAATTTATATCTTCATAATAAGAGACAGCTACGTGTGTGTGTGTGTGTGTGTGTGTGTGTGTGTGTGTGTGTGTGTGTGTGTGTGTGTGTGTGTGTGCGTGCGTGTCCCTCTCCTGTCCAAATTACATCTCTGAATTGAGCCAAACATAGCACACACATACATTGGCATATATGGAGTGACATAGGTCATTGATCACTTTCATAGTACCAGTAGTCGTAGTAGTAGTTAAAGGGAGAGACACTTATATGTGCAAACCATGAATATCTGTGAACTGTTAATAATTTTGCTGCAAACTGTGAATAAAATGTCGCATAAAATGTGAATACAGGTCTTGCAAAACGTAACTCACGAAATGTGAATATCATTCATGATATATATTTTGTTTCAGTTTAGTTTACGGATTTCAGTTTACAGATCAATTACTTCAGGAAATCTTGATCGCAAACCCTATTTTTTTTTACCTTTATTTAACCAGGTTTGTCCCATTGAGATCGAGACCTCTTTTGCAAGGAAGACCTGGACAATTATAAAGTTTCCAATTCACCTAACCTGCATGTATTTAAATGTGTTAGGAAACCGGAGCACCCGGAGGAAACCCACGCAAACGCGGGGAGAACATGCAAACTCCACACATAAGCCCCGAGCGGGCTCTCGTTTCTGGTGTCAAGTGCCCGGCCCTGCCAGGGACAGTGGCGGGTGAGGACTCTGGTACACCTGTCAAATGCAGCGTCCTTTAAGCCGAGCTCAGGGAGAAACAGAAACCTCCCGTGGAGCAGAAGGGCAAAAGCTCACTTGGTCTTGATTTTCAGTATGAATGCAGACCATGAAAGTGGGGCCTCACGATCCTTCTGATGTTTTAGATTTTAAGCAGGAGGTGTCAGAAAAGTTACCACAGGAATAACTGGCTTCTGGCAGCCAAGCATTCACAGTGTCATCACTTTTTGATCCTTTGATGTCGACTCTTCCTATCATCATGAAGCAAAATTCACCCAGCCTTGGACTGTTCACCCACGATGCGTGCCAGAAAATTTGAACATAAAAAAAATTTTCTTTGCACACTGGAGTGCAGCCATGCACAGTTTATCCACAGTTTACAATGAAATTACTCACTGGCATGCCAGATTGCAGGGATCAAATTCATCCAAGTGTCAAGGTTGTGCGCGCAAGTCGAGGGGTGCCGTGAAGCACCATGGTGCGATGAAAGTGAGAGGCATGCAGTCATAGTCCCACAGATGGCAGCTTCGCACCATTAGCTGAAGCACATACACCAAACTGTGAAGAAATTCACATTTTGCGACTTATGTTTTGCAAGACGTGTTCATATTTCAGGAGATATTTTTTCAGTATTCACGTTTTGCAATTCACACTTTGCGGATAATTCACATTTTGACGGTTAACAAGCTCTGAAGGTTTGTGTTCTGACAGATACAGGTGATGACCAGTGAACCTCCTATTTTGGGCCATGCATCTTTCAACAATAACATCAAATAAACAATTACCACCCTATCTAGTTGCTTGTGAAGCCTTGTTACTAATCACAGGGTCCTGGTGGCCACTGAGGCTACTGTCACTTATTTTGTTAACAGGCACAATAATGACAGTAATATGAGCGCAAAGACACCAGACCCTTTCAGGAAAGGACTGTAAAAATATACAACAGTCAGAGTGTGTCATCAAAATCAAACACCCCTCAAGATATTAACCAAAGGAAAAGCACATTATTTTGAGAAGAGTGGCTTTTCAAATGGATATGCTGCATGCATGCAAAAAGACTGACCAAACTACAGCACAACTCAAAACACACGGATGTGAAAGTGTTTTAAAATAACACCCTCTGAGGCATGTGTTCTGGTCAGTTACAGTCTGAGATGTGAGCAGTGTGTTGTACCCATATGAAAAATATGCGCTCAGATATAGTGAGGTTGTTAATACCGCGTCCTGTGAAAGCATGTATAACCCCTGCCAGCCAAGAAATATATCCAACCTGAACCAATCCTTCCTATTTCTCCTGCACTTTGTGTCCATCACAGCCACTTTACTTGTCAGTACTACAAAATATTGCCAGGTTCAGACTGGCCACTCACCTTAAGAATATGCGTGAGTCACACTTATTTATAGCCGCAGTTCTCTTCTAGTATCTAACCAGACAATTTTGTCTTTCAAGGCTTTTGGCTCCAATCCCCATGCTATCAAGGAATGTTAAATCTCCAGTGTTCCTATTAATGTGTGATTAACTTCTGATACAACTCTGCTTCATGCTGAAAATGGACTACTTAAGTAACATAACTGCGGCGAACACAGCCATCACTTTGGCACTTTGCTCATCTTCCCATCAGCCCGTCGGAACTGAAGTTAAAATTCCTGCTGACTGGAATGTCATCCATCAAGAGATAAATTTCTTCTCGCTCTCTAATGATCCCTGTAGAGTATTAAAATACGACTCAGTGACTCACATCTAATTAGGAAACAATTAGTGATATTAACATATCAGCCACAGCCCAACGAAGGCGGCAAAAGTCCACTACCCCAGAGAGTCACAGTTTGTGCGTTACGCATACTTCACAGTGCACTTCGTTTCTCTAACGAACCTCTAATGCCCACACAGTAATGGGTGCAGGGGCACAGTGGCCGTGCTGTGGGTTAATGGCCGCGATGCCGTTGTGTGCCTGAATCTACAGTGATGCAACAATCAGGAGAAGAGCTGTTGAGAAGAGCATCATTACAGCCATTCCCGAGAATCACTGTGAAACATGGAAGTCTCGACTTAGCGTCAAAACAGCCACACAGCACCATCCAAACAGCTTTTAGCAACAGTCAGTGGTGATGCTCGATATGTTCACATTCAATCACGTTGCACAAAAGAGAAGCCAAAAATTGAGCTAATACATGATGCCGTCTTTGTGCTCCACAAACATCAGGCACAAATGCACAAGATTTGTGCACATTACAGCAATGCTACACGTCAACAAAAGGAATTATGGGTAATTCTTTTGATGGCATGAAGTGCAAGGTGGAACTGAAAATGCACAAATTTGTGACTACTTGGACACGTCGATGAAGATGGCATCCGTGTGCAGTAGGGCTGCTGCGATTTTGTGTCGATGTAAAATCTTTTTAACCAATGTGATCTTTTTTTAAATAGTCTTATATTACAGTGGCCTACCACGATAAAAAATACATGTGTTCAGTCATACCAAGGAAACATAGCACCAACTAAATAATGAAAAACAACATCAAATATCCAATAATTTGGAAATCATTTCAGTGCTGAGACTGTTTCAATCACACACAAACTCTGTTTTTTTTTTCTTCCTGTTGTGCTGTGCATCACATGTAAGTCAACAGCTGTTTAACCACTTTTCTGATAGTTGTAGTTTAGTTAAAAGTGATTTCTATATGAAAACATAACAGTCATGGAAATATGATCTAAAATGTTTTTTATGTTGCCTGAAAGCAGACCTTTGCACAGTGTGCAAGCTTGTTTAAGCTTTACCGGTCATTAATTAAACCTGTATGGCCTTTCAAATTTCACAAAACTGATGTTAAAGTTTACTTTAGAAACACTTATGTTACACATTATTGATTCCAACTTAAGACATTTTAACACATTGTTATACAGTTGTCTTCTTATGATTGCCAGTGGATTTGCACTAGGTTACTGCGTGCTTGCTGAAATCTCTTATCTACGTGTGATGGGATATTGTGTTCCTACTGAGGTCTCAACCACTACCTTCATCTACATTTATCTTCTTATAATTGTCAGCAAGTCTGCACAGTTATCGTCTTACAATTGCTAGCAAGTCTGCATTTGTTCACAGCACTCTCACATGTCCCAGTTTGAACCGGTTAGCGACATGGTCAAACTCAAAACACTATCGTATGATCATGCGCTGAGCACACGACAAGGGAGGACCCTCCCGGTCACTGTGAGCCAATAGAAATCAGCTGTGAAAACAGGTCCACCCATTGCAACGGGAGAAATCTTCGACTGTCTATAAAATATGTATTCTGTGTTCGGGGCTCTTTCTGAACCAGTTCCTGCATGACCTATGTTCATTAAGAACCCAGATCTGTCTGACTTCACATGACATTTAAATTAAATTGTATCCTTTGTACTTACAGAGTTTATTTTTGTTATTCAGGATAGCATCACTTAAAATCTGGATTTACACTGACAAATTTATTTTCTACTGAAATCCAAGCATTATAATGTAGGTCTATTTTGGTAATGTTACAAAATTACAGTTCATTTTAATAAAAAGAAATATTTACCTAGGGAGTTCCACAATGATATTTTCTTTTCCTTCCTGTGGCATCTATAGGAGGAAGTGTGTGTGCACGTGTGAGTTCTTGAGATTACTTGTGACCTGACCCACTTGCATGATGCACATTCCCAGAAGATGTCTTGTAAATCACTTTAGAGGTAGAAATGTTTATTTCTTGCTATCTTTACAAAATATGAGAAACATATTATATTTATACAGAAATAAAATGTTTTGGAGCACTTCCCGCATCTTGGTTTATTTTGTTTGAGCGAGCAGCAAGCTGAAGTCATGCTGCCTTTCTTTACTCCAACAGAGCAATGTAGTGTATTCTATCAGATGTCAGGAAAATGGTAACGAACACTACATAGGTGAGACTAAGCAACCTTTACACAAAAGGCTATACCAGCACCGCAGAGAGGGCGCCAGTGGACCACAGTCTGCAGTTCATCTCCACCTTAAACACACTAACCACACGTTTGAGGACAAGGAAGTTAAAATCTTAGCCAGAGAGAAGAAATGGTTTAAGAGAGGGGTCAAGGAGGCATTCTATGTGAAACAGCTGAAACCCAGCCTTAACCGGGGAGGGGGTCTGAGACACGCTTTGTCCCCTGTTTATAATGGGGTACTCAGGTCAAAGCAGTTTCAGTCTTTTGTTCATGGTAATGAGTCATTCACGTCACCAGGAGAGTCGTCAAGGGAGCCGGCAGGAGAGGCGTCCGTCCCATCATTAGGAGGGACAGCTGCCCTGTCGTAGGAGGGGTGCTAACTATAGGCACAATAGGTGCTAATTAGAGCTATTGTTTAGGCACTAGCCTATATCAGTCCCTCTCTCGGTAGGAGGGGTCTGGTTAGTTTAGAGAGACTCCAGCTTTTGTGGCTTCTGTTTATTATTCTCTACTAGAGTCAAGACAGAAGTTAGACTACCAGAGCAAGAATTTTAGCTGAGGAAGCTTCTGCGATTTGAAGCGAAACGTCTTCGCATCAAGCAACCCAGTCCAGTTGAAGATTCAAGCTTCTCTACTATGGAAACCACTTGGACAACTGAGAGCCTACACAGAAACTTTACTCCAACTGGCTGTTTCTGTGTGCTTCTCAGCATCCCTTGTACATGTCGGAGAAAACCTCACATGATCTATGACACAGCTAACAAATGTAGGTCATGCATTTGATTGCTTGAAATTCACCCCTTCAGAGGTCAAAATTCAAAATTCCAGACAGCATGAAATTTGAACATATTAGCAATATCACATTATAAATCCCTTATTTAAATGCTAAGAAGTAAAATTATAGTGGTGCAAAAGAGAAGTTATTTTATGACTTAAATCATTAAAAACCCAGAGGTTGTAGATATTTAAACACAGCTGTGCATTTGTTAAATGTAAAACTGTCTAAATATTTAATATGTCATTTTGACAAATCACCAAATCAGTATAAACAGTAGATAGATTAATCAATAATAAATAGGCTAGATAGCCTATTTATTACCGGCCCGGGCTGTACTGGACCGGGCTTTACGTTCTCAGGGTGCAGGACTACTTTGTGTCCCTAAGGTGAATAAGAAGTCTGCAGGTCACAGAGTTTTCTCTTATCATGCCCCTGTTCTGTGGCATGATCTCCCTGCGTCAATAAAACAGTCAGATTCTGTGGAGATTTTCAAGTCCAGACTTAAGACGCACTTTTTTCCCCTTTCATATGGCTAGCATACTGGTACAGTTTTGTTTTACGCTTTTTACTCTTTTAATTCATTTATTAGTATTGGAGTGGGCTGCGGCCTCAACTTTAACCTAATTCTGGTCTTTTAGTGAAGTTTAGGGCTAGTGGCCGGCGATCACCTTAGTATTTCTCTGTTGTTTCTTGTTTAATGCTGGCAAATTATACAGTAGTTTTTGTCTTCTGATGCCTGATTCTGTTTTTCCTCTCTGTTTAAGGTGCAAAAGCTCCATCCAGAGATAGGAGTTGTATTCGTGTTGGTGACCCTCCTGTCCGTGCACCAATGCATTGCTTGTCGTCCGTGAATGTTCGTAATTTATGTTTGTACCATGGCCCAAGCAGAGGGTCACCCCTTTGAGTCTGGTCTGCTTGAGGTTTCTTCCTCAGAGGGAGTTTTTTCCTTACCACTGTTGCTCTGGGGGGTTGGTAAGGTTAGACCTTACCTGTGTGAAGCGCTGTGAGGCAAATCTGTTGTGATTTGAGCTATATAAATGAAAATAAATAAAAAATAAATAAATAGATGTGAAGCCATGGGGGTAGTGTCTGCAAATGAATCCAAAGAACATATACTGAGCAAAACACTCAACACAAATACTCCAATATATTGAGTACAGTAATTATGCTCTCATAGGAGGTAGGGCGAAACAAGATTCTCTCCTGACTTTTCTTAACATTCTGGAACAGGTACCTCTGAAGAATTAAGGACTTGGGCTACTAACATGTAGTCCAGGGTTAGATTCACGGCCACACTACCTGTCGGGTGTCTTTGGAGAAAACAGTTAATTTTCATTGTCCCAATATACACATATGTAAAAAAAAAACCAGACCTGGCTGGGGAACGGACTCGTGTCATACTGGTGTCCTATCCAGGGGGAGTTGTAGATTCACATCTGGTTGACAGTGTGGAATTTGGAATAAGCACAGGCAGCAACAGGCCTCGGTAACTAAATAACTAAATAAAAAAATAATTTCTCATGAAATTGCATGGAATGTGCCTTATTTCACAATATTTGCAAAATATTTTTGTTTATCCCTTGAAGCAGATCTGAGCAATTAAAATTTCAAATCAAGTTACAGTTACAGAGCCTAAAATTTTTCAATTTCAATTTCAATTTATTTTCATTTATATAGCACCAAATCAGAACAGAGTTGCCTCAAGGCACTTCACACAAGTAAGGTCTAACCTTACCTAACCTTACTCACCCCCAGAGGAACAGTGGTAAGGAAAAACTCCCTCTGAGGAAGAAACCTCAAGCAGACCAGACTGAAAGGGGTGACCCTCTGCTTGGGCCATGCTACAGACATAAATTACAAAACAATTCACAAAACGATTATACATAAAATCCCAGAATGTCTCACCTATAATTAAAACTACATAACAAACTACATAAAACATACTTGTAAAAATATTTTGATGATTTTATTTTTTTATTTTTTTCAATTTATACTTTATTTTAGTTTTCAAAAGGATACAGTTTTACACATAAACATTTGCACAGATTGAACTTGGTAGCATCCCAAAAAATAATTAACATTTGTGAAAACTTACTTTTTTTCCCCTTTAAATTAAGCGAGAACTATAGCCTTGAACCCGAGTGTAAAGAAATAATCTTATTCATAAGTCCACTTTGTGAAAGTCCATTGAAATATGTTAAAAACATAGAAAGCAGATTCACCTACAGCATTTACACATTTTTGTACCCCCCTCCCCCATTCTTACTTAATATGTATGTGGTAAAATCCTATATAAAGTCAGATCTATATTGTCTAATGTATTGTAGCCATCCTTTCCATACATTATTGAATTTGTCAACTTCCAATCTAACAGATGCCGTTACTTTTTCCATAGTGTATATATTTAACATGACATCAACCCATTCCTCCACCTTTGGGATCTGATCTGTTCGCCATCTTTTGGTGATTGCTTTTTTACTAGCTAAAAGCATGATTCTCATAATTTTATAGTCATCTTTTCTTCTTAAATGTAACATTTCTATATTAGTCAAATATAACATTTCAAAACTTAATGGGATTCTGACCCGTACTACTTCATCTATAATGTTTTTGATTTTACTGAGTCATTAAAGGGCAACCCCCAAAAGATGTGAAAATGATCCGCTTTATTTTGATGATTTTAATTGGTTTATTACTCATAAAAAAATGAAAAAGCATGAGAGGACTGATGCATACCCTATGCACTCCATACACTGAGATATAAATTTATATGAATTATGAATACTTATTGTCAGCAATACATGCAGTGAGATTCAAAGCAGCCACACATCATTTAGAAAGGTGTATTTTATGTATGTATTTATGCTATAAACACCTGGTCTCACAGCAAGTCGCGATTCAGCAGCACAAAATATACATTAATCTATGGGTTGTGATATTGTGATGAAAAAGCGCGCTCATTTTTGTCACGGCAGCACAAATTCATTCTCTATCATTCCTGATGTGGCACAAAATGAAAGTGAAGCGGAGGGGTCGGGGTGGTTATGGCTAGGTGGGGGGAAAGAGTAAGATTAGGTTATGGTTAAGGTTAGGGTTGGGAGTAGGGTTAGTAATAGTAAGTTTAAAAAAAGCCCCGTCACGTCCATTTATAACAACCATTATAAAATCTATATGTAACATGATATCATATTTTACTGATGAATATTAGTTTTTAATCAAATCTGCTGACATACTGGTAGAGGACAAATTATGGGAAACATATTTTTTGGGCTATGTTTTGCTTGACCTCGATCTTTGACCAATTTTGTCCAAAAATTTGCCATTGAAGACACTGAACAAAATACTCAATTTTGCCCCCAAATTTGGAATAAACCCCTTCAAATCATTTTGTTATTTTGTTCTCACACACACACACACATAGAGGAGCATTTACAATATTTACAATCCTCTGTTTGTGTGGCAGCATGCAGGGTAAAAAGTGGGGTTAAAGTCTTGGACAAGGCAGAGGGACATTTATGTTATGTTTTCAGGAGTTGTCCTACTGTCTTTATTTGGCCCAAAGGCCAAGAATGAAGTTCTTGACAGACATGGACACAAATGACAAAAATCAGTGGCACCCGGTCAAACAGAATATTATACTATTTTCATCAGGAAGAATTAACTGGTGAGACAAGGACAGATTAATGTCCTCTAAAAATGGTCAAAGTCATGATCTTAATTAGGTCACAGTAGTCACACTCCGCTGCTATCGTCTTCCACAAAGGTTTTACTGTCTCACTGCGTTTAATTAATGCTGGCTTGTGTAATTTGTGCCCAAGCCACATGCACCACAAACCAGGGGCAGGCCTCTGCAGGCGAGAAGCCACAGCTTGCGATGGCCAGAAGTTTCTCAGGCTGCCAGGGTTGATTGCCTTTGCCTTCACTCACTATACTGGAGCAGAAAAAGGGGATCATTACTTAGGAGGCCTTGGACCATGTGCTGCTGCTTTTGTGGTGACAGTTCAAGGAACGGCCACTGACTGCCTGGACTGACCTGACAGAAATTTTAACACAGACCGTCAACCTCCATACTAAAGGTTGACATCAAACCATAAGGCATCCAATGATAAGATTGGGCAAACAACAGTGTTTTTAAGAACTGCTTATGTTAATGTAAGACCCAGTTCAACGTCCAGTGGAACATCTGGATACCTTCTGGTATTACATTTTGGACATGAGAAGTCTTTCTTATTTAGACAAACTTATTTTAGGGGAGTTTTCAGAAATGTATTAAGGATTTGACATTATGTCATTCTTTGGATTACTAAATCTCCCAATGTACAGATTATTGCATCACATGCAATTTAAAGAAATTTTACCAAATGTATTTTCCTATAACTACACTGCAAATTCATTTGTCACATTCGATGTTGCTTTCTAATCACCTTTAAGTCCAATCATTATGAGTTACTTTTTACACTGTGATGTTTTCATCATTGTGCAACTACTGCTGTCAATCACATGCTTGTTAAAATGTCATTAACTTGTTTGGAAAGGAAAATGTAGCCAGGAACAGATTTGCTTTCTGACAGTCAAGTAGCTGTGTTTGCTGTTTGATAGTGACAATCAATCAATCAATCAATTTTTTTTTTATATAGCGCCAAATCACAACAAACAGTTGCCCCAAGGCGCTTTATATTGTAAGGCAAGGCCATACAATAATGATGTAAAACCCCAACGGTCAAAACGACCCCCTGTGAGCAAGCACTTGGCTACAGTGGGAAGGAAAAACTCCCTTTTAACAGGAAGAAACCTCCAGCAGAACCAGGCTCAGGGAGGGGCAGTCTTCTGCTGGGACTGGTTGGGGCTGAGGGAGAGAACCAGGAAAAAGACATGCTGTGGAGGGGAGCAGAGATCGATCACTAATGATTAAATGCAGAGTGGTGCATACAGAGCAAAAAGAGAAAGAAACAGTGCATCATGGGAACCCCCCAGCAGTCTACGTCTATAGCAGCATAACTAAGGGATGGTTCAGGGTCACCTGATCCAGCCCTAACTATAAGCTTTAGCAAAAAGGAAAGTTTTAAGCCTAATCTTAAAAGTAGAGAGGGTGTCTGTCTCCCTGATCTGAATTGGGAGCTGGTTCCACAGGAGAGGAGCCTGAAAGCTGAAGGCTCTGCCTCCCATTCTACTCTTACAAACCCTAGGAACTACAAGTAAGCCTGCAGTCTGAGAGCGAAGCGCTCTATTGGGGTGATATGGTACTACGAGGTCCCTAAGATAAGATGGGACCTGATTATTCAAAACCTTATAAGTAAGAAGAAGAATTTTAAATTCTATTCTAGAATTAACAGGAAGCCAATGAAGAGAGGCCAATATGGGTGAGATATGCTCTCTCCTTCTAGTCCCCGTCAGCACTCTAGCTGCAGCATTTTGAATTAACTGAAGGCTTTTTAGGGAACTTTTAGGACAACCTGATAATAATGAATTACAATAGTCCAGCCTAGAGGAAATAAATGCATGAATTAGTTTTTCAGCATCACTCTGAGACAAGACCTTTCTGATTTTAGAGATATTGCGTAAATGCAAAAAAGCAGTCCTACATATTTGTTTAATATGCGCTTTGAATGACATATCCTGATCAAAAATGACTCCAAGATTTCTCACAGTATTACTAGAGGTCAGGGTAATGCCATCCAGAGTAAGGATCTGGTTAGACACCATGTTTCTAAGATTTGTGGGGCCAAGAACAATAACTTCAGTTTTATCTGAGTTTAAAAGCAGGAAATTAGAGGTCATCCATGTCTTTATGTCTGTAAGACAATCCTGCAGTTTAGCTAATTGGTGTGTGTCCTCTGGCTTCATGGATAGATAAAGCTGGGTATCATCTGCGTAACAATGAAAATTTAAGCAAGTCTGGGCGAAATCTGGTTAGGGGAGATGGCACTCGCTGTCACTTTTTTTAATCCAGTATTCAGGATAAGAGGTGAACTCTGGGGAGACTGACTGACTTACCTCAGCAGTCACATGAAGAGTCTGTGAAGACTCTGTGAAGTCATAAAGTCAATTGACAGATGTGGCAATACCTTTACAACACAAACGTCCAAGTCTCCAACTCCACAATTGTGAGATCTGAAGACTAAAGCCCTGGTCCTACTGAATAATGAAGGATGAATAATGAGCCATGTAGCATGTTTTTTTAGGTACGAGTCCAGTTATTCAACAAATGTGTGAGAATGGTGGCTCTAAGAGGCTCTTAGAGGCAGAACATTCAGCTAAAGAGGCTCATCTCTGAGCGTGGCGCTAATTTCAAGAATTTCAAATTTAGCAGCAACAGCATGGGGCAGTTACTACGAGGACAAACGAGGATTTTAGAGGTATGTTTGTGGTGAGGATGAGGCTGTTAGAAGGCCATTATCTGAGCACCTGGCAGCTACAGGGACAGGACAGGCTATTTTGGACAGGCAATTTTGGCTCTGCCCTCTTGTGCACTTCGTTGTGACAATCCCACCTGCTTTGTGCGGCGGAAGCTGTATATAAAATAACTATTTTGTAGCGGATTAATCATTTTCTGTCAGAGTTTGGATGTTGAAAACACCTATAATCGCTTCAGGAATCACAGAGGACTTTCACCTGGACCCTTTTTTCCTCTCTTTTGTGATTTATTCTGAAATGTCGGTCTTCTCTCATCCGGGAGCATACAGTTTCAGCTTGCCACATCAATGAATGGAACCGCACTGCCTTCTAGTGGATATCCAGTGTGCATGAGTGTGTATTTGCGAATCAGTAGGCATTTGTTTGTGGATCTGTGTGGATTTCGCGAAAAGAATGTCTCAAACTTACGTCACAGAGGAAAGCGATGAATGCGTGATCCACAGATGCTGAAACTCAATTCACAAATACAATTTCCAGTTTTACAAATGTCATTTTTTTTTTTTTTTTTTACAAATTAAGTTTTATATTTGCAAATACAACATTATTTGCAAAGACCAATTTACAAGTTACAAATATGAAATTTGCATTTGTGGATATCTGAACACATTTGCAAATCAATGATTATTTGTAGATCACCCTGTGTGCATTTACAAATATTAATGAGACAATTTTAACCCCATAACCATGCACCATATGCGTGTTTGTCTGGAGCCACCTTCACATTCATATTAACTGTAATCATTAAAGTGCTAAAAATAAAGCACAGTTATCTGCTGGAAAAGTGCAGACTGCGCCTCATCCTAAAGATCTGAGCTGTGCTTAAGACAAGCAAAATCAGGCACTACACCTGTGTGAATACACCCACTAAAAGCGTGATTAAAATGGATCTATTTAAAGTTTGTTTTGCTACAGAAGTTTAAAATAATTCAAGTAAATAGAGAAGGTAATGGGGAGGGAGGAGGGAAAGAGTGGACATCTTTCATCCAGACATTCCACATTTTGTAATCACCAGTTTTGTTTCGCTCTCAACTGCCAATTGTTCCGATCTGCATCTCATTGCATGCTGAATTCCGAAGCCATTCATGGAAAGTGAGATTTATTTAAGAAGATAAAAGATGTTGCATTTCAAGACATAACAAACAGGGTGCATGACACCACAAGCTAAATATACTGCATACTCGCAGTGCAAAACAAGGTGAAAAAGATGTGACTACACTGAGACAATGGAATTATCTACAGCTGCGGGCAATATGTTTAACAACTAAAGATCTGTAAGCAAGCTCACACAATATACCCCCGATCTAACATCCTAGCAGTTTCCATGCATTATTTGTTGGTAGCAAATAGTTTGGAATAAAATACCTGAATTTACAAACAGGTAAACTTCCATCCATTGTCTAAACCTGCTTACTACAGTTAAGGCTCAAGGGGAGCAGGAGTGTAATTAACAAATAGGATGTATTTTAAAGCACAACAACAAACTAGAATTTTCTACCCTCAAAGACTTTGAATCTGGATTATTTTCCTTTCCTTTATTTTCCTTCAGTGAAATCCATAAAGTGGCAACAGGGAAGTTGAATATACAATGTCAATGTCATGTGATGCATCAATTAAACACAAAATTCCAATTATTTCCAATGGAAGACATCAGATCGGAATTATTTTCACACATGAACATCTTCCCATGATGTGTTGCCACTGTGTGAGGCTTCGTGGAAAACACCCAACCCAGAATCCAGGAGGAGTTGCACCGCAGGGTGTTTCCTCAATACCTCCTTCAATTTTTGTTCATTTGAGCTATTAAAAAGTACTTTACCTGCACATGAACTGAGAAAGGAAACAACAAAAATCTTGGTACATGTCCTCAGCCATCAAACCTGTTGGACACAGGACGCAGAGTGAAGACGCAGTGTTGTCCCATTGGACTGAGTTCAAATCCTACCACAGTCTACATATGGAAATACTGTTGCCAATATTTTGATTCAAGCCCAATGTTAAATCCACATATTAATTTTCAATAATGTGACAGCACAAGAACAAGAACAAAGATGCATAAATCGCTCCTGGCACTGATTCAGCAAACCTGTGTAGGTGAACTGGGATTCACTCCAAGATGTGATAGCACGGTTGAGGCCGTCGTCTCATTTTCAACTGTTTCACGCAGTTAAATTCACCACAGGCAGCCTATGCCACCATCAGCAGTCTGTTTTCTCCAACCTTTTTTGTTCTTTTAACTTGCCATGTCTTTTTATTATTTGCATATTGTCATCACAGAGAAACTCTAGGCTTCTGTTTCTGTGGACGCATGGCAAAAAGTGATACTTCCTGCCCCCCGTACTCACCTGTACCAGGATGTTCTGCATTTTTGGCGAGGTGTGTGCTATGTTGTGGGAGGAAAGGCACAGTTGGAAGAGAGTCACTGGCAACCGAGCACTGCCTTGCAATTTTTGGTGTAAAGATTCAGCACATTTTTTACACCATCTGCTGCTTGGACTATCACTAAATGGTGGCCACGCACCTTTTTAGACCTCTCCAAAACTGTACTTTTCCCTTTCATTACACATTTCTCTGTCAGCCGGCAAATCTATTTGGACTGAAAAATTTTACTCTGATTAAGGGAGTGATTTCAGGAAGGTGGAGAAAAGACTCATGATTGATTCTCGACAGCCGATGTCAGCATAACCACGGGGGTGCATTCTGCACAGAAGGGGCAGGGGAAAATAAGCAGGGTGGGTTGATGTTGGAATGAGAAAGTAGCAGTTGGATGCGTTTTCTTCCAGCCACATTAAATTTCTGTGTGCCTGCAAGTACCTTCTGGTGACGTTTCAGAACCAAAACAAGAATGAATATATCATTCTATTACCCTTACATATCAATCAATCAATCAATCAATCAATCAATTTTTTTTTTATATAGCACCAAATCACAACAAACAGTTGCCCCAAGGCGCTTTTTTTTGTAAGGCAAGGCCATACAATAATTATGTAAAACCCCAACGGTCAAAACAACCCCCTGTGAGCAAGCACTTGGCTACAGTGGGAAGGAAAAAGTCCCTTTTAACAGGAAGAAACCTCCAGCAGAACCAGGCTCAGGGAGGGGCAGTCTTCTGCTGGGACTGGTTGGGGCTGAGGGAGAGAACCATGAAAAATACATGCTGTGGAGGGGAGCAGAGATCGATCACTAATGATTAAATGCAGAGTGGTGCATACAGGGCAAAAAGAGAAAGAAACAGTGCATCATGGGAACCCCCCAGCAGTCTACGTCTATAGCAGCATAACTAAGGGATGGTTCAGGGTCACCTGATCCAGCCCTAACTATAAGCTTTAGCAAAAAGGAAAGGTTTAAGCCTAATCTTAAAGGAGAGAGGGTGTCTGTCTCCCTGATCTGAAGTGGGAGCTGGTTCCACAGGAGAGGAGCCTGAAAGCTGAAGCTCTGCCTCCCATTCTACTCTTACAAACCCAGGAACTACAAGTAGCCTGCAGTCTGAGAGCGAAGCGCTCTATTGGGGTGATATGGGTACTACGAGGTCCCTAAGATAAGATTGGGACCTGAGTTATTCAAAACCTTATACGTAAGAAGAAGAATTTTAAATTCTATTCTAGAATTAACAGAAGCCAGTGAATAGAGGCCAATATGGGTGAGATATGCTCTCTCCTTCTAGTCCCCGTTAGTACTCTAGCTGCAGCATTTTGAATTAACTGAAGGGTTTTTAGGGAACTTTTAGGACAACCTGATAATGATGAATTACAATAGTCCAGCCTAGAGGAAATAAATGCATGAATTAGTTTTTCAGCATCACTCTGAGACAAGACCTTTCTAATTTTAGAGATATTGCGTAAATGCAAAAAAGCAGTCCTACATATTTGTTTATATGCGCTTTGAATGACATATCCTGATCAAAAAATGGACTCCAAGATTTCTCACAGTATTACTAGAGGTCAGGGTAATGCCATCCAGAGTAAGGATCGGGTTAGACACCATGTTTCTAAGATTTGTGGGGCCAAGTACAATACTTCAGTTTTTATCTGAGTTTAAAAGCAGGAAATATAGGTCATCCATGTACTTTATGTCTGTAAGACAATCCTGCAGTTTAGATATTGGTGTGTGTCCTCTGGCTTCATGGATAGATAAAGCTGGGTATCATCTGCGTAACAATGAAAATTTAAGCAATACCGTCTAATAATACTGCCTAAGGGAAGCATGTATAAAGTGAATAAAATTGGTCCTAGCACAGAACCTTGTGGAACTCCATAATTAACTTTAGTCTGTGAAGAAGAAGATTCCCCATTTACATGAACAAATTGTAATCTATTAGACAAATATGGATTCAAACCTTTAATACCTATGGGATGCTCTAATCTCTGTAATAAAATTTTATGATCAACAGTATCAAAAGCAGCACTGAGGTCTAAGAGAACAAGCACAGAGATGAGTCCACTGTCCGAGGCCATAAGAAGATCATTTGTAACCTTCACTAATGCTGTTTCTGTACTATGATGAATTCTAAAACCTGACTGAAACTCTTCAAATAGACCATTCTCTGCAGATGATCAGTTAGCCTGTTTACAACTACCCTTTCAAGAATTTTGAGAGAAAAGGAAGGCTGGAGATTGGCCTATAATTAGCTAAGATAGCTGGGTCAAGTGATGGGTTTTTAAGTAATGGTTTAATTACTGCCACCTTAAAAGCCTGTGGTACATAGCCAACTAACAAAGATAGATTGATCATATTTAAGATCGAAGCATTAAATATGGTAGGGCTTCCTTGAGCAGCCTGGTAGGAATTGGGTCTAATAGACATGTTGATGGTTTGGATGAAGTAACTAATGAAAATAACTCACACAGAACAATCGGAAGAGAAAGAGTCTAACCAAATACCGGCATCACTGAAAGCAGCCAAAGATAACGATACGTCTTTGGGATGGTTATGAGTAATTTTTTCTCTAATAGTTAAAATTTTGTTAGCAAAGAAAGTCATGAAGTCATTACTAGTTAAAGTTAATGGAATACTCAAGCTCAAGAGAGCTCTGACTCTGTGGCAGCCTGGCTACAGTGCTGAAAAGAAACACTGGGGTTGTTCTTATTTTCTTCAATTAGTGATGAGTAGAAAGATGTCCTAGCTTTACGGAGGGGCTTTTTTATAGAGCAACAGACTCTTTTTCCAGGCTAAGTGAAGATCTTCTAAATTAGTGAGATGCCATTTCCTCCTCCAACTTACAGGTTATCTGCTTTAAGCTACGAGTTTGTGAGTTATACCACGGAGTCAGGCACTTCTGATTAAAGCTCTCTTTTCAGAGGAGCTACAGCATCCAAAGTTGTCTTCAATGAGGATGTAAAACTATTGACGAGATACTCTATCTCACTTACAGAGTTTAGGTAGCTACTCTGCACTGTGTTGGTATATGGCATTAGAGAACATAAAGAAGGAATCATATCCTTAAACCTAGTTACAGCGCTTTCTGAAAGACTTCTAGTGTAATGAAACTTATTCCCCACTGCTGGGTAGTCCATCAGAGTAAATGTAAATGTTATTAGAAATGATCAGACAGAAGGGAGTTTTCAGGGAATACTGTTAAGTCTTCTATTCCATACCATAAGTCAGAACAAGATCTAAGATATGATTAAAGTGTGGGTGGACTCATTTACATTTGAGCAAAGCCATAGAGTCTAATAATAGATTAAATGCAGTGTTGAGGCTGTCATTCTCAGCATCTGGTGTGGATGTTAAAATCGCCCACTATAATTATCTTATCTGAGCTAAGCACTAAGTCAGACAAAAGGTCTGAAAATTCACAGAGAAACTCACAGTAACGACCAGGTGGACGATAGATAATAACAAATAAAACTGGTTTTTGGGACTTCCAAGTTGGATGGGACAAGACTAAGAGACAGCTTTCAAATGAATTAAAGCTCTGTCTGGTTTTGATTAATTAATAAGCTGGAATGGAAGATTGCTGCCTAATCCTCCACCCCGGCCCGTGCTATGAGCATTCTGACAGTTAGTGTGACTCGGGGGTGTTGACTCATTTAAACTACATATTCATCCTGCTGTAACCAGGTTTCTGTAAGGCAGAATAAATCAATATGTTGATCAATTATTATATAATTTACCAACAGGGACTTAGAAGAGAGAGACCTAATGTTTAATAGACCACATTTAACTGTTTTAGTCTGTGGTGCAGTTGAAGGTGCTATATTATTTTTTCTTTTTGAATTTTTATGCTTAAATAGATTTTTGCTGGTTATTGGTGGTCTGGGAGCAGACACCGTCTCTACGGGGATGGGGTAATGAGGGGATGGCAAGGGGAGAGAAGCTGCAGAGAGGTGTGTAAGACTACAACTCTGCTTCCTGGTCCCAACCCTGGATAGTCACGGTTTGGAGGATTTAAGAAAATTGTGCAGATTTCTAGAAATGAGAGCTGCTCCATCCAAAGTGGGATGGATGCCGTCTCTCCTAACAAGACCAGGTTTTCCCCAGAAGCTTTGCCAATTATCTATGAAGCCCACCTCATTTTTTGGACACCACTCAGACAGCCAGCAATTCAAGGAGAACATGTGGCTAAACATGTCACTCCCGGTCCGATTGGGGAGGGGCCCAGAGAAAACTACAGAGTCCGACATTGTTTTGCAAAGTTACACACCGATTCAATGTTATTTTAGTGACCTCCGATTGGCGTAACCGGGGTCATTACTGGCCGACGTGAATTATAATCTTACCAAATTGTACGCTTAGCCTTAGCCAGCAGTTTCAAATTTCCTTCAATGTCGCCTGCTCTGGCCCCCGGAGGACAATTGACTATGGTTGCTGGTGTCGCTAACATTCACATTTCTCAAAACAGAGTCGCCAATAACCAGAGTTGATCCTCGGCGGGTGTGTCGTCGAGTGGGGAAAAACGGTTAGAAATGTGAACGGGTTGGCGGTGTACACGGGGCTTCTGTTTAGAACTACGCTTCCTCCTCACAGTCACCCAGTCGGCCTGCTTTCCCGGCTGCTCGGGATCTGCCAGAGGGGAACTAACGGCGGCTAAGCTACCTTGGTCCGCACCGACTACAGGGGCCTGGCTAGCTGTAGAATTTTCCACGGTGCGGAGCCGAGTCTCCAAGTCACCCAGCCTGGCCTCCAAAGCTATGAATAAGCTACACTTATTACAAGTACCGTTACTGCTAAAGGAGGCCGAGGAACAACTAAACATTTCACACCCAGAGCAGAAAAGTGCAGGAGAGACAGAAGAAGCCGCCATGCTAAATCGGCTAAGAGCTAGTAGCTGCGCTAAGCTAGCGGATTCCTAAAAACACGCAAAGTGAATAATGTGTAAATAATTTAGAGGTGATTCAGCAGAAGGAGTGCTTTAGTTAAGGCACGTGAAGATTACACTGGGAAACAAATCGTTATCTAGATAACTAGATCAATCTAACTGCGGAGATAAAACAGCTAACAGATACAGCAAAACACCGCTGTGCTCCGGAACAGGAAGTGATACAATACCGCAGTGAGAGCCAAGCACCAGTAGAGGCAAGCAAGAGTGTGATAATCAGAAAAAAATATTATTCTAACAATATTATAACAATAATATTGCTTTGTTATTGTTACTGAGAATCTACTGCTGCAATCATTTACTGTTTTACTTTCTACATGATATTGGATGGAGTGAGCAAGTATAGAAAATGAATGAATCTGAAACCATTCAGTAGCTTGAATTTGAAAACTTTTTTTTGAGGAATTATGGAAAACCTCTATCTGAAACACTTAAAAACACGATGACCATAAACTGAATAAAGTGTCTTCTTAAACCTCTCAGTGTAATGACCGAATGTTGAGAAATCATATGTTTTAGAATACTTATTGTGTGTTTAAAAGTTTCACCTTGCCCAAAAAAACCTTCTGATGTTTACTAGTTTCTTTTTTATGTGCGTTCCTGCAGAAGCACTGGGGGAAGACCAAAATAAGTCGGCACAAGTCAGATGTAGTCACATTTTTCTGAAGTTCAGTGGACTTTCACCTGCTCCCAGCTCTCAGCACAGGATGGGATGGAGAAGCCACAACACGCACTCACTGAAAGGAAAATCAACTCCTGATATTTCAGAGGTGCTCATTCTGTGCTTGGAAACAGACATACATTGAGCCCCAGTTCATAGGGTGACAAATCCTAACATCTGATTATGTCTATTAATTTTGGAATATATTAATAATGTGGTCATAATTCATAATTTATAGTGTTAGAAAACAAAAACTTGATGGAGACATACACATACAAGACACTTATCCATATCGCTAAAAACATAATTAAACTAGAGCACTACGCTTGTGGAGCACAAACCTCCGTCAACACTCGTTTCCGATTCCACAATTTTTTATCTTGGAAAAAATGATCAAGGTCAAAGTCTTGTTCAAAGTGGCTTAAACAAAATATAGATCAAAAGGGCTTTTCAATGTTAAATGAAATATCCGCTAAAGCTGCAAAACAGATCTGCAAACTTAGTCTATTCACTGAGAGTGCCAGTTTGCACCTCATTGTCACAAATGAGAGTGATTGAGCCACTTTTGATTGAGATATATTGCAAAATGTACACCAAATGGGCTTTTCAATGTTAAATTCAAATGTCCACAAAATCCACAATCTGGAACAGATCTGGATCAAACTTTGTCAGTTGATAGTTAGTGCCAGTCTGCACCTCACTTCAAATATGAGAGTGGTTAGAGCACATTTGATTAATATATAATGTAAAATATGCATTAAATGGAGTTTTCAATGTTAAATTTAAATGGCTACAATATCTGTAATCCGGATCAAATCCAGATCAACTTTGTCAGTCAATAAAGGATACCATCCTGAATAGCGCCCTCAAATATGAAAGAAATCCAATCTTTTTTGACAGAGTTATGAATTTTTTAAAAGTCTTTCAATGTTAAACGATAGGAATTTTTCCAATTGACCAAGATTTTTCCTGCCTTTGACCCATGACTTTGTAAATTGAATCAGTTCTTGTCTATCAGGATATTAATCCTCTGTAAAATTTTCATAATGATATATGAAAAATTATGGGTTGCAGGCTGTTCACAAACAGACACACAAACAAAAACAAACAGGGGTGAAAACATAACCTCCACCCAACTTTGTTGGCGGAGATAAAAAAAAACCCATATCAGATTATTTTTGTCATCGCCCCAACAATTCGATTACCCTCAATGCAACTGCAGTGGAATGTGGAATCAAAACATCTAAAAAGTTAAAGAGTTTTTATTCTTTAGCAATATAGTGTGAAAGGCAAAGGTAGTTACAGTGAGCTCTACTGCAAGCTATTATGACAGGTCACACTACTCATTAGCGAAAAAGCACACACACACAGTCACCATAGAACAGAGAGACAGTTATCACCAAAACAAAAAGCAGCTCATATCTGAAGCAAATAATTGCAACAACACACCATCTGTGTGCTCATTGGATGGTGGCGACATGCACGGTGTACCAAGCACGACCCCCAAAAAAACAATTATTTAAGTAATCAGACGCATCATGAGAGTACACACAGCCAAGCTAACATTAGTAACACGTCAGCACCATCAGCAGTCACTCACCACAACACACAAGCAATATGTTAATCGTAAATATTATTATCATTAGCTTGGCATAGCAGCCTACTAAATGCATGCTGGTGTTTATTTGTGAAAACAGGCCTTATGCAGAACTATCGTAAATGTGCATAATCGTTGGTAAATTGACGTAGTGCATTCAAATGAGTCCAAATAAGGTTTCTTCCAAACAGGAAAACATAAAATACGTCCATCTTCATTCAAAAGTGTGGTTTTCCACTAAAAACAAGTATTTCTTCAGAACAAAGAATGTTTTTTTCTTCTTCTTTATTTCTTTCATGATCTTATTCTGGTGGTTCCTGTTAATAGATGTCCACTTCCTGCTTAAGAAGATAGGTATTTTGGGACACATATGGCGAAGGACAGAGTTGGCATCATGCCTTAAGGTTCCCCTTCACACATACCGCAAATAAGTCCGAAAAACTGCAAATCACAGCGAAACAGCCCGAATGAGCCAACCATGAAAACATCGAGCCGACGCCGGGAGGGACACACGGTCGGACAGGCGTGAACGATCCCACTGTGACGGTTTTGTGCACGAAGACAGTGCAAGCAGATGGAACGTGTTGCAGCACATCGTGCCGCTGCTATGGAGAACAAAAATGAAAACCACATACCAAAACACCGCAATTTCCAATATTTAATCCCTCTTATCGAGCTGATAAGACAATATGATCCTTCTGTGCCTCTGTATATGACCCATAGATGTACAGTCATGAAATGATATGAATGAAGCAGTGCGCTCTCATTATGTCTTATTATGTCCATCCAGGTATAGAAATAATTACTGCAATAACTGCATACACAATTACATGCCAAAATAACTAAAAACAATGATCACATAACACAGAAACAGAGAGTGCACTGAACAGACAGGGGGTGTGGCTGCCAACAGCAGCAGCTGTTGAGATCTCTGGACCTGGACGTCACAGCTGTAGAAAACATTATAAGAGTTTATTCTGTTTAGTGCTTTTATTACTGGGAAAAGTCTGTATAAATACTCAAAATTATTGTTATTAACCCCACCCCTGCCACATTTCTCCACGTAATGTGGAGCTGTGTCAGGAAGGGCATCCAGCATAAAACTTGTGCCAATTCAATATACAGATCCACCTCGAATTTGCTGTGGCGACCCCGAGTGCAAACAAGGGAACAGCCAAAGGGTCTTTGTGATTAATTATTGTTGTTATTAATGACGAATGTGTATTTTTTGGTACATGAATCACACCAGAAAAACACACCCAAAAAACACAAACACACACACACAAAAGCAATTTATACTCCAGAAAATACGGTCGTCTTCATTCATATAAATTATATATATTCATTGAGGACTGCCTACAGCCAGTCTGCTCTGTGTGAGCCTGATCCTGTCAGACCTCAGAAGCTAAGCAGTGCAGGCCCTACTTGCATGGGAGACCTCCTTTCAACACCAGGGCCTGTGTTTGTTTCTCCACATAAAACTGGAGTTGCATCAGGACGTGCATCTAGTGCAAAAACGTGTGCCAAATACTGACGTGGATCTGGTTGTATCTGCTGTGGTGACCACAAACAAACTGGGAGCAGCTGAAAGAACAACAATTTACCAATGCCGGGGGCGTATTTGCCTCTGTGGCCAAGCTTGCAGCCTTGTTAAGTATATTTAATTTTTCTTTTTAATAACTCTAACCTGTAACTGCAAGGCCCATTCAGGTGCATGGATGATGGCAGACGGGCCTCCTTCTTGGAGAAATATTTTCAAAAACTCATCTGAAATTAAAATGAGGAATAATAGCAATAAACATTGTTGGTGACAATGAGGCAAATTATGAGTTCACTAACCTTCACTTTCAATCAGAATTCAGGAACACTTGTTAAAACACATTAATTCAGATTAGGATTATTATTATTATTGTTGTTGTTATAGAATTTTTATGATTAATTTCTTAAAGTTAAGTGATGTGTTCATTATTTACAATCACTGGATCCAAATTTTAACTTTGGCCTTGTGGTTGAGTTACAACTGATTTCTGCCCAAATCAAATCATTGTGTTCTATATATCCACATCACCAGGGTGCCTTGAGCACCAGTAAATTTAATTTGTTCCTCACGTCATGATCACGATTGTTCATTTGTACCCATCATCTGATTGGTATACTGTGCTCGTCATTTTCTGACAATAACAACATCATGTGCATGCTGAAGAAGGAAACCATGTTGCTTGTAGAGGCAATTTTCACCAAATGAAAAATGCAGAAGGCTCAAACACATTTTCCGACTTGCTTAAGGCGCATCCATTCCTTCACAAGACATGCTGGATTAACAGATAAGGAGGCCTGCTATCGCTTAAAGATGTCGGAAAATGTTGTGTTTCCAAATGAATGAAAAGCTTGCTTCTCCTGTGGCCATGTTGAAGGATAACAAAGCACAAATTCACACCTAATCTGAAAGCTGTGTCTTAAAGTCGTCGCTGAGTCAGTAATATCCCGGCATTATTCTGAAATTCTGCCTGCTGCCTTCATCAAACAACAACATAAGCTGTTCGTCAGCCATAGCCTCATGTTCACTCTGACCTCAGACACTCCTGCTACAGTCTGACAGTGAAAAAGATCCACATTTGGAACCTTCTGATTTTTAATGGCTGAAAATAGCATCGCCATTATGAGTAAAGTGCTGCTGAGTGCACGTCATTAAACCAACTTCAATACCCTATCAGACTAACATCATAAAAAGCACTTCATAGAATCTTCAGCATGTTACTGTTTCACTGCTCTTTTTACTGACAGCCAACGCATTTGTTAAAACCATGATTACGTGTACAGCAGGGATGCCCAACCTTTTCTGAACCAAGATCTACTTTTGAAGTTGACACTGTATCGATATCTACGGAGCCATATCGAAAGACATAGCATATCCACAATTTATTGTGCACCAATATAATAACACAATTTTCTGGCACAAAGATGAACTTTAACAATAAAAACACATTACTCAAGTGAATGTGAGTGGTGCAAGGAATAATTATAAGTAGGACTAGGACTGGGCCGTAACAATACAACAACAAACAACCCAAATAATACAATGCCTAATTCAAGTTGGAAAAGTTGTTCCCTACGTTAGTGGGACTTCTGGCACTGAGAAGAGGAAGCTAGTCTCTCATAGTCTGGACAGTAGGAGCTGAGTACAGCCGTAAGCAGGCCACAGGGTGGTCATCAGTCATGGTGGATCTGTATTTTGACTTGATGATTTTCATATGTGAAAAGGCAGACTCACACAAATATGTTGATCCAAAAAGTGCAGTCAGATTCTGTGCAATTTGTCTGAGGTTGGGGTGTTTCCCCTTCGGCACATAGAAGATGAAACAATTTAACCTGTTTTGTTGTATGAAGATCCTTTTCTACTCAACTCCACCATGAAGATGTGAGTGGTGATACAAAATACAAAACTAGCAATATTTCTCCAATCACAGCCACAAAAGCATATAAGGTCTTCAGGGTTCTCTGGGTGTCTTGGTGGCTTTCTAGACTCCTTCTTACATGGTCACTCATTTTTTGACAAATTAGCACAGCGTAAGTTCTGCCAGGAAGATTCACCTAATTAGTAACAGCTGTATCTCTAATAGGAAGCAGCTGGCCCCCCTTTGAGTCATCAACTCAAGATGAATACAAAATGTACACATTATTTTAAAATGCTAGTTCGAACACATCTCTCTGCTGCTTGCAGTTGATGGCCAAAAACGTTACCTACTCCACCCCATTGCCACCACTTGGTCCCTATCTGATGTATGGGATGGGCTCCACCCATGCTTTCTTCTGAAGATCAACATATCGCTCATCATTGTGACAAGGACCTTCCCCAGAGACTGTCCTATTATTCTGTATAATACTGACTCTTATAGAACGTCCTCCTACAGACAGATTTACCACATAGTACCACACTGTCTGTATTTCTTAATGACTTTTGGAAAGGAAGTCCAAGAGACATACAGTGACTTGGAAATATTCATGTATCATACTCTGACTTGTCTAAAGAAAACTAGCTATAAAAGTCATGGTTGGTTTGTGTTACACTAAAGAATGGCATTACTGATGCAACCCATCATTTTGGTTTGTATATTTTTATATCATTTATGTTATGTTGTTGGGAGTGAAATTTTCACTGTGAGTTTAAAGGACATCATTTTAGAAAGCTGTATGAAAAGTCTGATTTGCTTTTACTTTTTAAACAAATCTGATGTCATTCCAACATTCAGATAGTAGCTCAAGGGTGTTGTGAGGCTGGGGGTGCCTGGCTGTCTTTTGTTTCTGTCTTTTGTTTTTCCTTCCAGGTGGTGCGCATTTAGGACTGAGTGGCTGTGTGGCTGAATTATCAGGACCTCACCCTGATTACCTGAGGCTGATCATGTGCAGCTCGTCAGGACTCACAGCTGTGGTGCATCTACACGGATTGGAGCATGGTGGCATTTAAGTCTGGAGTACACAGTGTGTATTGGCCAGAGACTCGACCTTGTGACCAGACGGGTGAGATCGTCGTCTCGAGAGCCATCTCATCATCAGTGGATGCAGAGACTGTACCAGGTTTGATGCCATGGTCTGTGAAAGAGGAGGGGGTGAGGTCTCACGCTCGTCAGCACACTTCCTGAGGTATGTTAGGTTTTGTGACTAACATTTGTACAGTCAGTAAATGTGGTGTCCCTCACACCTTATTATATTGAGCTGTTATGTTAGTCGTTTATTCAGCTTCCACTGCAGTGATAATGTGAACTGGGTGTTCCATGCCTGCAGGGTGGGAAGCTGATTAAGTGATTAAGCCAGGAAGTGTTTGCTGTTTACGTACACCTTTGAGTGGTCTCTCTGTGTGTGGAGTGTGGACTCACATGATGGTTTCTTCTTTCACAGACTCGGTTTGTCGCGGCCACCTGGGGGGCGTCAGCGGGGTCCTTGGGTCTGAACTGGTTCTGGCTCCGGACCGTTTGTGCTGCTAGGAGCGCACCGCTTATCCACCACGCCAGACCGCTCACTTATTTGTTTGTATTTTCACATCACTGTTATGTAATTAAATTTTGTTATCCTTTGTACCGTGCTCTGCTTATTTTATACTGGGTCCTTCAAACACTGGTCGGTTCTCCGGGCTGCGTCCGACACATAACAGTAGTCTCTGGCCAAACATCAAGGACCCAGCAGTAGCAGAGATGGTACCGCGCCAGTAAGGCGGCAACAGACGTTCAGAAGTTATCCGGATCAGTTGCGGGTGCTCTCCGCCCGGATGGTGCGTGTCGAAGAACCCATTACTGAATATTGATTTGTGCTCTCTTGCAGCCGTGTTCCTGTGTTGTGCCTTATCCGTGGGTCGTGGTGGAGTGTGACTGGCGACGGCTTTGCGTCACACTTCGACTGGATAAGAGGTTTAAACGGGAGCTGCGTGAGTGGGTCTGTAATGGGTGAACGCGCACGGCGGAGCTCTGTGACACGGGTCGCTGTGCTTCCTGTGTTACAGTCGTAGCCCCGTTTCCCCGGGTAAAGATAGCTACTGCGTCTGTTGTTCAGCTCCGGCGTAATTTAGTTGAAGCACATTTTTGGTTGTGTTTTACACATAGCTGCGCACAGGAAAAGCAGCATGTTGTTTTCTCTGTCACCAAAGGGGTTTTTATTTTCAGCACTTTGGCTCCCTCTGTTGGTGACTGAGTCACATTACCGTTAATGCTCTTAAGGTGGAACAGGTGTGTTCCATTTGTTTGAGCTTAACGGTATACGTCACTTATTAGTTTTGTGTTGGTTAATTTTTTGTGGGTGTTTTTTGAGTTGGTTTTTGTGTGGGAGATTTTTTACATTATTAGTGTCTGGGGTCGTGACCCTGCACTCTGTCTGGAGCATAAAAAGAAAGGACCCAAATAACTGTATGTTAGTCTGTTAGTCTTTTTTTTTTATTTCTTTTGGTTTCACCTCCCAGGGTTTGATGGGACGGTCCTCTGGGGGGGGGGGGGGGGGGGGGGTAATTGGGTTGTTTTTTTTTTTCTTTTTTTTTTTTTTTGTTTTTGTTATGCCCTCTCTTCTCCTCTGGCTCCAGCCGTGTGAGCTGTACGTGTCGGCGTTGCTGGAGTGGTGCAGTTTGGTTATGCTGGGCGTTTCCCAGGTAACCTCTGCACCTGGGAGGGGGGGTTCGGGGTGTTTTTTTTTTGTTGATTCCCTGTTCCACCTCCGGCTTCAATGCGCCTTTGAGCCGTCTGCCATCGGCGTGGCTGAGGTTTGGGGCAGTGGAATATACCCGCAGCTGGTGGCTGGTTTGGAAGTCGGAGGGGTGGCGCCGTTTTGTGCCATCTGCCATAACCGCTGTTCCACTCCTCCCGGTGGACTTCTGGGGTATAGTCATGGGTGGTGACGCTGGACGTGCTTCCAGTTTCCACTGCGCCGAGGGGGTGGGGCTGGGGTTGTTTTGTTTGTTTGTTTTTTTCTCCTTTTGTTTTTCCCCCCAGTTTCCGCCCTCAGGGTGTGACTGTGGTGTCCTCTGGGGGGGAAAGGGCTGTGGGTCCATCTAGCCATAGACGGCCGGGGCTGAGTCCATTGGTCGTGAGGGGGGGCGTCTCCTGGGGTTGATGGAACGGTCCTCTGGGAGGCGCTGGGAGTCCCCGTGGGTGACTTTGGATCCCAGAGGGACCTCGGCTGTGGTTATTACTCCTGGAGCTGGCAGGATGTCCTCTGGGGGGTGTTGGTCCCTACATGTCGTCGGGGGGGTGTGTTAGCGTTTTTGTTTGCAAGTTTGGGTTTGGGTTTCTCTTTTCTCTTCTTCCCGGGGTTTGATGGGACGGTCCTCTGGGGAGTGGGGGGGTGTTAGCGTTTTTATTTGCAAGCTTAAGTTTGGGTTGTTTTTCTTTTCTCCCCTTCCCGGGGTTTGATGGAACGGTCCTCTGGGGAGAGGGGGCTGGTTTGGTTGTTTGTGTTTGTCTTTTTTGTTTTATGACTAATCAGATTTTAAACATGGTTGGACAAAGGCTGACCACACAGGTTCAAGAACTCCTGGCCACACCTGTGCAAATTGACTGACAGAAACAAGGGCAAAGATGCAGCCAGAGGACAAGAGGTCAACCGTTCTGTTAGATGAAGATTCTGTTGGAAGATGGATGCAGATACGGTTTCCAGCCATGGTCCCTGGAGGGGGGTGTTTCTCCTGGGCCAGGTTTGTGTGGTCGCCGGGAGGCTTCCCGTGAGGGTGGGGTGCTGTTGTGAGGCTGGGGGTGCCTGGCTGTCTTTTGTTTCTGTCTTTTGTTTTTCCTTCCAGGTGGTGCGTGTTTAGGACTGAGTGGCTGTGTGGCTGAATTATCAGGACCTCACCCTGATTACCTGAGGCTGATCATGTGCAGCTCATCAGGACTCACAGCTGTGGTGCATCTACACGGATTGAAGCATGGTGGCATTTAAGTCTGGAGTACACAGTGTGTATTGGCCAGAGACTCGACCTTGTGACCAGATGGGTGAGATTGTCGTCTCGAGAGCCATCTCATCATCAGTGGATGCAGAGACTGTACCAGGTTTGACGCCATGGTCTGTGAAAGAGGACGGGGTGAGGTCTCACGCTTGTCAGCACACTTCCTGAGGTACGTTAGGTTTTGTGACTAACATTTGTACAGTCAGTAAATGTGGTGTCCCTCACACCTTATTATATTGAGCTGTTATGTTAGTCGTTTATTCAGCTTCCACTGCAGTGATAATGTGAACTGGGTGTTCCATGCCTGCAGGGTGGGAAGCTGATTAAGTGATTAAGCCAGGAAGTGTTTGCTGTTTACGTACACCTTTGAGTGGTCTCTCTGTGTGTGGAGTGTGGACTCACATGATGGTTTCTTCTTTCACAGACTCGGTTTGTCGCGGCCACCTGGGGGGCGTCGGCGGGGTCCTTGGGTCCGAACTGGTTCTGGGTCCGGACCGTTTGTGCTGCTAGGAGCGCACCGCTTATCCACCACGCCAGACCGTGCACTTATTTGTTTGTATTTTCACATCACTGTTATGTAATTAAATTTTGTTATCCTTTGTACCGTGCTCTGCTTATTTTATACTGGGTCCTTCAAACACAGGTCGGTTCTCCAGGGCTGCGTCCGACACATAACAAAGGGTTTGCAAACCTTCGGGCACAACTGTAAAAATAATAGCAAAAAGGTGAGGCTATGGGGGAGGTGATGGGCTAGTGGTTAAGTAGTGAGTCTGAAACCAGAGGATCCTCAGTTCAAACCCCAGTCTGGCTGGGAAATCACTAAGGACCCTTGGGCAAAGTCCTTAATCCTCAAGGTGCTCCCGGTGTGCTATGCCTTGCATGGCAGCACCCTGACATTGGTGTATGAGTGTGTATGGGTGAATGTGAGGTATTATTGTAAAGCGCTTTGACCTTCTAATATACAGGAAAAGCATTATATAAATGCAGTCCATTGACCATTTACCAAAGACTGTCTACATGCTACTGTATTTGACAAGGTACCTGAAAAAAAATCTGGCATTATTCCCCATTTCAATTGTCAACTGTATCCGTACGTCGTGCTAATGAGTTGTAGAGGACATATTTACATTATACAACACAAAAGTTCACATTCGATGGAGTTGTCCTGAAGATGTCTCAACACACAAAGGCTTTGGAGTGACTAAACCCATTCAAGAAAATTTGATGCCCTTTTGAATTTGAATTTTGGTTTGAATCATATTTGTCTAATAGATTACAATTTGTTCATGTAAATGGGGAATCTTCTTCACAGACTAAAGTTAATTATGGAGTTCCACAAGGTTCTGTGCTAGGACCAATTTTATTCACTTTATATATGCTTCCCTTAGGCAGTATTATTAGACGGTATTGCTTAAATTTTCATTGTTACGCAGATGATACCCAGCTTTATCTATCCATGAAGCCAGACGACACACACCAATTAGCTAAACTGCAGGATTGTCTTACAGACATAAAGACATGGATGACCTCTAATTTCCTGCTTTTAAACTCAGATAAAACTGAAGTTATTGTACTTGGCCCCACAAATCTTAGAAACATGGTGTCTAACCAGATCCTTACTCTGGATGGCATTACCCTGACCTCTAGTAATACTGTGAGAAATCTTGGAGTCATTTTTGATCAGGATATGTCATTCAAAGCGCATATTAAACAAATATGTAGGACTGCTTTTTTGCATTTACGCAATATCTCTAAAATCAGAAAGGTCTTGTCTCAGAGTGATGCTGAAAAACTAATTCATGCATTTATTTCCTCTAGGCTGGACTATTGTAATTCATTATTATCAGGTTGTCCTAAAAGTTCCCTAAAAAGCCTTCAGTTAATTCAAAATGCTGCAGCTAGAGTGCTGACGGGGACTAGAAGGAGAGAGCATATCTCACCCATATTGGCCTCTCTTCATTGGCTTCCTGTCAATTCTAGAATAGAATTTAAAGTTCTTCTTCTTACTTATAAGGTTTTGAATAATCAGGTCCCATCTTATCTTAGGGACCTCGTAGTACCATATCACCCCAATAGAGCGCTTCGCTCTCAGACTGCAGGCTTACTTGTAGTTCCTGGGGTTTGTAAGAGTAGAATGGGAGGCAGAGCCTTCAGCTTTCAGGCTCCTCTCCTGTGGAACCAGCTCCCAATTCAGATCAGGGAGACAGACACCCTCTCTACTTTTAAGATTAGGCTTAAAACTTTCCTTTTTGCTAAAGCTTATAGTTAGGGCTGGATCAGGTGACCCTGAACCATCCCTTAGTTATGCTGCTATAGACGTAGACTGCTGGGGGGTTCCCATGATGCACTGTTTCTTTCTCTTTTTGCTCTGTATGCACCACTCTGCATTTAATCATTAGTGATCGATCTCTGCTCCCCTCCACAGCATGTCTTTTTCCTGGTTCTCTCCCTCAGCCCCAACCAGTCCCAGCAGAAGACTGCCCCTCCCTGAGCCTGGTTCTGCTGGAGGTTTCTTCCTGTTAAAAGGGAGTTTTTCCTTCCCACTGTAGCCAAGTGCTTGCTCACAGGGGGTCGTTTTGACCGTTGGGGTTTTACATCATTATTGTATGGCCTTGCCTTACAATATAAAGCGCCTTGGGGCAACTGTTTGTTGTGATTTGGCGCTATATTAAAAAAAAATTGATTGATTGATTGATTGATTTTGATTTGCACTAACTGACTGGCAGTGTAAGCGCTCTGCCACAACTGATTAAATGTGCCCTCTTGCCAACTATAGCATTGCTCTCGGTTTGGATTGAACTTCAAAGACTGTAAAGGCTGTGTTAGTCCTCCCTTTGTGGTACTGGCAGCCTGAGAAATTCAAGCTTCCTTATGCCTGATGAAAATAAAATGTCAAATTGCTGTTTCTGCAATGTGACATGATGACACAAGAAGCAAACACAATGTTACAGGCTAATAGTAGATAAGCAAAGGGCAACCTAAAGTCATGAAAGAACAAAAATAGAATAAAAATAAAATTAGCATGTGGAAACACAAGCCAGCATATCCAAGTGATTCCATACAGAGTTTGTTAATTGACAGTTGTCAAAGTTTATAATATGGCTGCCCTATTGGCAAGAAGATGAAAATGTGGGCATCTGTTCAATGTGAAACACACAAACACCCAATACATGCTTTGGATCAGGCTGTAAAGAGAGTCAGAACTACATCACACAAAAACAGAAATCTGAACAAACTACCATATTTCCAAGTATAAGCCATAAATTTTGTGTGTTTCTCGCTGAACAGATGTTTTCGTCTGTTCAGTAGCGACAAGAAGCAATTAATGAGTTCTATGTGCATCGTACAACAACGATAATTAGCCTGAGAAGTTGTGCTCACAAACACTGTGTTTGCATTATAGCTAAATAATGCACCAATTAAACTGATTTTGCTTCTTGTTGCATGAAGCAGATGCACCACATTTCAAAAATAAATGCAACTTATAGCTTGGTATAACTTATACACAACTTTCTTACTGTTCATAATGCATTAGTGCACAGACGTATCTTATACTCTGGTGCAAGGTGCAACATATAGACCAAAAAATACGGTATATGCCACATTTGTATGCCAAATTTATGAAAAGGTGTTAAGACCAAGTTACTTTCTGACACTGTCACTGTCTATCTCTCTCTGTACTGTGTTTGGCCATAAAATAAATATTCAATCCTGCATGAAACACACAGCATTATCCTTCAACTGTGCTGTGGAAATCTCACTAGTGTGAACATAGTGAAGGGCCCCGTCACACTAGACTCTAGAGCACGAATGCCATACGATTCACACAAATTAGATAAACAAACAAAAACCAACACAATTTGAGCTGCATTCCTATGGGATAGACATTCGCATAGCTGTTTACGAATACCGAGAGTGTGGTACGAAGCCGGCTCGAATGAATTGCGCAATTCAGAGTGCAGCAGCACCCAAACCCAGCTCGACTACCCAGATTGCACACCGAATGCAGACATAAACCTTTCCCCACAAAAAAATAAAAACAGAATAAAATAAAAAAGACAAAGAATAAAAACAACACAGCATGAAACCCCACAATGCTAGTGTCGCTGACCGTAAGGTCCCTCTTAAACATCAGTCCACCTTGCCTTCACTGTGCATGCGTAATTTCGGACCACAGGAGTGGCATTTCTGAGTGTCAGCAGCGATTCACAGATTATCACCTATTATCACTCCAGTCATCATCTATCTAAGCAACAGATATCTGAAGCTTCTGTACAATTATTTCCACATAAATTCAGCATTAGTTCATAATGAAAGACAGAGGACCAATGAGAGCTCCACAGCAGCACGGTAGATTCAGACGTGCTGCTGTGGCACCTACATCATTTCGGAGCGTCAGTAGCGATTACTGTCTCGGTTTTACTCTAAATGGCCTTGTTTCTGCTTAACACTGACATTAGAATGACTTAAGAGGTTTTACTTTGTCATCTGATGGTTAATAATCACATTATTCCCTTTGATTGCTTTGAGTGTAGGAAGTCAGACTCAGACGTGCTGCTCTGGTCCAAAATGATGCATGCGCAGTGGACAAAGGGTAGACAACACCTGCACCCAAGGTCTGGGCTGGAAGGAAGAAGGGGAGGGAGGGGTGGCAGTAGTGTGCCTAGATAGAGAGAGTGGCGTCAAATCAGAACATGGCACCATTTTGGGCCCAACTGCGCTGAACTACTGAATAAACCTTTAGGGCCCCTTCACACATAGTGCAAATATATACAACGCAGGGCACCTCATGTCGTAACGGGCAAACATTGCACCGATGGGCAGATGTGCATGATGCCGGTGCAACAGTTCGTGTATACGGGAACACAGTGCAAGCAGCAGTGCGATGTGTAACCACATTGCGCAGCTGCTGTGAAAATAAAAAAATAAAAAGTGCATGTCACCCATGGGATTCGAACCCGTGCTTTCCAAAAGCTCTGGTTGCCAGTCAGAAACTTTACCACTGAGATACCATCGCTGGCCTGTGAAAGGTGCAGGAAACTGCCTGATATCAGGAAGGACTTGGATGTATTTTTTAAAAAATAAAATCACACACCATTTAAAAACACCACATTATATTGAATCACTCTTATCAAGCGAGCATTACAAATGTGAGCCGTCTGTTCCTCTGTAGATGACCCATGGTCATGAAATGACATGAATGAGAAGCATTTCCCTTGTCTCATCATGTCCACATCTACTGGCTTGTGTCCAGGTAGTCTGCACACTGCAAGACTGACATTGCGTTTTGTGGAACAGAGTTCACGTGGGTGACATGACAGTCAGATCGCCCACTGCATGTTATGATGTGACAGCTCTTTTCAACCTGGGGGCAGCCTGTCAATGGGCTGCAGCATGCACGCATATGCTCGCTGCAGCCTGTCGCCACAGCGATATATACTCCATGATATATGCACCTTTCAGAGTGGCCTTTTATTGTGGGCAGTCTAAGGCACACCTGTGCACTAATCATGGTGTCTAATCAGCATCTTGATATGGCACACCTGTGAGGTGGGATGGATTATCTCAGCAAAGGAGAAGTGCTCACTATCACAGATTTAGACTGGTTTGTGAACAATATTTGAGAGAAATGGTGATATTGTGTATGTGGAAAAAGTTTTAGATCTTTGAGTTCATCTCATACAAAATGGGAGCAAAACCAAAAGTGTTGCGTTTATATTTTTGTTGAGTGTATGTTTTTATTTATATCTGTGATGACAGCAAGCAGACACGTGCATCACAGTGGGCAGTTGTTAGTCCATGTCCATCCAAACACAGTACATGTTGCTCAGCTGGGATGTCCAGAACCACAGATCTCCACAGCTGCTTGTATTGATGGCCACACCTCCTGTTAGTTTAGTGCACACACCAAAGCCACACTCGTGGGGCACTTAGACAAATTTCACTGGCAGCATGACAGTGATTGTTTGCTGGTTGTTGTCGTGTTAATAGTGCGAATGGCCACACATCTGCTCAGTGCCATGCGAGCGGTGTTAGATGTTCATGTGTGTCACCTGGAATTTGGCCGACACCTGCTGCGAGAGGGTTTGATGGGCTCACACAGTGCACACTCTTTCAGCCACTGGTGTGTACAAATAGTTGTAGCATCAGGTGTACAAAGCAACTGCGATTTTACACATTTTGCACACGATTCCTGCTTCATGCGCACTTTATGCGCAAATCAACCAAATTTGCACTGTGTGTGAAGAGGCCCTTAAAGATTTCTGAACATGACTGAAGCTGTTAAGACTACGAACACCCAGAAGTGACTGCGCAATCACACAGATTTGGTGAATCAGGATGAAATTTTTCAACAGTTCCAAAATGTCACCCCGATTTCAAAAACCGGTGCCGATGATGGCCGTAAGTACTGCATATTGCAAGTCTGTTCAAACTTGACAAAAGATTGATCAAGAATTTACTGACATGCTTCAAAACACGCTCCGATTTGATATCCAGGATGAAATGGGATGGAACAGCGCTCTGCGGAATAGGGGTACAACTACTGAAGGTTCTGGTGATGTCACACTCATATAACATACCCAATATTTTACAATATTTGAATTTATTTCAAAAGTAAATGAACTATAAAATAATTAAACAATAAGTATAAAATTGTTGTTGCATGGTAATCAAGCAACACAGACATGCTTGTAGCTGGTGTGTGTGCTTAGATGACAGTGTTATCAGGCCTCTTCAGGCCACAGACACAAGATGGCTCAATTCTGCTTATTTCTGTTATCAGGACTTCCAAATTGACATAATTGTTTTGTACTACACAGCTGCAAGCCATGACTACCTTTTATGAAATTATTACATTGCACTTGATCTAATCTAAGCAGCTCAAGGGGAGGAATGAGACATTTGTAAAAAGTCAAAATCATAACGCAGCAAATGCAAGTGAGGGGTTAGCGTGGAAACACACTCGAACACACTTATGCACTTTTATTTGAAGATGATGAAATTACTAGATGACCTCTGCACAGGTTTGCGTCACAGACATGATCTCAATATGTTTGGTGCTTTACAACACTACAAGACACAGAACGCCATCTGAAAGCACATAAATTATGAAATACACACATAAGAGGAAGTGGGAAATGAGCTTTCATGAACCAACATTGGAAAAATGATAAAAAAAACTTCTCTGACCATGCCATTTAACTGCAAACAATCAATATCATCGTAACTGAGAGAGAGGGAGTGTAATGTACTATAAGTTTGAAAACTAATTGTAAATACCCATCAATGATTTTTTTTTTTTTATAGACAGGTCCGACCATTACTGAGAAACTGGAACTGGTACTTGTATGTAATAAAACAGCAATACCAGAGAAGACACAATTCCATTTAAGACTGAGCCACAGTATTTATTCCAGCACTTTAAAACCAACCTCCATTACTTACAGCTGATGCATCCTCAAGGAGATGGTGCTCAATGTAACAATAAACCTGGAAATTAAGTAAAAACTCTCTGGTCAAAGAGAACCAGAACCTAAAGTTTGCAGAATACTCTAGACTCAAGAGCTACCATGTACTGTTTTCAAAAGGGATGTGTTCCATCAACATATCAGCAGTGATGCCGGTAACGCATTACTTAGTAACGCGTTACTCTAATCAAACCACTTTTTTTGTAACGAGTAATCTAACGCGTTAATCTTTCCAAATGAGTAATCAGATTAAAGTTACTTCTCCAAGTCACTGTGCGTTACTATTATTTTTGCATTGTGGGTCGACAGCAGCATTAAACTTGGTCCGTGGGCAGGAGGTCGGGGCTCGACTGAACTGCCCACTTTAAGCGAGCTGTGAGCTTTTCATCAGCTACGACTCGTCCTCACCTCAAGCGCGGTGACAACAGCACACCTGCACTGAGCTTTACAAAGACATTTTTATGCTTTTTTTTCTCCAAGCTGCGCCGTATCGTCTCGTTAAAAACAGCTGATCCGACGTGTCAACAACTAACACTATTTTCACTCAAATGCACCTAAACTCTCTTTCTGAGGACCACATGATGTGAAAACACAATAAAACTTTCTTACCTGTAAATCTGGTCATGTTTTCTGCATAAATAAATGTTATCCATTCTTTGTGCTCAAACGCCAAAGCAGGGGCGAATCCAGATGGAATGGGGGTGTGGGGCAGGGATGTGCCCCCTCCCCCACAACACCCCTAGATTAAAGGTCCAGTTTTGAAGCTGTTTTTTTTACTACAACTACTAATACTACTTAAAATAATAATAATTTTGACAAGTAAAATGTTTATAGAGAATTTAAATGTTAGAAAAATGTTAGAATTTAATAGTTACATTTATAAACAATGTAGGTAAGTTTTACTGTTACAGTGCTGTCAACAGTTAAATATGAGGTCAAGAAAGATTATTTTACTTTTTATAAAACAAGTATTTATTTTCACTGAAGTCAAGAAAGGGTGACTATAAAGTGAGTTTTGGCAAAACAGGTATCATTGTCATGTTGAGGTGGCAGAGGGTTGTTGTCGGCAGCTGGGGAAAGTAACTAAAAAAGTAACTAGTAATCTAACTTAGTTACTTTTACAATTGAGTAATCAGTAAAGTAACTAAGTTACTTTTTCAAGGAGTAATCAGTAATCAGTAATTGGATTACTTTATCAAAGTAACTGTGGCAACACTGCTTATCAGATGTTATAATTTCCATAAACGTGTGCAAAGATCGTGTGTCCAGCTACAACACATGTTTCAATATTAAATTATGTCAGTACATGCATGCAGTAAGTGCTCATCCATCTACTAGCACAGTGGAGGAGGGAACAAGGAATTAAAAAAAAACAGCATGAACTGCTGAGCACACAGCAGAGCCGTGATGTAGCCGGTGACTTTTCAGCGTTCCATCTGAAAAGATGAAAAGGAAGCTGGAGATGGCGTTTGGTGTCTGGGTGATTCTAAGTACAGTCTCTTCTTGCCCTGTTGTCCCTGTACAGCTTTTGCCACTATCATCCACCCAGTGCACTCTATTGTTCTGAGCTAGTCCAGCTGAAACACCATCTGTCCTGACATCACTGTGACAAACACACAAATGAAACAGACTGAAGATGAGAAATTCAAATCAGAAATGATGTAACTCCAATCGTCTGAATTTAAAAACTACAACCTTACATCTTCTGCACTGTTGTCCTTATAAAAATAAAAAATGAATTCTGGTATAATTTTTTTAAGTATTGCACAACAAAAACACTTTCAGAAATGTGTGACCACAAACAAATTTCGCAAAAATTTATTTTGTACCAAATTTTGAGGAATTTGTTTCAAATTTAGATATTCTCATGTTCGGTATGGACAATAAAGCATTAAAATATTGAGATCATTTTGAATTAATTTATTTATTTATCTTTAAGTTATGCACAGTGTGTTCCCTAATGGTGGGGACCAGCAGAGTAACAATTTACGCCACATAAAGCCCCCGGCTATTATATCTAACATCTGTGATTTTGTCCTCTGTATGTGTGTGTGTGTGTGTGTGTGTGTGTGTGTGTGAGTGTGTGTGTGCAGCAACCCCCCGCCCCCCCAGCCATGTGCCCCTGACTGCCTGACAGTGTAGGAATTTCATGGCCGCCACTGCCCCTCTCTAGCTGTAATGTCGAGAAAAACTATTATTGTCCGAGTATTTTTAGGAATGCCAGCAAAGATTGTCAGACAAAGCACTCTTTGATCTCCAAGCTCTAAAGATGAAATAAGCTACGACACCTAGTTATTAATTAATAATGTTTGATATCAAGGTCACATGAGGACAGTGGTTACCAGAGTGCAAGCTCCCCCAGCCTCTCCAGTCAACGGTATTTATTTTTGTTTGCGTTTCGGTGGTTTTTGAATAGTGTTTGGGCTGGAAACCATCAGCTGTATCTAGCAACGTTGCTGATCATTATGGCTGAGCACGGCCAGCCGACCATGGACATCTCTGTGAGAAAAAAAGATGATGCAAGTCACATTTAATAATTCCACTGTAAAGGTGATTTATCTGTATTTACTTTGTCCAATAAGTATTTCAGAATTGACAACGTGTAAAACCAATTCCAGTGAAGTTCTGATCTACAAAATGGGGCCCTGCAGAAAAAGTATGGAAACATCATTGCTTTAACACATGATTTTTGTAGCACAGACCGAATTCAACACAAGTCATCTTTGGGCTGATGCTAAGCTACAACACTTAGTTATTGATTAATAACATTAGATATCTGGATCACATTTGGAAATCCACTTTGTTAGCAGACATCTGTGCTTTAAACTGTGCTGCTAACTGGAGAAAACCTGTTGTTGTGGCTGAACAATGTCATGAGACTGTGTGATTTGAAGCATTTTCATGGTTCAGATACATTAGCCTAACAGAGTAAATAATAACACACTGCACCAGAAACCACCAAACAGTATATTTTTTTCCAAAACTGTACAAAGTTATGCCCCTGGACCCCCCATAATTTGCCACCACCCACTTATTTCAAATTACTACCTATTATATCATTTGTGGATCATCCTGCATGATGTTATTCAAAACGGTTATTTCAGGAACACAAGTAGCTCCTTGTGTTAACTTTTGTGAAGTTGTTAAAGGAGTAAACTTTCGAACTCACGCAAAACTGCAGGGTGACAACAAGAGGACTTGCAAAGGTTCCACAACAGTTTTGCACCAGTATTGCACCAGTGTTGCACCATTAGGACGAATCAAGAGTCTTTAACACTCACCGACACACTCCAGGACCCACTACGATCCAGTCGTCTTATGCTGCGTTTACACGTAACGATGACAAGTCACGAATGCCACGAAGTACACATTCTTGGCCGCTGATCACGAATGTGATTATTCGGGGCAGAGGTGTCAGGTGTCCTCAGGAACTGCTGCAACCTGTTACCACACGTTAAGATTAATGGCACGTGTTGCTGGAGAATTATCAGGAACCATTACGCACGGTCAAGAATAGTGTTCCGTGTTGTTGCGCGCTATTGCACGTAACAGTGCATCGTTAAGTTCTGTCACGTTGTGAACGAGGTGAATTGTCTCCACACACACACCCATATTCATCCAACCGAATTCAGATCGCTCCAGTTTTTCAGAAGAACTTTGTGACTGCATGCATAGTTGGGCTCTGTGCGATGGAGTGGCACAGAGAGGAGGAGGAGGACAGAGCCAGATGTGTGGCTTCATGCGGCTCTCGTCTCGCGCATTTTCCCAAACATCAGGCACATGCAGCAGGTGAAATACCTGCAGGAGCGCGCTGAAGAGCACTGAAATGAGACTTTTAGCCGACTTGGTGTCAGCAATCAAACTGAATGGGGTGCAGCAGGGTTTAACTGTGCGCACGCTTCTTCCTCCGATGGACTGGAGGAGGTGCAGAAATGTCTGGCTGCACGTGAGTCTCCTCTCGCTCCTCTGGCTCAGACTGGTTCTCTCGCTCATCGGTTACAACAGCAGGTGGAACACCTGCAGGAGCGTCCTGAGGAGCTTCAGCAGGAACTGTGGAACGACATTTGGCTGACTTCGCGTCACTGTTCCTCTTCAGCATACTGCATCAAACTGAATGCTGTGGAGCTGAGTTTAATTGTGTGCACGTGACAGAAAACTGGTTCGTCGTGGCACGCAGTGAAATGTGACGCCGCGTTACAAGTCATGTCAAAACTTGACAGTTTCCATGTCACTTCGTAATAACATGTGACAGTTTGGGCTCCAAGAACCACCACAGGAACCACTACGAATGTTGTCACGTTCTATTAAGGATCACTAGTCATCAAGACGGATCAACACGCTCAGATGCGACCTCCACAACGTGAGACGAAATGAGGGTGGTGTGTGACATTCGTGGAAGATTTTTTGACAGGCAAAAACATGCTCCACGAATATCAAGAATATCACGCACCAACACGCACTATTAAGCAACCTATTCAGATGCGTTAAGTCACATTAAGAATGTCAGGAATGTGCCACAAATGACAGAAAAATGACATTCGTAACGTGTCTTGGTTATGTGTAAACGCAACTTTAAGGTGCCCTGACACTTACACAACTTTGATCCCCGCACTTGTACGCATGTGAGTAAACTCATCTCAAACGTATTGTAAATTGTTGTACACTGTGCGCAGCTTCATGCAAGTGTGCAAAGAAAATTTTGAAATGTTCAAAATCTCCATCACCAGGGCTGTGAAATGAAAATTGTGAAATCCGAGGAAAATTTGCAGGGGGTCTGGGGAGCATAGCCCCCCAGGAGCTGGGGTCTAGGGCCCTGTGGTCCCCCAGAATTAAATTTTTATCTAATGATCCTTTTTCAGCATCTCCTGGAAGAAGAAATCTCAAAATTAGTGCATATTTAAATGATCCTATATTCAACTTTTTATTTGACCTGTCAATGATGCTGCTGAAATAACAGAATATGACATGGAAGTAGGACCTGGAATGATTTTCCTTTTAATTGTAAACGAAATTATGCATTAACTCAGAACAGATAAACTACATGAAATTCATGAAGACTGAAAAGACTGTGAAAGCATTTCAAAAACCACAGCTAAAGCTTGTAGAATATTTGGAAAATCATGGTAAAAATATCAATAACATACCTTATAGTAAAAAGTCACTTATATTCTTGTGTAAATTCATGCAGCCTAAATCCATTCAAAGCCACAATGTCTTTTTTACAATGGAAGAAAGTCTAGATTAATGAAAGAAAAAAAAGTCATATAATCTTGTATAAAATCCTGTTTGAACAGCAGAATGTTTATTTTCCAGGGAGAGAAAAATTCTTACTGTGTTTCCTGGGGGCACAGTTCACTTTTCGTTTTCTTTTATCTTTCAGGTGTGTTCATGAAGCCAGTGACAATTCCACGGATTCTTGTCCTTATAAGACTTTTTCAAACCATCTTTCTCACCATCTTCTCTCTGTCCAACGTCGGTCTGACATGTTGCAAAATTCTTACTTTACAAACTTGAAAGCTCTAAAAGTTTGGGATGTCCAAATGCTACGTTGCTTAAGGGTCGCACAGAAGGCACACATCGTCACCGCAGCAACCAACCAGTCCCGCTTTACGACAACTGTCGTAACAGCTACGCTTTGAGTGGCATTTTTCCTCCGCGAAACTCCATGGATCCGAGGAAACTGATTTGTATCTGTAAAACACAGATCAGTGTCTGCAGACTTATAAAACTTGCACGATGTCGTAAAAAAAGAGAACGCTTTGCGATAAGCATTTTTAAAAACTCAATGATGATCACGATTAAAGAGTACAACACTAACACCCCCCCCCCCCCCCCCATTATGAAATCCACGGAATCCTGCGCATTCGAGGAGTTTTCACACCCCTGCATCACGCATTAATTACATGAACACTGCGCAAACAATGAAAAAACACTGTTTGTGAGTGCAAGTGACTGGGTCAGCACACTGCATCAGAGCACAGCTCGTCTGAATCATTATAACGAGATATTAAATCTACCATAAACGTACATTTACAGTTACTTATAAGAAGGAATGAACATGCAACTGTTTAACCAAGCAATTACAATATAAACATTACAAATAATTACCTTTTTAGACGGTTCTCAATACATTCTCCACCTCATTAAGCGTGCGTGTGTGTGACAGAGAGAAAAGCTGCAGCTGTAGATTCCTCTGTGATTCTGGAAGCGATTAGAGCTGTTTTCAATAGCCAACTTGGAGAGAAAATGATTAATCCGCTGCAAAATAATTAATTATTTTATATACGCAGCGTCCAGTGCACAACCCGTGGTATCCAGTGGAACAAAGCACGGCGTCCAGCTGGGAAAACAGCAGGTGGGATCATCACAACGAAGTGCGTGCAAGTGCGTGGATCAAAGTTGTGCAAGTGTCAGGGCACCTTTAGTGCTCTCGAAAATTGTGTGTGGGAAAGGGGCTTTAGATTTAACCCAAAATTTTATTTTTTCTTCACTTGTCTCCTCTGAGTCACTATTAGTTCTGCCAAGATCTGGCATTGCTGAATCCTTCCATTCAGCGCTATTCAAGCATCCCTGGGGCTCGCTTTATTTTGGGATAGAAAGTAAAGGCCCCGTCACACATAGCAAGGATGTGCAGGAACCAGGCCGAAATGGCAAATACTGTCATAATTGGACGCAGAGAAAAAGAGGCGTGGCCAGCCGTGTCAGAACGCATCCAGTTTACCTTGTCTACACCTGTACGATGGCATCCAAAGTGCATGTGGACAACAGGTAGATGACAGACAGACAGACGGCCATAAAAGGCACTGAAGACTGCCCCATGTCCAAATGTCTGGATGGCAAACACAGGATCAGAGTGGGAGGGAGTGCTGCGTCCCTCCCTTTGCACAGTCCCTGGTGGTACTGTACTGAACACGGAAATACAACGGACATATGGAACGGACTCACGCCATATGTGTCAATGTTGCATCTGACGCACGGTGTGACTGCTTGGCCCACTACCATCAAACTTTCAGCAAAGGTGTCCAGTGGCACGCACACGTGCACCAAGTGCGCATGCTTAGTGGCTCATGCAGCCATTATGAATACACACATCTGAGTGACAATTCCAGTGACCTTTGCTGAAAGTTTGCAGCAGCATCACACCATCACATGGGATTTAATTTTTGCGTGGTTATTTGCAGTACACAGCCGCCTGGTGAGAGGCTTTTCACCACAGGCTGTGGTTTGGTTCCTGTGCGCTCTGCGCTGTCCTGGTTCTGTGCTGGAGGTGAATTTCATATTTAATAATCTTGTCAGTTCTGCATCACACCTCCTACAGAGTTTAGATGGTGTTCAGGTAATCATATGTGTATTACAGCGGTGAGATCCATTCAGCTCCATGCCTGACGTGCACTATGACGCATTACTGCGCATGAGACCATGGAGAGAGGTGCAGCAGCACACGGTACTTTTGGTTTGATTGTGCAATGTTCACACCCACTGTATATGATGAATGTGTGCCACATACATGTTATTACATATCAACATTTCCTTTGCCCTCCCTGGCTGGGGTCCAGTGGAGGTGGACATGATCCAATATCCTACAACATGCCGGCAGACTTTGCTGTGACCAGTTGATCTCAGAGCTCAATCAACCGCAATCAGATTGCTTCAGATGGTGTCTTGATGCCATCAGAATATGGACTGCGATCAGATGACACAAAAACTGCACATGGACTGCCGTCAGATGTGCGTTCAATCTCGATGGCACCAAGAGCATTTTGAATATGTTCAACACACTTGGGACAGCTGAGCGAATGGGACCAAACATGTAGATGCTCAAAGACTGCCGTTCGTTGGTCTTCAGACCACAAGTCAGTATTTCCTGACTGTGGCCTAATGTGTCATTCTGATGCAATTCGGCTTCAATTGGTGTATGTGTGATGGGGGTATAAAGGTTTTCTTCTGCTCACCTCTCTGTGTTAACAATGTCATACAAGCATGTGATGGTTGGGTTTACATTTGTGGTCAACCTGAGTCTGTATAAACGGACACTGTGATAGGATATCTTCTTGAAGCACACAAAAAAGTGGTGAAACAAGCTACAAACATCCACGCCCATCTGCTGCTCCTCTGCAGAGGATTCCAGACTTCAGAGATGTTCACAGGCTAATCTGTTTTAAATGGGTGTCTCTGTTTCTCTATCGCAGCTCAATCATCAACTGAGCAAACTTAAACCATAACTTAAAAAAAAAACATGCTAATAGAGGGTAATTATCAGCTTTTACTCCGCCTGCACAAGCTGCTCTATTCTCACTCCCATCACATAGAGAGGCTGGTGAATAAACACAATGGCATGAATAAATAATGACCCCGCAATCCTCTTAAGGTCCCCGAATAGTGAGAAGAAAAAGATAAAAGTTTACTTTTGGTGTTTGAGAGCAAGTGGAGCCTGAAATTGTAAGTGACTCATTAGGGCTACATGTGGCTTGCCTGAGGCCTTGCTGAACAAAGATGGCACCATCCCTATCTTGACAGTCCTCAGTGCATTCTGGGCCTGGCCTAATAAAATTCTGAAGTATACCCTTAAGAAACAGCTCCATTCCCAATAAAATACAGTAAAAGGGCTTAAGCACAGTCTTAAGAAGAAGAAAAAAAAAACCTTCATCCAACTTACATTTGGAACCCAATTTTTGCTTAGTAGAAATTCTCAGTGGGATACAAAAAGCTGCATTTTTTAAAATTTGCACACATATTATGTACTGTGCATGCTCACTGTGCTTAAAGCTGCTGCTTTCATGTTAAAGATGTTCATCAATGACAAAACGTTCTTTCTTCCTCTCATCATGACATCCAGATAGCTAACATAAAAGCTCACTGTTTTTCATTTTGCACACACTTTGTCAGTGCTAAACAACTGATTTGTGTGAGCATCACAGCGTCCGCTTGAGTGCGTGACAGTTCAAAAGGCTATCTAAAATACATGCCGTCGAGAGGCTTGTGTTTGGAAGTGCTTATATAATTCACTCCGTGGCAAACCTCAAGCCATTGTGGGTGAGGAACGTGACAAATAAGGATTGTTTACAACAGACAGAAAGTTACAAGAAATGCAAGGTTGGAGTTTGAAACCATTACTGCTGCAGAAATATGATCAGCATTTTGAAACATTTCAGGGTCATCACTTCATTTTCTTTTTAGAAACAAATTACAAGTGATTTCAATACAGTGGTGGAGCCAGTAATGCAATAATAACGGACAAGTTATGTAGATAGAAAATATGTTTTCCAAGGTATAATTGCAGTGGCTTTGGTCAGAATGAAGTAAGCGCATTTCAATTCCAAATTTCTACTGAGGTGATGAATAAAATGAAGTAACCTGAGGCAGACTGAGCCTCAGCAACTGGAGATGAGCAACCTCAAATTATACTTTATTATTCTGTCAAACAGGTGGATGGAGATAAAACAGAATGAGAAGTCAATGCATATATGTTTTATAGTTGCTGAATACTGAGCAGAGTTAATAAATCACAATGTTGTTTTCTTATCGTGAAACTCAAGTCATGATTTGGTGACTCAGATGTTTTGTCAGTAGCTTCACTTGAGAATGAATGTCCATGTCTCATGGTTTTACTATATGTGAGACATTCACCGCCATCAGTGACTGAAGGCAACACCTGCTTGTGTTTCTTACTTAGTCTCTACTTACAGTCCTGAGGTGCCTCTGGAAAGACTGTGTCAAATAACCATGTTACTTTGGGAGACCAAGATGAGGCATACCACTTGTATTATTGTGAGGGAACATCAGTCATTACACTATGGTCATATGACACATTTCCATGCACATGATCCATCACGCAGTCCCTTCAGTGTTGAGAAAGCCAGCCACTGACCAAGGGAACGTGCACGTATCACCTGGCTTTGGCAGATAGATGGCTGTTTTCAGGAGACAGGGAATGGTGCATCTGGGTGGTTGCCAAATGGGATCCAAAAAGCTTTATTTCTCTAGTTAAAGCTTAAAATTGATCTAGAACCCAGATCAGCTTTTCAATGAATTACATTCTACCCCAAGATAGAATTTCTTTGAAATCTAAACCTAAGTTCTTGAGTTAGCATGTCCACATTCAGAGATACTGAAAATATAACCCCCATCCACTGGTGGAGCTAATAAATCTGATAAACAGCATTAAACCTGGAGAAACAGTAGTCAGGTTTGGAATCAATAGCGTACTGTAACAAGATAGGATATGTGAGGTTTGGGTTTGTGCTCAGTAATAAACGTTAAAGGCCTATGACACCAAACATGTTCAGGGCGTTTAATGCATCACGCATCGCTCTAAAACCCATTCTGTTGAATGAGAAGCTAAGAATGAGAAACCAAGCTAGCGCAACGCTCCGTCTGGAACGCGCATTGCCGCTTGTCGTCAGGCCGCCACGGTCAAAGTTCAACCCAATCCAACTTTCACCACTGTGTGCTGTGACATAGCTTCCCACGTCCAATAGAGGTATCAGGTCAAAACACAGAAGACAACAAAGTGTAGAAATCTGTGACAAAGGAAGATCAGAGCTGCTAATTTATACACAGTGATTTTCTGAAGAAAATCCTTTCAAACTGATTACTGTACATTTTGAAGTAAAAAATGTTTCTTTCATTTGAAAACTAAAAAAAAAAAAATTCCTAACTTTTTTGTTCATCTGCAAATTAAAACCATAACTTATCTGTTGTTGTTTGAGATGTGTTGTGGGCTGGGGTGTTTGGCTGGCTTGGTTTTTGTTTTCTGCTTCTCCCACCAGGTGGTATGCATTCAGGACTGAGTGGCTGAGCATTAGGACCTCACCCTGAACACCTGAGGCTTGTTATCACATGCAGGTCATCAGGACTCACAGCTATGGTGTATTTTGTCTTAATCAGAGATTGCTGCATTTAAACCTTGAATGCACAGTGTGTGATTGCCAGAGACTCGTCCTTGTGAGCAGACGTGTGAGATCGACGTCAGGAGAACAATCTCACCATCACGGACGCAGAGACCGCTCCAGGTTTGACGCCACAGTCTGTGAAGGAGGATTGGGTGAGGTCTCACGGTCTTCAGCACACTTCCTGAGGTAATTCGGTTTTTGGTGACTTTTATGAAGTAATGACAGTGGATTTGGTGTCCCTCACACCTTGTGTTAGTGAGCTGTCACGTTATGCTAATTGTCTAATCAGCTTCTGCTGCAGTGGAGATTTGAACTGAGTTGTTCCGTGCCTGCAGGGTAAGAAGCTGATGTATAGATTTAAGCCAGGAAGTGTTTGCTGATTGCATGCTCCTTTGAGTTGTGTCTCTCTGTGTGGAGTTGGACTCACCTCCATGTTTTCTTTCTTCACAGACTTGGTTTGTCGCGGCCACCTGGGGGGTGTCGGCGGGGTCCCTGGGTCCGAACCGCTGTGGCTCCGGACCGTTTGCGCTGTTGAGAGCGCGCCGTGTTTCCACCTCACCAGACCGTGGACTTTTTAGTTGTTTAGCACTTCACACACTGTTATGTTTATTAAATTCTGTTATCTTTTGAACCGTGCTCTGCTTATTTTATGCTGGGTCCTTTCAAACGCTGGGTCGGTGCTCCGACCGCGTCCGAAACATAACAAGATGAGCTAATTTCTTGCTTAACATGATAATGAACCTTGGACATTTATTTTTAGACAAATAAAATAGCTTGAAAAGTAATTACATTTTTAAGTCTGGTAGATTCATTCAGTCATATCTGCATTTCAACAAGGAAAAAAGACACCGTAAATAAATACAAATATTTATTATAAACACAACAGGAGATGATGTAGCAATGACTACAGGGTGTCTGTTAATTAGGATTTCTAAATGTGACATAAACCTCATGATGAAATCATTTTGTAATTGAGTCATTTCAACATTAATTATGTCTTCGTTGCTATGTGATTACTTTTAATGAAATTATGACAGAGCAATTACTAAAATATGAATTTGACTATTCTAGTGATTGTGAACGCTTTGAAATTGTGCACAATAGGGGCGGGGCTTCTTCTACCTTTGTAAGTGTCTTTCTGGCTGAACTTTGACTTCATGGACATGTTTCATGATTAATTCATGTTGTTGCTCCCGTTTTTTTGTTCAGGGTCGCCACAACGGATACAGCCAGATCCGCATCGGTATTTGGCACAAGTTTTATGCCCTTCCTGATGCCCCTCCAGTGTAACCTGGAGAAACACACAGCCGCTGGTGTTCCAAAGAGGTCTCCAATCCAAGTACTAACCAGGCCCCGCACTGCTTATCTTCTGAGATGCCATGGGGTCAGGCTTACACAAAGCAGACTGGCTGCTTTTATGATTTATTCATAAAATGTTAAAATATCAAAGGAAACAGAAACATGGACAAATAATAAAACAGTTTCTCTTAAAAGAGCCTTTGATTTATTTAGAAGTGTAGCAGCAGGTGTTGGTTTTCAGAGACGACAGGTGAGCAGGACCCTCAGGACATTTAACCAGATGAAGGTCTCCTCTGCGCCTTTGACCACTTGGTGGAGTTGTTGGAGACACTTTCCTCACATTTTGTCCAGCACGTTCAACACAAGTGAAGACGTCAAAATGAGCGACCAACACATTTGATGTAAAAGGCGTTTTACTCTTTTATCCCATAGTCATATTTTTAATGTTGTATATTCCTTTGTCTTAATGTGTGCTTTTCCTTGATTGAAGAAATATTTCCAAAAAGCAATGACACGTTTTTGATAGGTAGCCATTAATGTGAACAAAGTGTACGAGGGCTGTCCATAAAGTATAGGTCCTTTTTATTTTTTTCAAAAACTATATGGATTTCATTCATATGTTTTTACGTCAGACATGCTTGAACCCTCGTGCGCATGCATGAGTTTTTCTACGCCTGTCGGTGACGTCATTCGCCTGTGAGCACTCCTTGTGGGAGGAGTCGTCCAGCCCCTCGTCGGAATTCCTTTGTCTGAGAAGTTGCTGAGAGACTGGCGCTTTGTTTGATCAAAATTTTTTCTAAACCTGTGAGACACATCGAAGTGGACACGGTTCGAAAAATTAAGCTGGTTTTCGGTGAAAATTTTAACAGCTGATGAGAGATTTTGAGGTGATACTGTCGCTTTAAGGACTTCCCACGGAGCGAGACGTCGTGCAGCACTCCCAGGCGGCGTCGTCAGTCTGTTTCAAGCTGAAAACCTCCACATTTCAGGCTCTATTGATCCAGGACGTCGTGAGAGAACAGAGAAGTTTCAGAAGAAGTCGGTTTCAGCATTTTATCCGGATATTCCACTGTTAAAGGAGATTTTTTTTAACCCCCCCCCCCCGCATTTGTCATTAAGCATGAAATTGTCCAGGTTGCATTGTGAAAATAATAATAATCATTTGTGAAACTTATTGCATGCTTACAATTTGCACAGTCAACATTTTGCACAACCCATATTGGTGGTCAGTTGCTAATCACACCTCGAGAAACACCTTAAACTGTGTCCTTCATTTTCTTTATAATTCACGGAGTGTAGGCAGTGCTGAAATTTGATGACAGAGAGAATTTCTGCTGTGAAATCTGCAAAAAACAGCATTTCATGAGGATGGAGATAAGACTAGTGTTTCCAGTGTGACAGCAATACTTTAGGGAAACCTCTGTGGACAGGAGAAAAAAAAAAATTTAAAGCTTACGTACTGAGCTGTTTTCTCCAACATACACAGGCTGTAAAATTTCACTGTGCTTTGCTACTTTTGGTGAGAGCAGTAATCCAGATAGAACCCAAGCTGTCCGGCACAAGGTTGGTCTTTGTGTGAAAATCCTATGTGGGCACCACAGTATTTTTAGGCAGGCTAATCTGTCTTTGAATCATCCAATGCTGACACACTGACAAGGAAATGCAACACACCAAAGAATCATTATGCTCTAATCACACCATACATTTAAAGCAAAAGCTGTCATGAATTTCCAGAAACCATTTACTTTCTATATGAAACACACCAACTGATGGACAGAAATGGAGGTTGTGTCTCTTTGTCTGTCTGTCTGTCGACATAATCAAACAAGACAGATCATTTAGTTGCAAAAAACTAAATATTTTACAATCATGTTGCAGTGGTACATAGAGCTCCATAGAAAATACAGAACAGAAAATCTGCATTTGCAGTTTTTGTTTTTACTACGGTACTGCTTGTTATGTGTCGGACGCAGCTCGGAGAACCGACCAGCGTTTGAAAGACCCAGTATGAAATAAGCAGAGCACGGTACAAAGGCTAACTGAATTTAATACATAACAGTGATACAAAAAAAACAAAGTGCGGTCTGGCGTGGTGCGCTCCCAGCAGCGCTAACGGTCCGGAGCCAGAAGCTGTTCGGACTCAAGGACCCCGCCGACACCCCCCAGGTGGCCGCAACAAACCGAGTCTGTGAAAGAAGGAACCATTATGTGAGTCCACACTCTACACACAGAGAGAACACTTAAAGGTGTACAAACAGCAAACACTTCCTGGCTTGATTACTAATCAACTTCCCAACCTGCAGGCATGGAACATCCAGTTCACAAAACTCCACTGCAGTGGAAGTCGATACATGACTAACATACAGCTCAATATCATAAAGGTGTGAGGGACACCACATTTACTGACTGTATAAATGTTAGTCACAAAATCTAACGTACCTCAGGAAGTGTGCTGACGAGCGTGAGACCTCACCCCCTCCTCTTTCCCAGACCGTGCATCAAACCTGGACGTTCTCTGCATCCATTGATGATGAGATGGCTCCCGAGACGACGATCTCACCCGTCTGGTCACAAGGTCGAGTCTCTGGCAAATACACACTGTGCACTCCAGTCTTAAATGCCACCATGTTCCAATCCATGCAGATGCACCACAGCTGTGAGTCCTGATGAGCCGCAGGTGATCAGCCTCAGGTGATCAGGGTGAGGTCCTGATAAACTCAGCAACACAGCCACTCAGTTCCAAATGCAAGCCACCTGGAAGGAGAAGCAAAGGACAGAAACAAAAAGGCAGCCAGGCCCCCCCAGCCATATAACACTGCTGCTGTTTTCATCTGCTGGTTGAAAATGTTCTGTTTCTTCCCAGAGTTGCTGTTTTTTAATAACTCAACCACACTGAGCAGTTTTGTTCCTGGATTTATATCAGAAGCTGCATATCATAGGTGACCACTAATGAGAGAAATCTCAGCAGAGAGGTTTAATTAATCTTATCGCAAACTAGTGCAACAACATGTTATGATCGTTCCTTCCTCAAGAAGCACTAATTGCTTTCAGAAGGGATAACGTTTGGCTCAGAGTAACTTTTATTGCAAGATTGGAATATATAATGCATAAGAGGATAAGATGCTGAAGAATGAAAATGATTTGATAGAGTAATGCACCATTCCTACTTTTTCTTGTTTTTAACGAATTTTGATACTAAACTGGTGGCAATACAGAAGACTCATTCAATGCAGACATTAGTGTTCTTTTTTTGTTGTTGTTTTTTACAACACTAACATCCTGGTTGTCATCATATTTCTACTAATAAATCAGCAACAGAATGGCACAGAGACTTCATTCGACCACTTCCGGAACCTACACCTCTTGTTTCCATCCCTGTTCTAGACGATTTTTGCCTCACAGGTAACTCTACAGCCTGGAGAAGGTCACATGGTTTTGTCTCTGTCTCGCTATACCTGTTGCTTGAACAGGCTCATTCAGAGAGCACTATCGCTCTGTCCGAGAGTCAGCAGGGTCACACTGCCACTAAACCCTCATAAATGCTAAAAAATAGTGCAACACTAAAATAACATCAGCCATATGAGCATTTTGTTCTTTATAACTTGCAGTTGTTTAATTAATTATTAAGATCCTATTGTCTTATGTAGGGTTGCGTATCGAGAACCAGTTATTTTTGGGTATCGTTAAGAAATGATTCGATCCACCGACATCAATAGCCTTTTTGCTTAACGATAACCTTATTGGTCCATCAGAGCAGCCGTTGTTTGTTAGGGGTGTTTGTTGGGAAAATGATCACGTCTCTGTGTTTATTACAGAATCCCTGCAGGGTCTGTAATCAACCGTTTGTGCAGCGCGGCTCTTCTTTGAAGCTTGAAGCAATGATGCATTGATCCAACCCGCTGCTTCGTTGATTCTTTGTGTTATTTCGCTTTATCTTAATTTTTCCCCGCTAAAACCCCAAAGAGCATATGTCTGTGAGTAATATTTATGTGTATTATGTTAAACCGACCTGTTATGGTCTTCTGAAACAGTTGATAACGTGTTAGCATGTCTATGGCATTTTCAATGTTAAAATTAGCATTAAGCTGTTAGCATCTCAGCACGTTTGAATTTGTTTTCTGTATAATAATTAATGACAGCGTTTGTTGTCATAAAAGAGTCAAATGCATTACAAATTGTAATATTTTTTACATTTATTTTTGTTTATATATTAATAATAATAATAATAGCAACAACAATAGTAATAATAACTAATAATGCTACAATACAATTTTAGAGAAAGAGACAAAAAGAACCTGATTAAAAACACAACAGAAAATATAAAACCAACCAACAATGAACATAAATAAATAAATATAGATATAAATAAGTGTTTCCTGTGAACATCTAGTGACTCTTACACCTCCACTTCATCCTTGTTTTATTAATGAATAATGAAAGGTGGGTTTTTTTCTCACCAAAATGGATGCTGCACTCACTGCAGTTTATTGTCTGGAATAGTCCCAGATTGCATTTCAGAGCTTCTACAATTCAAACTTTTTCATGTGGGTGGTGGTGGGGGGTAATTTGGGGTTTCAGCTTTTTTTGTTTTTCACCACTTTCATCCCTGAATATGTCAATCGTGAGTCACTTTTGTGCAGATTAAAGTCACTAATTGGGACTCCTGTCTGAATCGTCCTCCGTTCTATTCACACAGCTCCAAACGCTGCGCAGCTCTCTGCTGAGTCAAGTAAGAATGATAGAGTCCAGTCGGAATTAAAAACTTCAAAGCAAAACGCCATTTAAATCAAATGACACCTCTTTCCAAATGTTGTAATACAAACTGCAAACGATCAAAGCATTTTTTTTCCTTCCAAAATGAGGCATCCTGCGCTGACGTGCAGCAGCCGGCTGATCTCAGCTCAGAGGTACGGAGAGACATTCATGCCAAAATGTCTGAAAGGAAATGCTTTTGACAAAAACTACAGATTTTGTTTATTTTTATTTATGTCCAGAGATCAAGGATACAGTGACCAATGTCATATTTATTTACTTTAAGACTCAATAAAATGCTGTTGACAGAAAACCTGTAAAGCCTACTTTCAGTACACAGAAAATTCACAAGAGGTATTGATAAGGGAATCGATAAGGAATCGGCTCGATAAGCAGAATCGATAATGGCAATATCAATAAAATCTTATCAATACCCATCCTTAGTCTTATGTACAATTTGTACATGTTCAATAAAGCCCCTCTATTAATCAATCAATCAATCATAAACAATATTTACATTTGAATGGCGTCTGCAGAAGGCTTTGCGTGTGTGTTTACATGAGCTTTTAACAATAGCGGAAGTTGTGCAAATCAATGAATATTTGTAAATCGAATATACAGATGCACAGACATGTCTGTATAGCCTGAAGACAGAAAACATCAACCTGGAAATTGGAGTGATTTTATTTTACCTTTATTTTATACTGCTATACATTTTCTTTTCATATAATACACTACTTTTTTGAACTTTTTCATATATTACACTACATTTTTGAACCAGAGACTTTGGACTGTACGAGGTCTATTAGAAAAGTATCCGACCTTATTATTTTTTTCAAAAACCATATGGATTTGAATCACGTGTGATTACATCACACATGCTTGAACCCTCGTGGGCATGCGAGAGTTTTTTCATGCCTGTCGGTTACGTCATTCGCCTGTGGGCAGTCTCTGAGTGAGGAATCGCCCACCCTCTCGTCGATTTTTTCATTGTTTAGGAATGGCTCAGAGACTGCTGCTTTGTTTGATCAAAATTTTTTAAAAACTGTAAGGCACAACTGAGTGGACACCATTCGATAAATTCAGCTGGTTTTCTGTAAAAATTTTAACGGCTGATGAGAGATTTTGGTCTGGTAGTGTCGCCAATCTGCGCTTCGAGGCGGCAGCGTCTCGCCGTTTCAAGTTGACAACTTCCACATTTCAGGCTCTGTTGACCCAGTAAGTCGTCAGAGAACAGAGAACTTTCAGAAGAAGTCGGCATGAGGAGTTTATTCGGACATTCCATTGTTAACGGACATTTTGTAATGAAAGAACGTGCGGGCAGAGTCGCATGTCGGGCCGGACCCGACCGCGGGGGGTCGCGACAGGAAAAACACCTCCGTTGGAAACCTTAACGGGCAAGTTGGAACATGCCCAAGCTGTTAAACAATTTCTCAGTTACTCACTTGTTGAACGCCATCAAAAGCCGCCTGAATTTTACAAATGGTTTTCAACACGGAGGTGTTTTTCCTGTCGCGGGCGCACACAGATTCGCCGAGTCATCACGGAAACGACTCGGCGAATTTGCGCGCACGTCTTTCATTAAAAAATGGCCTTAAACAGTGGAATGTCTGCATAAAGTCCTCATGCCGGCCTCTTCTGAATCTTCTCTGTTCTCTCACGACGTCCTGGGTGAATTAAGCCTTAAATTAGGATGTTTTCAGGTCGAAACAGGCCGACGACGGCGCCTGGAAGCCTGCACGACGTCCCGTTCCGTGGGACATCCTTACACCGACAGAAACACGCCATGATCTCTCATCAGCCGTTAAACTTTTCACCGAAAACCAGCTTAATTTCTCGAATAGTGTCCACTTGGATATTCCTAACAGGTCCAGAAAAAATTTTGATAAAGCAACGCACGCCATCTCGAGCAGCGTGTGAAACAAAGGAATTCAGCCGAGAGCGCGGGACCACATCTCACTCAAGGCCTGCCCACAGGGAAATGACGTCACCGACACGCGTGAAAAAACTCACGCATGCGCACGAGGGTTCAAGCATGATTGGTGTAATCGCACATCATTCAAATCCATATAGTTAAAAAAAATAAATAAAAGGGTCGGTTTATTGTCTAATAGACCTTGTACATGTTACATTGACAATAAAGACTCTGTATGCGTATCTTTGGTAAACCCATCACAGCAACAAAGCAGTTTGTCCACATGAATAAAAGTATGCTTTTCAACAAAGATTTGAAGAATTTTCTAGCCATATTGCAACATAGGTGTTGCAATAATTTGAACAGTTGACCCCAAGTATTTGAGATCATCTACTTTCACCACCTCAACTGCTTGTACTATTCCACTGGGTTCTCTTTCATTCACACACATACTGTGTCTTGCTCCTGCTGACTTTCCTTCCCCTTCTCTCCAGAGTGTATCTCCACGTATTCAGGTTAGTCTCATCCTGCTCTCCACTTTCATTATAGATCACAGTGTCATCAGCAAACATCATAGTCCATGAAGACTCCTGTCTGATCTCGTTCATCAACCTGTTCATCACCACTGCGAACAAGAAAGGACTCAGAGCTGATCCTTGGTGTAATGCAAACTCCACCATGAATGCATGTCATTTCGACTGCGCATCTCACTGCTGTCACACTGTCCTTATACACATCCTGCACCACCCTCACATACTTCTCTGCCACTCCAGACTTCCTCATGTAATACTACAAATCTTCTCTTGCACCCTGTCATAAGCTTTCTTGAAATACACAAACATAAAATGCAACGCGTTCCACCCTTCTATATACTGCTCCATCAACACTCTCAGAGCAAACATTGCATCTGTGGTCTCGCATGAAACCATATTGTTGTTCACAGATGTTTACCTGCTTTCTAAGTCTATCTTCTACTACTCTTTCCCATAAATTCATGCTGTGGCTACTTTATACCTCTGTAATTACTGCACTTCTGCACGTCACCCTTGTTCTTAAAAATACGAATCAGCACACTTCTCCACTTCTCATGCATCATCTCACTTTAAAAGATTTTATTACACAGTCTCGTTTGCAATTCCACTGCCATCTCTCGTAAATATTCCCATGCCTCCGCTGGAATTTCATCTGGACCAATTGCCTTCCCACTCTTCATCCTCTTTATAGCTGCCCTCACTTCTTTCTTACAAATCCCCAGTACTTCCTGGCTTACTCTCTCCATATCATTCAGCCTTCTCTCTCTCTCATTTACTTGATTCATCAGCTCCTCAAAACATTCCCTCCACTTTCTCAACACACTCTTCTCACTTTTAAGCACATTACCATCTGCATCCTTTATTAGCCTAACCTGCTGCACATCCTTTCCAGCTTGGTCCCTTTGTCAAATAATGAACCAAATAATTAATAAATACATGTACACGAATGAAGAAAATCTAATTCTGGGGTTTGATCTGTATTGGCCTGAATATAAAATGACCACAATTAAAAGATGACCCAATTTCAAGATGTACGAGTATATTTGGAAAATACTCTGTGAAGACTAAATCTCTCTTTATTATGCTTGTAAAAAAGCACATTTAGAGATTACAAAATTAGCTTAGATCCCATACATAGCAGTGCAAACTGGCGTACGTTGGCTCCTCAGCTCATCATGTCAAATCAGTCAGTTAATTCTCCAGTGGCAGAACTTTCTGAACATACTCACCAATTACAGAATGATGTAACACACTCTAAGGAATTTCTGGATGGTGAAATGCCCAAGCGTCAGACATTTCCCCGTAAAGGGACAAGAGAATTGACAATGGATAATTTAAGAGTTGTTAAAAAAAAAAAAAACTGTTTAAATGGCTAGAGACAAAAATAATGAGAGGCTGGTCCAAAATATGCATAAAGCACCAGTCTGTGTTACAGAGTCTGGTCCGAGGGCAAGAAAGGTGGCAGAAAAAGTGCAAGACGTTTTGTGATTCTGCTGCTCTCTTTATGAAGATAACATCTCTCCTGATGCAGTTTCAACAGTGAAAAATAATAACATGGGTGCATTGTTGCAATAAAATTGTGATGGAGCAGCAGTAAGTGCTTTGTGTGCTTGTACAAATACCTATATAATAGTCCCGAGGGGCAAAACTCCTTTCAGGTTTACTTGGCACCATCTACTGTTATGGACATATGTGACATACAAAAGACTAGATTCTGAATATAAAACAAACCCCTTTTACAGAAGTATTTCAAAGATATCTCATATTTGGGCTGATACAGTACTTCATTAATCAACTGCAACGCTTTATGATCTGTTTCCAAACTTTTGAACAGTAATGTAACTATTAATGTGACTGAATGAAAAAACTCATACAACCTTGGGTGAGGTACAGTATATATATATATATATATATATATATATAGATAGATAGATAGATAGATAGATAGATAGATAGATAGATAGATAGATAGATAGATAGATAGATAGATAGATAGATATGTGTGTGTGTCAATTTAGCGGCAAATTTGATTAAAATAATATTATAATAATATAATATATATATATATATAATATCTACACTGCTCTCAAACATTCTGCAAGTGTATGAATAACACTTAAAATATAGAAAGGAATGCACAAACCCCATATTTCACCCATATTGGCCTCTCTTCATTGGCTTCCTGTTAATTCTAGAATAGAATTTAAAATTCTTCTTCTTACTTATAAGGTTTTGAATAATCAGGTCCCATCTTATCTTAGGGACCTCGTAGTACCATATCACCCCAATAGAGCGCTTCGCTCTCAGACTGCAGGCTTACTTGTAGTTCCTAGGGTTTGTAAGAGTAGAATGGGAGGCAGAGCCTTCAGCTTTCAGGCTCCTCTCCTCTGGAACCAGCTCCCAATTCGGATCAGGGAGACAGACACCCTTTTCTACTTTTAAGATTAGGCTTAAAACTTTCCTTTTTGCTAAAGCTTATAGTTAGGGCTGGATCAGGTGACCCTGAACCATCCCTTAGTTATGCTGCTACAGACTTAGACTGCTGGGGGGTTCCCATGATGCATTGAGTGTTTCTTTCTCTTTTTGCTCTGTATGCACCACTCTGCATTTAATCATTAGTGATTGATCTCCGCTCCCCTCCACAGCATGTCTTTTTCCTGATTCTCTCCCTCAGCCCCAACCAGTCCCAGCAGAAGACTGCCCCTCCCTGAGCCTGGTTCTGCTGGAGGTTTCTTCCTGTTAAAAGGGAGTTTTTCCTTCCCACTGTTGCCAAGTGCTTGCTCACAGGGGGTCATTTTGACCGTTGGGGTTTTTCCGTAATTATTGCCTTGCAATATAAAGCGCCTTGGGGCAACTGTTTGTTGTGATTTGGTGCTATATAAATAAAATTGATTTGATTTGACAAACAAAATCTCAAAAAGCATTTCTGTTCCGCTTTAATTTCCACTGGCCACCTTTTGAAAGGTGGATGAAAAATCTTCTCAAGTTCATGTTGAACATCGTGAATGCAGTGTGCATTTGTGATCATACAATCTAACATCACTGTGTCAAATTCCTGAAATCCTTCACATATACCGGTAACTATGACAAAATTCTGAAAATGACATCACAACTTTGAAAATTACTTGCTCCTTGACATTATGGGGTGTCAGAATGGCATACCATTGAATTTTAATCTAGTTTCAAAGAAACCAGAGGCCACCACAATAAGACCTTTACTAAAGATGACCAATTTCAGTCTGGAAACACGTTATGCACATGTATGTATGTGGAACTCTGTACATGGAAAATTTTATACCATTGCAATGATAAAACTCTATGAAACTATGCAGTACCAGTGCACCACAGGGTCAGTTATGGCAATTAGAGTTTTGCCTGCATTGACATGAGTAACACTGAAACAGAGGTTGAAACTGATAAGGGCAAATGGTGACTGATGCCATGTGTTCTTTTTTGTGTATGATAAAATAGCTGCACATTATGTCTGAACTGCGTTATTGCATCTATATGCATATACTGCATGCTAAACTCGATATCATTAATAGGGGCAGGGCATTGTGAGACAGGCTTTGGATGATCCTCTATGGGAGAAGGCTCATCCTAATTTGTCGCAGTCGATGCGCCGATGTGGTGCCCCTGAGCTTTGGTGGTAAGATGGGCCCTGATGTGTTGCTGTTGGTTTAGACTGTCAGAGGAACTGGCAGGGAGCGTGTATGCAACTCCACAGATAACAGCCCAAAACTGTCCATAAGGGCCTCTAAAACCCTGCAAATTAGCCTGCAAATGAGCCAGAGAATATCTCTACTAATCCATGATCTGAGCGGAGACTTTGCCAAAAAAGTAAACAAATAAATAACTTCACAAGAACTACTGGGGGTGGAAATAACCCGGCACAGCGCTGGGAAACCACCAGTGATTTCTTTGAAGCATCATTTCGCCTGATAGTCTGCTGCTGTGAACACTGCAAAAAATAAAAAAATAAATAAAAATGCTTCCATGTTGTGCCGTTGCAATGAAATTACAAGTGACAATATTACAGAAAGCAGTCGTCTCAGTAATGATCAGAGGCTGTTTCTCTGTCACAGATGCCAAAAAAGCAATGAAGCGTCGAGGTAATACTGTTTTACAAAAATCATTTTGTCGTTGCAGAACAACCAAATCAATTGTAAATCACTATTGTGTGTTTCTGTTTTTAAAAACAATATATGCATATTTGGTACCTACTATTTTAACTTAGCAAATAAAACAACAAGCCTGCAGCAACAACAGTCTGTAAGAATCGCTTTCATTATCTCCCATTCTTTGATCTCAATACCGAGTCCCAACTCACTTGTACCCCAATATTTGCATATGGAAGCTGTTTATTATCATGAGCAAATATATAATATATATATATATATATATATATATATATATATATATATATATATATATATAATGAATTAAACTGCCTGTGAGAGATTGTTTTTTTTTAATCTGACTGAAACTTAAATTCAAGTAAAAGCAATTTGAAAGGAATACTTTGGGCAGGGTGGGTGGCCAAGTGGTGAGAGTGCTTGGTTTCAGTGAGGAAGGTTCTCGCTTCAAATATTTGCACATTTCAAAAAAGCTGGGACAGTGGTATGTTTATAAAGTTTATCAGTTTGAACATTAAATATCTTGTCTTTGTGGTGTATTCAATTGAATATAGGTTGAAGAGGATTTGCAAATCATTGTATTCTGTTTTTATTTACATTTCACACAACGTCCCAACTTCATTGGAATTGGGGTTGCACTTAGGGTCCTGTGTCACTGGGCTGGAACAGCCTGCGAATGGCATTTGTGAGGGAAATTGCTTGATTTCACATGAGGTTCGCTGCGTGGTGCTCTTCCCTCACTTCACTCGCAGGGTGTTACCAGCGTTGCACCTGGATTTTGAACTTTTCAAAGTTGACGAGACGACAAGGCTCCTCCCAATATGCTCCCACAGCCATCACTGCCGTTATGCGACCCTCTGAATGTACTCGTTGCAACCTTTAACATAAGAGATTCATGAGGGAACTATGGGAGAGGTGAAGGGGGGAGGGCTGGGCCACACGCACAAGCTGTGGGGGAGCATGCTACAATAGCGGAGATGACTAGAGAGGCACAGCCGCTTCAAGTAGCCTGGCCACAGTTGCAGTGGACATCAGGACTTCTGGACTTTTGTCTTTATTGTTTTTATTTTTCTTTTTACTGAGGCGCACCATTCTGCAGGAGTGGAACACAGTGCTGTGTCACTTTAAATCTTAATCTGGAGCGCTCACTGTGTCTACCCCCCACCCCCCCGTCTCTCCCTCTCTCTTTCTCTCTCCCTCTCATGTTCTCTCAGGCTCTCTCTCTCTCTCTGAAGACATGCGGTGGGAGTTCTTTGATGTGCTTGTTGTGAGGAACGCACGGACAGTGAGGAAATATGATGACATGCTTTCATTATACAGCACACTCCTCAGATCCAGCTCCATCAGCGCACATAAGTGTCTTTACCCAGGAAAATCTTTCTGCTAAATGCTGTGCCATGGAAATGTGACATCATATGTCTATCAGAGCCAAAATGCAGGAGTACGGAGGAAGACGTATCGTACCAAATCAATGGGCAGCTCCACCTCGGATTAGATGTGAACACCTCAAGTGGAAAAAACACAAGGACACAGCCGAAGGGATTTACAATGTTATTGCCGAATAAACAAGTCAAATTAAAGGAGGCACAGCCCTGAAGAGCTGCTGAACATCACTGTGTCACAGATTAAAAGGCTGTTCTAGCACATGAACAATCGCTGCGCACTGATCATGGAACCAATGTGACCCTTAATTGGAGTAAATGTATAGAAAATGGATGGATTATATACTGGAAATGGAAGATAGGACACTAGATCCAGCAGAGACATCATTCTACAAATCGGTGAGTGGGCTGCAGGCTTTATTATTTTTAGTATTTTTTATTAATTATTAATTTATTAGTTATTTTATTTTACTTTGCCATTATTTGGAATAGTGGAGGAATTTACACAGTGTATTCACATGAATAAAAGCAGTATAATAAGAGCTGAACACTTTGCCTGAAAACATGTCATTCATCTTCACCTGCAAGTGGCCACTTCAGTGAGATACCAACTGCGACACTGTCCCTCGTTCACATGTTTGGTCACTAATTCGCATCTCCCATTGCTCTCCAACAGTCACGCCCAGTGAGATAGGACTCTGACCCCAGTCTGGGTCCACTCCTTCTGAAGCTCTGGAATTGGCTTTGCTTTACAATCTTCTCAAGGCTGTGTTAGTCCCTGTTGCTTGTGTATCTTTTCCGATCACACTTTTTCCCTCCAGTCAACATTCCATTAATATTCTTTAATCCAGAACTCTGAACAGCCAGAGCTTTCAGTAATGACCTTCTGTGGCTTAACCTCCTTGTGGAAAGTGTCCATGAGTGTCCTCTGGACAACTGTCACTTCATCAGTCTTCCCCATGGTTGTGGTTGTGTGTGCTGAACCAGATTTGAGAGACTCATGGTATTCATACTGCACAAAAAGTGACTTGAAATAAAAAATTCTAATATTTTGAGATATGCATTTTCAATATTTTGGAGCTATAGGCCATAACTGTCAAAATAAATAAATAAAAAAGATTTCAACATTTTAGTTTCTATTGACTGAAACTACAATATGTAAAATGTTCACTCTCTTGCCGCGTTCACACCGAACGCCACGTGACGCCACAAATTTGCGTCCCTTGCCTAGCAATGGACACGCCACCATCGCCTGGTGTGTCGCTCTGCTTGGGCGGAAACTTTCGCTTCGAAAATTCACCCTAATGCATCATCAAATAGGAGGAGCTTCCATTACGCTCACCGTCAAGTCAACATGGCGGACCATGATCACACGGAGCAAGTTGCTCTGCTCTATTTGTTGTGGAAAGCTGACAAATGTCGCCAGCGGCGCCGTCCCTGGGTTCGCAACATCCCCATGAGACGTTCCCAATTTTGGGAGTTTCATCATTTGCTGGAGGAGCTGTGTCTGGATGACGGCCACTTTTAGCGGTACTTCCACCTGTCCAGGACCCAGTTTGAGGACCTCTTGTCCCGTTCGCGCGCGCACATGTGAACAATTAAAAAAAGAACTGGCTGCCACTGCAGTTCCTCGCTCTCCCTTCCACCATTGGTTTTATTATACATCTGGTAGTTAATAAAATTATCTTCACTTGACAATTTGTTCGCACGCGCACATGTGAACAAAGAAAAAAAACTGGCTGCTGCTGCAGTTCCCCCGCAAACTCTGCCATAATTGTGTTAAATAAAGGACAAAAGGGACATACAGTAGTGTTCAGAATAATAGTAGTGCTATGTGACTAAAAAGATTAATCCAGGTTTTGAGTATATTTCTTATTGTTACATGGGAAACAAGGTACCAGTAGATTCAGTAGATTCTCACAAATCCAACAAGACCAATCATTCATGATATGCACACTCTTAAGGCTATGAAATTGGGCTATTAGTAAAAAAAAAGTAGAAAAGGGGATGTTGACAATAATAGTAGCATTTGCTGTTGACGCTACAAACTCAAAACTATTATGTTCAAACTGCTTTTTTAGCAATCCTGTGAATCACTAAACTAGTATTTAGTTGTATAACCAGTTTTTCATGATTTCTTCACATCTGCGAGGCATTAATTTTGTTGGTTTGGAACCAAGATTTTGCTGGTTTACTAGTGTGCTTGGGGTCACTGTCTTGTTGAAACACCCATTTCAAGGGCATGTCCTCTTCAGCATAAGGCAACATGACCTCTTGAAGTATTTTGACATATCCAAACTGATCCATGACACCTGGTATGCGATATATAGGCCCAACACCATAGTAGGAGAAACATGCCCATATCATGATGCTTGCACCACCATGCTTCACTGTCTTCACTGTGAACTGTGGCTTGAATTCAGAGTTTGGGGGTTCTAAACAATGTCTTGAACGTCCCATTTTCCTCAGGCTTTCAAACAGAAAAGCATGTTCAACAAGTGCTGGCTTCATCCTTAAATAGGGGATAACTGATTCACACCTGTTTGTTCCACAAAACTGACGAACTCACTGACTGAATGCCACACTACTATTATTGTGAACACCCCCTTTTCTACTTTTTTTTTACTAATAGCCCAATTTCATAGCCTTAAGAGTGTGCATATCATGAATGCTTGTGTTATGTGTCGGACGCGGGCGGAGAACCGACCAGCGTTTGAAGTCGGACCCAGTATAAAATAAGCAGAGCACGGTACAAAGGATAACAGAATTTAATAACATAACAGTGAGTGCTAAATAATAACAAATGAGTGCGCAGTCTGGCGAGGTGGAATAACTGTGCGCTCCCAACAGCACAAACGGTCCGGAGCCAGAACAGTTCGGACCGAAGGACCCCGCCGACACCCCCCAGGTGGCCGCGACCAACCGAGTCTGTGAAAGAAGAAACCATCATGTGAGTCCACCACTCCACACACAGAGAGACCACTCAAAGGTGTACATAAACAGCAAACACTTCCTGGCTTAATCACCAATCAGCTTCCCACCCTGCAGGCATGGAACACCCAGTCCAACTCTCCACTGCAGTGGAAGCTGATTAAATGACTAACATAACAGCTCAATATAATAAGGTGTGAGGGACACCACATTTACTGACTGTACTCATGTTAGTCACAAAACCTAAAGTACCTCAGGAAGTGTGCTGACGAGCGTGAGACCTCACCCCCTCCTCTTTCACAGACCATGGCATCAAACCTGGTATGGTCTCTGCATCCATGATGATGAGATGGCTCTCTAGACGACGATCTCACCCGTCTGGTCACAAGGTCGAGTCTCTGGCAAATACACACTGTGTACTCCAGACTTAAATGCAACCATGCCCCAATCCATAAAGATGCACCACAGCTGTGAGTCCTGACGAGCTGCACATGACCAGCCTCAGGTGATCAGGGTGAGGTCCTAATAACTCAGCCACACAGCCACTCAGTCCTGAACGCATGCCACCTGGAAGGAAAAACAAAAGACAGAGAACAGAAGACAGAAACAAAAGGCAGCCAGGCACCCCAGCCATACAACAGCTTGGTCTTATTAGATTTGTGAGAATGTACTGAATCTACTGGTACCTTGTTTCCCATGTAACAATAAGAAATATACTCAAAACCTGGATTAATCTTCTTAGTCACATAGCACTACTATTATTCTGAACACTACTGTAGGTACTGCTCACAGGCCGAATGCCAGAGACATGACGTCCACATCAAGTATAAACTCCAGACATCTCCACGTCACTCCATATCCAGTCCCTGATTCGTCATCGTGGCGTGACAAGACAAAAAAATTCAGATTTTTCAACTTGGGGAAGAGGGCAATGCGACGCATGCGATATCGCGCCACAAATGCGTCAATTGCTCAAAATCGCTTTATTCGCGTTGCTTTATTTGTATCCATGGCGTTGCATTATGGCACCACAACGCGTCCTTCCATAGGGATTACATGGCAACCTCTCGCCGCCGTTGCTCGCGTAGCATCCGGTGTGAACGCGGCATCTGAAATACCTGACAAAAATACTGAACATTTTCATGATATTCTAATATTTTGAGCTGCACCTGTATATAAATAAATTGAATTGAAATGAGGAAGTAACCCCAAATTGACACCCACGAATGAAAAAAATGTGTGTTCTAAAGGTCAACCAGAACCTCAGGATCTCAAATAATGGACTGATGAAGAAGCTGAAGTTATCAGATATAAATATGATCAGTGTTATCGTCCATCTATAACACTGGTCAACAAAACATTTTTTTTCTTGCATGGACTTTGAGAACTGATTTACGGGTAATTTTGGGGTGCTGAATCCAAAAGGGGCAGAATATATAAGACTTGTTCTTCCAAACTGCTCCTTTTCGTTCAATGGTTTGCAATGTTTTGTTGATTTTGCTTTTCTGTTTTTCTTTTAAATGAATGAAATAAATCCTCAATACAAATCTGAGCTCAAATTTCCTCTATCGCATCACATGTTTTTGCAATCTGCATGTTCCTTATTGATAAATTACATAAAAGTTGCTCATTCACTCACAAGTTTGACACCACTAATCATGCACAAAAGCAGTTTCAAAAGCATAGTTTTTAAACTAGGTTTGCGAAATGTGAGCTTCAATGCTTGATACAAAAAATATGTTTTCATATCTCAAAAACATGATGTGACTGGCAAAAACAAACACCAGATTCGGATTCAGCACCCCCAAATTACCCAACATCCGTTGAAAAACTCCATGGAAGGAAAATTGTGTTGGCCAGTGAAATAGTGCTCTAGATCACTGTAACCCAAGGAGGAAATCATTATTTTGAAGTAGGCAAAAAGGGAGACAAATGTTTACAGATGACCACAAGGGCAAAGACCTTTTAATGCCAAATTTTGATGGGATGCATGAGAAGTAAAGAACCCACAATGTAACGCAAAATAAGGCATTATGAATACTAATTAATACATCAAAGTATAATGGGAAGTGACCCACATTATTTTTACCCAAGGCCAACATATGGCCATCGGGTATTGTGAAGACTTGGCGTCCACCCGTCTGTCTGTCTGTATTAACCTTGACCTATTTTAAGAGGCATTATAAGAGGTTAAAAAGTTACATTCTAATTGAATCTGTTCTGCTTTGTTTGCCAGCCAATCAGAGTAGAACTGCACCGTGACGTCAGTGGCTCGTCTCTTCAAAACCGCGTTGCTTTGTGTTTATATGCATGTCTCTTATATATTATGTAAAAGCTAGCAAGAAATAAACACTTCTAAAACCAAAAATGCCGTTTCTGAACCTAATAACACCTCTTATTTCACGGATGTTAGCATGGTGAAGTCACAGGCTGGTAGCTACCTGCAAAACTCTGTTTCCTCTATAATATATCCTCTTTGTCATATATTATGTAAAAGATAGCAAGAAATAAACACTTCTAAAACTGAAAGCGCTCTTTTTGTAACCTGATTACAAATTTTGCAGCATTAGCGTACATGCTAATTTCCGCTAACTCAAAGCTAACCTCCTACGGAACTACGTAAATTTGTCTCTTCAATACCAGCAAATGCACAGAGGGTTATCTACAAATATTACTTCACTTGCATAATTTAAAGGTCATGTACACGCACATGCAATGTTAAAACATAAATATTGTTTTTGATTGACTGATTATTAGAGGGGCTTCATTGAACATGTACAAATTGTATGTAAGACAACAGGATCTTAATAATTAATTAAACTGCAAATTATAAAGGACACATGGCTCATACAGCCGAGGGTATTTTAGAATTGCGTTGTATTTAAAATTAAATATCATGTACAATGATTTGGGGCTCTCCTTAAAACAGTGTTTAATTAAAATGGATACTTTCACATATTTTTTAAAAAATGTTTAAAGCAGTGGAAAATGCTGTTCACATAAAATTAGCAATGTTTACCTGCATTCAGTGATTATAAAGGGGGTTTAAAGGCCCATAATGAAGTGTGGCTAAGTCATCCCTAATATAATATAAATATATTTATTTGTTCAGAACAGAGATCAGTGATTTATATGTATGGGAAGGGGCTGAGATACACCAGGGCTGTGCCAGGTGGTCACGAGCCAAATGTGGGCTGGGCCAAGGTGGTGAGTCTGAGTGAGCTCCAACATCCCAAAAAAAATATTGATTTTTTCTTTTGCTGAAAGCTGTGACTCAGGAGGAACCAATTGCTCTGAAAACTGCGGGGCTAGAGCTGCTTGGGGGGGAAACAAATAAATAAATCAGCCAAGGTGGGATGTTAGTCTGCTACAGCAAATGAGTAGGAGTAAGGAAATACTTTAATAGTAAATAAATAGAAAATACTTTATTAATTTATGTGTAGACATTTTAAAAACTGTAAAAATAAATTATGTACACAGTACACCCCCCCAATCATCCATCACTATGTTTTACTGTAGACCTCTCGACCCGCCAAACAAGTTAGACATCATCCAAAACTATTATTTGTTAAATATCATTATGTATACCTTAAAACAGTGTAACAGGTGTAACAGGTCTTGTGCATCCCGCATCGGACTTTTCAGCCACCAGAGGGCTTGTAGAAAATAAACTAAAAAAAAAAAAAAAAAAAAAAAGGCCTTCCCACTATCCTCGCAAGCGAGGAAACTGCCAACAACAACAACCTTAAAACAGCTCTGGAGAGTAAATGTGACTGAACCTATTGCATAAAGTGATGTTTGTATGTTAAAAAGTCAACCTGAAGAGAGTATCTACAGCAAAATCCAACTTTCGCCAGTCTTTTAAATATGCATTGATTTCAACTAAAGATAAAATGCACACAATAATACAGACACAGTGCACTCAGTACCAAATAGATTTTTCTGTAGTTGCATTGAACAATGACACATGCTTTGACTTGTGTGTGTGTGTGTGTGTCTGTGTGTGTGTGTGTGTGTGTGTGTGTGTGTGTGTGTGTGTGTGTGTGTGTGTGTGTGTGTGTGTGTGTGTGTGTGTGTGTGTGTGTAAAGAAATTCACAATAAGAAAGCCGCTCTCTGCGCTTGCTGCACACTTCTGTAAAACATGCCCTAATGAATCCAGCCCTGTGATGCAGGAAAGGTCTCATTTAATTGGAAGTCTGATTTTACTTCACCCCCACAGGGCCCTAATATGGTGGCTGAAGCTCCAGGGAAGCAGTTCAAAGATGAAACGCATCCTAAATGTGGTGTGGGCATCAAAGCCGCTCGCTCATTCACCACAGGAGGGTGTGGCCACCATCGCTGAGATCTCGGGATAGGACTTGGAGTAAGGTGTGCTGATGTGCATCAAAGCGAAAACCTGCTGCTTGTTCCACTACTGTTAACCAGACAACAGTACATATGAGACGAGAGGCTTTATTTTTCTCATTATGACTGATCTGTGCTCCCATGTTTAAAAAGAAAAAAGAAAAGACAAGAAAAGGCAACAGAGTGCATTGTGTATTTGTCTGCAGATGCACCAGGGTGAGCGCCGGTGCTGGGTTAAAATGGGAAATACAAAGCTGGATTTATTTGCAGAAAATAATCATAATCATTCAACTACTCCAAAATCACATCGCAAGTCATGGCTCTGCTTTTATTATGAAACAGAAATAGCAGACACCCATCTCAATCTAAGCATTTTTCTGTGCAAATACAAAAATAAAAAAGAGTACAGGGCCAAAAACAGCAGGAGTGTAAATGAGTGAACAAAGCTTCTTTCAGTTCTTCACATGACTAGCACGTTTAGGAGACAGGTTGACGCACCCCCACTTTTCCACTGCAGCTCTGTGAAATGTTTATATGAGGAACGCCTGTCCCTTGAAGAAAGTTGTGCTATGTTCAAAGATTCAGTAAGTGAGGGTCGCCCTGGAGCTCTTAACCTCAATATTTCAACAGTTCAAAGTTTCTTCAGTCTCACTCACACACTCCAACTCTCAGTAACGAGGGAATAACTCATCGTCAGTCAAGTGTGTAGTCAAAGCAAAAAAACTTGCCATACTGGAAGTTTAAGAATGGTTATAACAATCAGTAGTAGCAGCAGTAGTAACTAAAAGTATATATGGTATTTGGTGCATGCAAGGAGGATACTGTGTATGCTCATGTTTGTTCGTTGGTTTAAGATTTCTTTTCCTGATTATCTTTCACAGCTGTAACAAGTGCAAAACATGAGTAAACTGCTTCTTTATCCACTGAACAATCATATGTCAGTTAAACGTGCAATGCAATTAAATGTTTGAAAACACTTTTGTAGTACTTTTGTAAAAGATAATAAACTCACTGGCAATGTTGCAACAGCAACTTCGAAAAGTTACTTTATTAGTTGCTTCATAAAGTTACATTTTACAGTTACTTTACACAGCTGCGACAACTTGTTGGCAGCTGCTGAATGTAACTAAAGTAACTAGTAATCTAACTTGGTTATTTTTAAGATTGAGTACTCAGAAAAGCAACTATTAGTTACTTTTCTGATGAGTTACTTTGCTGATTACTCAATTTTAAGAGTAACCAAGTTAGATTACTAGTTACCGTATTCGCTACATTACTTATTAGTTACAAGTTGTCAGCAGCTGCTAATAAAGTAACTGCATAAAGCTGCTAATGAAGTAACTGTATAAAATAACTTCTCAAAGTAACTGTGGCAACACTGCTCACTGGTAATTTTCTTCTTGTTTTTCAGTTTTGTTTTGTTTTTGTTTTTTGTTTCACTGCACACTAAGTTGCACTAGACTATACGTTGCAGTGCCTCTCAAACTAGAAAAAAAAACCCACAACTTATACTCCAAAAAACACAATAGGTCTCTTCACATCCTACTTGCGTAATACAGAAAAGTTAAATTAAGTAAACAATTTTTTTGTATGTGTGTGTATGTGTGTGTCTCATCAATTTCACTTAGTGCAGAATTGTTGCAAAACTAGGACACAGAGTAATAATAACATTTTACCAGAAAACTATTTGTTCATTATTGTTATTATTATGTATTCTTAGTCTTACACACACACACACACACACACACACACACACACACACACACACACACACACACACACACACACACACACACACACACACACACACACACACACACACACACACACACACACACACACACACACTATGGCCTGTAAATCACAGAATATAGTGAACCTGAATCATCCCTGGACATGTTTGGGAAAACAATTTTGAGCGCAATGGAGCTTGAAATGGTTAAAAATATTTCTAAACAAATCTGTATAAAATTGCAAATCCTGGCTGTGCGTGGTAAACGCATATGAAAAGATGGGCCACTTTCCATCTCACAACTCAGCATCAATAAATATTGCTCTTACCCCAGCTAAAAGCCTGATCACATCAGCACATTAGCCACTGCGAGCTTTGAAGGTAAAAGTGCTGATTGATGACTCCTGTTTAATCATGCAGAGCAACAACAGAACTGAATCAAGAACCCAGCCTATTATTCATCTTCAAGTGCGATTTTTTTCTTGCTATTTCATATCATTAGTCAATGGACTAGTCTCAGACGAATATTCTTGGTGTGATACAATAGCCAGTTGATACAAACTGAATATTTTAAAGTCTACTGCAGTCTAATAATACTTGAGCTACTTTAATAACAATCAGATCATGGACTAAAAAGCAACTCTGGAAAATATCCATTTCTATAAATTAAATTGTAAATATTTATCATTAAATAAAATCAAGTAATCAAATTAAATTCACCACCCATACTCATTAACCATACAAATCCAAAGTATACAAGCCAACACCTGTCACCACAATTTTTAAGCACAGATCTACCTGATACTTGTGTTCCATTAGAACTAACCCTTTAAATTACTGTGAAGGTGTTGCTTTCGGCGTTGGGTAGGTGTGTGGAAACAGTAATTAGGTACCTTTGCCAGTGAGGAAATGTTTCCTGACCTTGAGTTTGTGGGCGATGCTGTGATCTTTGCGGAATAGGAATGCCCTGATTACAGCACTTGAAAAGCTGAGTGGGGAATCAGAGTACCTGGGTATGTGACTGTCCTGGATCAAGACGAAGATCCAGGCTTTTACTGACTTCCCAGACTCAGCCATCAGACGTGTTCCTGTACGTAACGAAAGTCCTGAACTTATAAAGACATTCAGTTAAATCTGCAGTGACATTCATGTCTCTGGCCTTTGTAACTGACAGATGAAAAGAGTTTATAGAACCATGAGGTTGGAGGACAGAAGTGTTTGGCAAGACAAATACCTCCGAAAGACAATGATGGTTCACGTCCTTCAGGTCATATAATATTTCCTGTCGTACTGCATGGTTGTGAGACACAGGCGTTGTTCAGACTGCCAGTTCAAATCAGATTTACTGCATCTGACTCAAATTTGATCTCACTGATTTACTATCCACATTATACATAGCAAAGGACCAGATCCGAGCTGTGCTTGTGTCGCAATCCTCATGTACCGTTTTATCCACATCAGTGGCAAACTGAAAATCACACACTTAGAAACAGTAATATGACATGACTGCTGTCCTCTGTCCAAACTCTGAAACGAAACCCACACAAAGCTGTGTGACTCACAGGACATTGACTATAAAAAAAATAATTGGTTATGGTGAATTTTGTGTGTGTGTGTGTGTGTGTGTGTGTGTGTGCACGCATGCATGAATTTGTTTTATTCATTATAAAACAAAACAGTGAGAGCCAACTGGTGGCTGGCTCTCACTGCGGTATTGTATCACTTCCTGTTCCGGAGCACAGCGGTGTTTTTCTGTATCTGTTAGCTGTTTAATCTGCGCAGTTAGATTGATCTAGTTATCTAGATTACGATTTGTTTCCCAGTGTAATCTTTACGTGCCTTAACTAAAGCACTCCTTCTGCTGAATCACCTCTAAATTATTTACACATTATTCACTTTGCGTGTTTTTAGGAATCCGCTAGCTTAGCGTAGCTACTAGCTCTTAGCCGATTTAGCATGGCGGCTTCTCCTGTCTCTCCCGCACTTTTCTGCTCTGGGTGTGAAATGTTTAGTTATTCCTCGGCCTCCTTTAGCAGTAACGGTACTTGTAATAAGTGTAGCTTATTCGTAGCTTTGGAGGCCAGGCTGGGCGAATTGGAGACTCGGCTCCGCACCGTGGAAAATTCTACAGCTAGCAAGGCCCCTGTAGTCGGTGCGGACCAAGGTAGCTTAGCCGCCGTTAGTTCCCCCCTGGCAGATCCCGAGCAGCCGGGAAAGCAGGCCGACTGGGTGACTGTGAGGAGGAAGCGTAGCCCTAAACAGAAGCCCCGTGTACACCGCCAACCCGTTCACATCTCTAACCATTTTTCCCCACTCGACGACACACCCGCCGAGGATCAAACTCTGGTTATTGGCGACTCTGTTTTGAGAAATGTGAAGTTAGCGACACCAGCAACCATAGTCAATTGTCTTCCGGGGGCCAGAGCAGGCGACATTGAAGGAAATTTGAAACTGCTGGCTAAGGCTAAGCGTAAATTTGGTAAGATTGTAATTCACGTCGGCAGTAATGACACCCGGTTACGCCAATCGGAGGTCACTAAAATTAACATTAAATCGGTGTGTAACTTTGCAAAAACAATGTCGGACTCTGTAGTTTTCTCTGGGCCCCTCCCCAATCGGACCGGGAGTGACATGTTTAGCCGCATGTTCTCCTTGAATTGCTGGCTGTCTGAGTGGTGTCCAAAAAATGAGGTGGGCTTCATAGATAATTGGCAAAGCTTCTGGGGAAAACCTGGTCTTGTTAGGAGAGACGGCATCCATCCCACTTTGGATGGAGCAGCTCTCATTTCTAGAAATCTGGCCAATTTTCTTAAATCCTCCAAACCGTGACTATCCAGGGTTGGGACCAGGAAGCAGAGTTGTAGTCTTACACACCTCTCTGCAGCTTCTCTCCCGCCATCCCCTCATTACCCCATCCCCGTAGAGACGGTGCCTGCTCCCAGACTACCAATAACCAGCAAAAATCTATTTAAGCATAAAAATTCAAAAAGAAAAAATAATATAGCACCTTCAACTGCACCACAGACTAAAACAGTTAAATGTGGTCTATTAAACATTAGGTCTCTCTCTTCTAAGTCCCTGTTGGTAAATGATATAATAATTGATCAACATATTGATTTATTCTGCCTAACAGAAACCTGGTTACAGCAGGATGAATATGTTAGTTTAAATGAGTCAACACCCCCGAGTCACACTAACTGTCAGAATGCTCGTAGCACGGGCCGGGGTGGAGGATTAGCAGCAATCTTCCATTCCAGCTTATTAATTAATCCAAAACCCAGACAGAGCTTTAATTCATTTGAAAGCTTGTCTCTTAGTCTTGTCCATCCAAATTGGAAGTCCCAAAAACCAGTTTTATTTGTTATTATCTATCGTCCACCTGGTCGTTACTGTGAGTTTCTCTGTGAATTTTCAGACCTTTTGTCTGACTTAGTGCTTAGCTCAGATAAGATAATTATAGTGGGCGATTTTAACATCCACACAGATGCTGAGAATGACAGCCTCAACACTGCATTTAATCTATTATTAGACTCTATTGGCTTTGCTCAAAAAGTAAATGAGTCCACCCACCACTTTAATCATATCTTAGATCTTGTTCTGACTTATGGTATGGAAATAGAAGACTTAACAGTATTCCCTGAAAACTCCCTTCTGTCTGATCATTTCTTAATAACATTTACATTTACTCTGATGGACTACCCAGCAGTGGGGAATAAGTTTCATTACACTAGAAGTCTTTCAGAAAGCGCTGTAACTAGGTTTAAGGATATGATTCCTTCTTTATGTTCTCTAATGCCATATACCAACACAGTGCAGAGTAGCTACCTAAACTCTGTAAGGGAGATAGAGTATCTCGTCAATAGTTTTACATCCTCATTGAAGACAACTTTGGATGCTGTAGCTCCTCTGAAAAGAGAGCTTTAAATCAGAAGTGTCTGACTCCGTGGTATAACTCACAAACTCGTAGCTTAAAGCAGATAACCCGTAAGTTGGAGAGGAAATGGCGTCTCACTAATTTAGAAGATCTTCACTTAGCCTGGAAAAAGAGTCTGTTGCTCTATAAAAAAGCCCTCCGTAAAGCTAGGACATCTTTCTACTCATCACTAATTGAAGAAAATAAGAACAACCCCAGGTTTCTTTTCAGCACTGTAGCCAGGCTGACAAAGAGTCAGAGCTCTATTGAGCTGAGTATTCCATTAACTTTAACTAGTAATGACTTCATGACTTTCTTTGCTAACAAAATTTTAACTATTAGAGAAAAAATTACTCATAACCATCCCAAAGACGTATCGTTATCTTTGGCTGCTTTCAGTGATGCCGGTATTTGGTTAGACTATTTCTCTCCGATTGTTCTGTCTGAGTTATTCTCATTAGTTACTTCATCCAAACCATCAACATGTTTATTAGACCCCATTCCTACCAGGCTGCTCAAGGAAGCCCTACCATTATTTAATGCTTCGATCTTAAATATGATCAATCTATCTTTGTTAGTTGGCTATGTACCACAGGCTTTTAAGGTGGCAGTAATTAAACCATTACTTAAAAAGCCATCACTTGACCCAGCTATCTTAGCTAATTATAGGCCAATCTCCAACCTTCCTTTTCTCTCAAAAATTCTTGAAAGGGTAGTTGTAAAACAGCTAACTGATCATCTGCAGAGGAATGGTCTATTTGAAGAGTTTCAGTCAGGTTTTAGAATTCATCATAGTACAGAAACAGCATTAGTGAAGGTTACAAATGATCTTCTTATGGCCTCGGACAGTGGACTCATCTCTGTGCTTGTTCTGTTAGACCTCAGTGCTGCTTTTGATACTGTTGACCATAAAATTTTGTTACAGAGATTAGAGCATGCCATAGGTATTAAAGGCACTGCGCTGCGGTGGTTTGAATCATATTTGTCTAATAGATTACAATTTGTTCATGTAAATGGGGAATCTTCTTCACAGACTAAAGTTAATTATGGAGTTCCACAAGGTTCTGTGCTAGGACCAATTTTATTCACTTTATACATGCTTCCCTTAGGCAGTATTATTAGACGGTATTGCTTAAATTTTCATTGTTACGCAGATGATACCCAGCTTTATCTATCCATGAAGCCAGAGGACACACACCAATTAGCTAAACTGCAGGATTGTCTTACAGACATAAAGACATGGATGACCTCTAATTTCCTGCTTTTAAACTCAGATAAAACTGAAGTTATTGTACTTGGCCCCACAAATCTTAGAAACATGGTGTCTAACCAGATCCTTACTCTGGATGGCATTACCCTGACCTCTAGTAATACTGTGAGAAATCTTGGAGTCATTTTTGATCAGGATATGTCATTCAAAGCGCATATTAAACAAATATGTAGGACTGCTTTTTTGCATTTACGCAATATCTCTAAAATCAGAAAGGTCTTGTCTCAGAGTGATGCTGAAAAACTAATTCATGCATTTATTTCCTCTAGGCTGGACTATTGTAATTCATTATTATCAGGTTGTCCTAAAATTTCCCTAAAAAGCCTTCAGTTAATTCAAAATGCTGCAGCTAGAGTACTGACGGGACTAGAAGGAGAGAGCATATCTCACCCATATTGGCCTCTCTTCATTGGCTTCCTGTTAATTCTAGAATAGAATTTAAAATTCTTCTTCTTACTTATAAGGTTTTGAATAATCAGGTCCCATCTTATCTTAGGGACCTCGTAGTACCATATCACCCCAATAGAGCGCTTCGCTCTCAGACTGCAGGCTTACTTGTAGTTCCTAGGGTTTGTAAGAGTAGAATGGGAGGCAGAGCCTTCAGCTTTCAGGCTCCTCTCCTGTGGAACCAGCTCCCAATTCAGATCAGGGAGACAGACACCCTCTCTACTTTTAAGATTAGGCTTAAAACTTTCCTTTTTGCTAAAGCTCATAGTTAGGGCTGGATCAGGTGACCCTGAACCATCCCTTAGTTATGCTGCTATAGACGTAGACTGCTGGGGGGTTCCCATGATGCACTGTTTCTTTCTCTTTTTGCTCTGTATGCACCACTCTGCATTTAATCATTAGTGATCGATCTCTGCTCCCCTCCACAGCATGTCTTTTTCCTGGTTCTCTCCCTCAGCCCCAACCAGTCCCAGCAGAAGACTGCCCCTCCCTGAGCCTGGTTCTGCTGGAGGTTTCTTCCTGTTAAAAGGGAGTTTTTCCTTCCCACTGTAGCCAAGTGCTTGCTCACAGGGGGTCGTTTTGACCGTTGGGGTTTTACATAATTATTGTATGGCCTTGTCTTACAATATAAAGCGCCTTGGGGCAACTGTTTGTTGTGATTTGGCGCTATATAAAAAAATTGATTGATTGATTGATTGATTAATATCTATAACCCCTTATTCCAATTAAGGGTCACAGCATACGGTTGCCGATTGATTAGCTGTTCATGAAACTAACACCTTGGGTGTTGTTAGTTGTGCCCGACTGATTCTGCTCTCTTTTTCTCTCTGTTTGAAGCATTAAGACTGAGACCGGGCTAGCACTGGGTAATATGGAGCCCCATGCTGAACAAATGGATGGGATGCAACCATCCAGACGACAACGAGAACCGGCGCAACGCAGAATATCATCGTCAGAAAAAACTGAGGACTTGGACTTTGTTGGGACGATATAATTATTGACTTTCATTGGCACTGATCTGATGGTGCCAACTGCACCCTATTCATTTGTGTGTCTGTGTTTGTTTGTTTCCTTGTCTGTTAATTGGTAGAATGGTCTAAGAGGTGGGTCACCCCTCTGAATCTTGTCTGCCTGAGGTTTCTTCCTGAAAAAATGCCAGAGAGAGTTTTCCTTACCACTGCCGTCATGTGCTTGCTCAGGGGGGTTGATAAGGTTTGAACTTACCCATGTGAAGTACTTTGAGGCAGCTTTGCTGTGATTTGGCGGTACAACTGTTCAATTGCTTGTTAGCACAATGGACCAACATGTATGAGGAATGTTTCGAACACCTTGTTGAATCTATGCCATGAAGAATTAAGACAGTTCTGAAAGCAAAAAGGGGTCCAACCCGCTACGACCAATGTGTAGCTAATAAAGTGGCCAGTGAGTGCATAAGGATTCAAGGATTCAAATTCAAAGGATTCAAGGATTCAAAAGAATTTTATTGTCATATGAACAAAAGAACATGTTCCCTGCACAATGAAATGTGTCTACTGCATTTAACCCATCCTAATTGCCAATTAGGAGCAGAAGTCGCCATTAGGCGCCCAGGGAACAGCTCCAGATGTACATCCCTGCCTTGGTCAACAGCAGGGCTGAGCAAACCAAGACCCATAACAAACGACACACACATAACACACAACACACATAGGCCGGCCCGGTACATAAACACATATAAAAAGCACACACGAGGGAAGAAAGAGAAACAAACCCTGATAGCCGCTGCGTTACACAGCAGCAATGAGGAAAAAAAACCCCATCAGCACAGAAAAACAATAATCACACAGGCAAACAAAGACGCAGGACGACAACAGAGATTTGAAGGTCCAGTTTATCAGAACACTCCGGAGGCAGCCTATTAGGCGCCATCAACGGCCTTGTCCGACAATCCTGGAAGGGGGAGGGGCTCAGCCCTGAGCAGTCCACTGTCCACAGTCAACCTCAGAGCTGCAGAAGCTGAGGGGAGGGGGATGACCAGGGAGCGAGGCTTAAGTGTTGATCTTCTTGAGGAGGTTTTTTATCACAGCAGCCTTGAAGTGCAGCTGTGTTTGGGGAAGCCAAATGAATATCCAGATTAGCAGACGCCTGAAAGATTCCACAGTTCTGAGAACAGAGTGGCTCTCAATACATCTGAATGTAGGATGTGGTCTTTACTGACGGTCAAAGCGGGTTTCCAGAGCTGCAATCCTGCCCGAGATGTTTTCCAGCGTGCGGTTAACACCCGCCGACTGCGCAGCCACTGCCTTCCCAATCGAATCAATCATGTAGGGCAGCCTGGACGGCCCAATTAATGCTGCCTCCACTTTCTTAATTTTCCGGTAAACCAGCGCCATGCCACACAGCAGAAAGCCGGTCACCACCAAGCCAAATATATACACATCTTCGACGTCCTCCACAGAAAGTGTGTAAAGGCACATGACCTGCCATCTCCTCCACGAGTCCATCACGTAACCCATCACATGCGTCCCGGCAGGACAGGTCGGGTCCTCCACCCCCGAATGTCTTGTGGAAAAAATAGTGTCAATTGCGTTCAGAGACCACTTTAACAGATCCATTTTTGTCGTTTTCCAGAAAAGCAAAGCTGCAGCCTCACAGACAACACGCCACAGAAGCAGGAAAGATAAGGAGGGAGGGAGAAGAGAAAAATGTGTCCGTCTCGGCCGAGTGCAAGCTGGCAAAAAATAAATAAATTAATTAATTAATTAAATTGAATTTAATTTTGACTGAACATTTTCCTAGTAAAGCATAAGAACACATTACCACTTCAGAATTAATTATATGATTGTACAACTCGTAAAATGGTCTAATAAGGGTCCTCGGAGTCCTTCACTTGGAAAATTTTGAAATTTCAGTGCGCTCTAGTGCATTCTGCAAGAAATTATTAGCCTATCGTGTATCTGGTTTCATAAGATTTCACAAAGATAAATTCAACTTAAATATATCTTTGCTGTTATAGTCGCCAGAAAGATGACAATTCTCTTTATACCACAGCAACTTTGATAACTTCAGACAAAAGCCTCAACATGTCAATTATCAAGTCATAATGACAACCAATTGTTTGCAAGCTGACTTGAGACTTGACTTGAAACTTGAGACTTGCCGATTAATGACTTGAGAATGACTTGACAGTGACTTCGTCCCACCTCTGGTAAAAACTAGCCCCATTTGCATTTTCTCCAGGATTTTAACATCTTAATAACAACTAGTAGTGATGAACCACTTGCTTTGCTTTGTCTCTGCTTCTACATCTGTACAGGCTCCATACAGTGAGTTATGTGTGCCACCTTCAGCTCCAAAGCACACTACCAAGGGCCAAAAAAAGAGAGAATCGCACAGCCAAGCATCAGAACATCCGCTTGTGACATCTGTTTTTGTTTAATTTACCTGTTACAGTGTGCTGCTGCAGTTTAAAACCACATTAAAACTTCAATGTTTCTTTCCCGGAGCCTTTTGAAAATAACACAAAACAAGAGCCCTTTCTTGTGGAATATGTCAGCTCCCTCTTAAGTACCACTGGGTGGTTAATAGTCAGGAACCACACACAGCTATCAGTGGTACTGGTACCACTACAAGCAGGGGCCAGAACTTTAGAAAGTTATCATGAAACCAAAGGTCTTCCACTGAGCCAAAACAAAATCTAACAGCTAATTTCAGTTGACATTTGAGATGAGTTTTGGTAGAAGTAATGCTGCAGGCTGTTTGGTGTTCATGATGAGCTGAGTGATGAAGAGGTTTGTGCGTTGGGTGGATGTGATGAACATGCTGCCTGATGTGAACTTCCAAGAGGGGCCCACGTCTGAGTGGGTTAGACAGTATACTAGCGTGTTGCCCGTGGGGATCCATGGGCTCCGGATTGTTTATAAAATAGGTAGCTGACATTTTTCAAGGGTGGTAATAAATTCTGCAAAGTTTCTATGATGAGTTGGAATGGCGTGTGAGTACAGATTGTTTTTAGAACCTAAGACATTAGACCTCAATACTTTTTAGAGGAATTACTCAACCCTTTTATTTCCTGTTAATTACATATTTTTTATGTTAATTTACTGCCTTAATGAATTTATAAATAATTTATGTTATTGTTATATACACACTTATTATTATTATTATTATTATTATTATTATTATCATTATTATTTTACTATTACTTCTATTTTGTCATTTGATTTTTAAGTGGACCACAATGGAAATGTGTTTTCACTTTCTTGTGTCATCTATGTATTTTTAACGTATTTACAATTATATTATGTACTTACATTGAACTTACTAAATAAAATCATGCACGAATACACGCACACAGACACCACTGTGCTTTTAATACATATGATCATTTCCCGACTCCTGCTGGAATGGTGTGTGACTCCAGAATGGAAATATCAATGTCCATTGTTTAGTGTTGTTAGCTAATATCCATAGCTTCTGTCAGGATTTGGCCCTGATCGGGGTTATGGTTTAATTTTCTCCCTTTCTTTTACCCATCGTCGGCCACAGCTTTGATTTATTAGTTGTTTTTCGTCACGTGTTTGCTCTTTGTTCTGCTGTGATTTGTCACTTTGTTTCTTTGTTACTTTTCTTACTTTGGACACATTCCAGCTCTTGTATCCACTCGTGTTTTGCATAGCTGTGTTACTGAATCCTGCTCTGTTTTCCTCGATTGCACCTTCTGCCTCTTCCCTGATGTTTGCTTGTGCCACTGAACCTTGCTCGTCCATGACTGCATTTTTGCCTGATCCTGATTGTACCTCTGCTCCGCTGACTGATCACCTGTGTACCGTACCTGTGCCTGGAATAAAGACCATGATTTCTTTTACACCTAAGCCTAGTCTGGGAGTCTGCACTCTGGGTTCCAGCCACTTCGGGTGCCTGGCACCCGCCCTCAACAACAGTTTCTCCAAAAATATGAGTCCTATCAACATTTTATTTTGGCAGTGTTCATCCTTGACCCAAAATTCATAAGCAAACCAAACAGAAAATGTCAGCTTTCCCCAGTTTGTACATGATCAAAGTTATGCACACGCACGCAAGCATACATGCACAGAGATGCCACTTCACTTTTACTATATTGTTGCGAGCTGCTTGGAAGAACAAAAACCAAGCCAGAGCTTTTTGTCTTTTCTGTATTCTCCCGCAAGCAGGTGTTTTTGTTTTTACACACCCAGAAACAGAGACAGTGGCAGAAGACATTAACTGTACTACACTTCCCACTCATGTTAACAGCAACATGACACTTAACTAAACTGACTAAACCAACTAAACTACAAAACACAATGAATCAATAACACTAACAACACTGTTAAACTAACATGAACCACAATAAGAACATTTAAAACCGCCAAACCCCGAACTCCCATGGTAGCATTGTTCACTGTTCTTAGCTAATATCCTGAATTTCTCCAAAAATATTCATCCTATAAACTTTCCGTTTTTGCAGCATTCAACCCTGACCCAAAATACATAATCATACAAAACAGCAAATGTCAGCTCTCCCCAGTTTCTCTGTGATTTAAGCCATACACATGCACGCAGTCATACACACACAGAGGTCACTTGGCGATTATAATATAGATATGTTTTTTCCCCTTTCTAATAGAGAGGACACACACGCTTTGGTGTAGATGGGACTGGATTTTTCAGCTCAATAAAGGGACTCACAGATCTGTCATTTTTACCAGAGGTCAAAATATGGCCATCGGCTATTGCGAAGGCCGTGCGCTCGCTTGTCTGTCCATCTGTCTGTGCTCAGCATAAGTCAGGTCCTATTACTTCCAGGGTGTTCAAATTTACAGAGAACATTCTTGGCACACAGACCTTGGACAAGTTCAAAGATGGCTAACCTTGACCTATTTTAAGAGGTCAAAAGGTCACATTCTGTTTCCTATTTTTACCCTTAAATACCCTTATTTAAGGGTATTTTAGCATTTACTGACCATGATGAAGCATGATGCACAATGACGCCCCCCCACAACAGGCCAATGATTTGCCCACTTTTCACATGGTTATGGCAGACAGATGGTTTTTTTCAGGAGACTGGGATGGACCGGTTGTCTTGCTTTACTGACAACCGGTAAAGCAGAACCACCGGTCTGGAGTGTGATGAATGCAGCACCAAACCTTTTTCTTTTCCTCAGTAGTCAGTCTAAACAGTCAAATCTGTATTCTGATTTTAGTGGTTGCAAATGCTCATGCAAACACCTTCCAAATTCTTGTGTGCACAGGAAATAGAGTATATATTAAAATATTAAAAATAAACAGAAGATAGTGAAGGGAGTTTTGCAAGATTTCACTTGATTTCCTCGAGGCTTTGCCCTGAAACAATGCCTAGAGCTGCCAAGACTTGAGTAATGAGCAATATTAATTAAGAAAAGACTGCTTCTCTACAAAGTTAAATCTCAAACAGATGAGTTCAAAGATTTGTGACTTTCATTCACTCATTGATATAAAAATCTATGGTTGTAAAATAGATTTGAATAAAACCACAGCATTTTGCTGTGAATAACAATACATAGTTTCAATGGAAAATCTACCATTACCAAAATGTTTGCATTACATTAAATCTTGGCCATGTACATATCTTCTGAATCAATACAGAACAGATTTTCCACATGGATGCATTCATTTTCGATACTTGCTTAAACAAATTAAGGGTCATGGGTGGCTGGAGACTATTCCAACAGTTACTGGCCGAGAAGCAGGGTACACCTTGGACAGACCACCAGTCTATCGTACGGCAGATCTTGAACATGCACAGATGAAATCAAAGCAAAATCACTGTGGAATTATTTCCAGTGGGTTTTTGTCTGGGGAGAAACATGAGCATCACTCAGACAAATATTTTTATCAATGGACAATGTGTAGGATGTTGCCGCATCATTTATCTCTGCAGGGTATGGAACAGCCTGTCAGAAGCCTTTTGTGGCCATTTTCACTGTTGGCTACAGAAGCGTAATCATCACTGTGGGTGAAAAACGAGATTAAAGTGCACATCTGGATTACGGTAAGTGGAACCGGGTAAAACCTGAGAGCAGCAGTCATCTCCCAAACTCAGCATGCTAGGCTGGACTGTCTGGTGTTTTGCCTCTGTACAATGTGCTAAGACTTATCAGGTTTCTGGCTGATCTAAGTGTCTTCAAGGGACTACCCTGAGACCACAAACATTAGCCAAAGGCGCATTATCGCACAGCATAAATGAAACATTGTATTACCAAAGATTGATCATAATGGCCTGAAGATGCAGTTCTGTTCAAAATAATAGCAGTGTGTTTTAAAAAGTAAGTAAAGCTCAAAATCCTTATAATAGCTTTTATTTCCATACACGCAAATGCATTGGGACACTGCACATTCTATATATATATATATATATATATATATATATATATATATATATATATATATATATATATATATATATATATATATATATATATATATATATATACACACACACACATATATAATTTGGAAAGCCACACACCTGTCTAGATATAAGGGCCCACAGTTGACAGTGCATGAAAGTGCACAAACCAAACATGAAGTTAGAGGAATTGTCTGTAGTCCTCTGAAACAGGATTGTCTCCAGGTACAAATCTGGGTAAGGGTACAGAAACATTTCTGCTGCTTTGAAGGACCCAAAGAGCACATTAACCTCCATTATAAATAAATGGAAGAAGTTTGGATCCACCAGGACAAAACTGAGCATTTCTCTGTGGAGAGAGGAGAACAGAAGGACAACCATCTCTGCAGCAATCCAACAATCTGGCCTGTGGCTGCCAAAGGTGCATCAATAAAGAAAGACGTAATACTACACAGCCAATTAAAAATCGAAGCTGGCAAATTCAGCAGAGAGAATAAGACTGTGAAGCTGCAAGCCATCCTTTCTGAATATTAAACATTTTCTCCTTCAACTGAGACTACAGTGAAAACAGCTCAGACTGAACAACTTCCTGCATTCGTCACATCTCAAAATGGTTACATTTGACAAGTTGGGGAAAAAAACAGAACAGAAAGCCACATCCCATCGCCATTTCAGCAAAATGTCAAGACTCTGGCACAGGGACATTGTGCCATTGCTTAGGGAGAGCCCTGGACTATACGCAAAAGTGCTTTTTATCCAATTACTCGATTAATCGCCAGAATAATCGATAGAATACTCAATTACTAAAATAATCGATAGCTGCAGCCCTAATTTGAATGCTAACAGGTGACCTACAGCAAAGACTAGACATCATTGGTCCTAGGTCTCTTCTGAAGCTTCTCAGATACCACTGGAATGACTCTGCATCAAACAAATCGTTATGCAGGTAGACTAAGATGAGGAGCGTCACTTACATTGTGAGGGAACATTAGTTATAACATTTTTGACACGCGGTGTGTTTTTCCTTGCATGATCCAGCATGCAGGTACCTTAGTGTTGAGGACCTAGCTGTGGCAGATAGATGGTTACTTTTGAGAAGTGGGGATGGACCAGATGTCTACTGTGTCGTTGCCATTCAGGACACATGGTGGTTCCATAGTGTGATGGATGTGGTGACGCACAGCACCAGAGCATTCTCTCAGACCTGACATGCCCTGGCCTTCTTCCGCTTTACCCGCGTCAGTTTTCCTATCAACATTTCACTCTTAACTTAATTATTACCCAGGGTTGGGATTCACAGAAATTATGCTTCTGAATCATTTGAGCATCAGGAAAAAAAAAAATTCCCAAACCACTATCATTTATGCATGCGTTAAAAACCAGGGTCAAGTCAGTGACATATGAAGGTGGGTAGAACTGCCCAGCAGCTTGAATAAATTAAAGCAGAGTAAATGGTTTGCTGATTTAAAGAGATTAGAGCGCAAACAAGCAAGCCTGCCTGATGGATTTTAATTAACGTGCCATATATAAATTATATGTTATCAGGCATTACCTACTTAAATGCTGAATACAAGTGCTCTTTCTGCCTGGGTGAGTGGAATAAAAGGCCCGTGAGTCTCGATCGGGTCTCACAGATGTAGCTTAACATTGCAGTTACAGCTGCTCCGAATACCTTCCACTGTTGCAAACCCAGAGCAACCATCCAAGGAGTTTCTCTTTAATTTATGCACCGTACACCCAAATTCAAGTCCCCTGGCATGTGAGATGATCAAGCAGAGGGATGCCACATTCTCTCCCTGAGTCATTCGGGCAAATGGATTCCACTTCCAAGAGTCATTTCTGTCAGTTATAATAAGGAGCTAATACATAATGTGACACACTCTAAAATGCAAAATTATGCACAAGGTTCTCTTGCAAGGCTGTGCGGGAGCAATTCGAATTTTGCAGCTTGGCTCTTGAGGAGTTCCTCTATTGCTGATGCATCCTGGGAACAGTATCATAAATCTACCAGTTAACATGCATGATTTAAGCTTGAGTTTCACTTGGCACAACAGTGAAACACAACTTAGATTTTACCAAGTAGCCACTGTGTCAGAAAAAAAAGTGGAATAATCCATTTTGGCACAGGTTTTAGTAAACAAACACAGAAAGGAGTTGGCCTTATGAACACAAAATGGGCTGTGTTAGCAAAAGAAACCCGTGTGCCAGGTACTGCCTCCATGATGTACTGAATTCACGCCAAGAGCGTTTCCTTTTTGGGAATTCACTAAGTCATTAATAAGTTGCAACTGAGTTTGCTGACAAATAAGCACTAGGGGGAATAAGCTGAGGATCCATAAGGAGGGCTAAACAGAATTCTTTAATATCATCATTTTATGTTACAAGCATCAACGTAAGACTCTTTCAACAGGACTGCTATTATTGTCCGGCACTTTACCACACTTGGAAAGGCTCATAGTTACACATTACCGAACCTCGAGTGACCTCGAGTCTGAAGAGGCACATCAGTCCCCTCGGGGCAAATTAGGAACACCAGAAAGATTAAGTCAATACATATGGGTCTCTATTTACTGGCACTCATGTCACCCAGAATAGCCTTCCTACAACAGACACAACAAGACAACAAGAATAAACTGATCCTACAGTGCTAAGCATGAACCGTAATGGCATGGCATTTTTTCTATATACAGTATGCTCAAGAATATACCTAAATGTATTGCCTAGTCAGCAAGTGCCAAAAGACTGTTACGTAAAGCTGAATAAAAAGCGTCAAATTCAACTGAGTCAGTGGCTGAGGATCAAAAATGTATTCAGACAATCGCAAAGACAGACAAGATGGGACTCATCTCGTTTTCAAATGGTTTCTACTTAAGCATTATTAAATGCTAGCCAAGTCTAGACCAACAGAATTACTGTATGTTAATTGTCAACCACAACATAAAATACAGGCAACTTTTGTTTTTCTCGCCAAAGTTATTTCATTCAATTTCAGTATCTATTGAAGACACTTCAAAAAACAATTCCATCGCAATGCTGAAACTGCCAAAGTCGCACTCACATCAAACGAGCACAGTCAAAGAATATTCCTCCTACCGTTTTCTGTGTTTTCATGCTCGGTGTCGGTGAGGGTTAGATTAGAGTTGGCCCTGCTGGACAGGCAGGAGCTACGGCCCGACTTGGTGTTGCTGCGGCCCCATAATCTAACCGCATGCTCCGGAGACACAACGCCATCTGTCTCGGTGTCGGCGTCTGAGCCCACGCTGACGGAGTAGTCACGATGTGGCAGCCCCAGGTCTGTCCTGTACGCAGCTACATGGGAGGGGAGGGCCTCTCCGAAGCCAAGGTCTCGAAGAGAAAAGTCTGCCCCTGCAGCGAGCCAGCAGACACATGGACCAGGTAATTAAATTAGCATCACTTCTTACAATGAACTGCATTCACTGCAGAAAGAAGTGACAGGAACATCAAAGCCTTGAGATGTACAATGAGTTCAAATCAAAAGCAACACTTAACATGCATTAATTACAAAGTTATACTGGGATATCAGTACATGTAATATCTAAGGCATTGCTCGAATACATGTATATATATTTACATGACCAACCAAAAGTATACATATTTATTCCATTTAATTTCATTCCATTGTTTATTTGATAGGGACAGCCACAGTTAACATAGAGAACTGGATAACAATTAGCAAATGCAACGCATCACAGCATTTACAGCAAATGCTAATTCCAATGCCCGTCCCCAGAAGGGCTTTTAAAATAAAAACATAAAATACAATATGCCTTCGTCTTTATCAAAAGCTAGGAAAAATAAAGCTGTAGCAATATTAAAAGTTACTCTATGATTTTTCTTGCATTTATAAATGGTAAATGGACTGCATTTATATTAAGGATGCAACCAATCTGATCCAGTATCGGGATTGGCTTCCGATACCGACATAATTCAGGTATCGGAAACATTCACCCCGATGTCAGAGTGCTGCCATACAAGGTACTCACTACACACTGGGAGCAACTAGGTGATTACGGACCTTGCCCAAGGGCCCTTAGTGATTTTCCGGTCAGGCTGGGATTTGAATCAACGATCCTCTGGTCTCATGCCCAACGCATAACCACTAGACCATCACCTCCCCAAATTTATCACTCATTTGTCACTCTCGTTGCAGGATGGTGTCTATAATTCTACAAACGTTTGGCAGGTCTTTGCTTCGTTAGATTCCAAGCTACGTTGACAGTGACCTGACATGAACGTTTTATGTCTTCAGTGCTGTTTTTAAAGACTGGCAGAATAAGGTCAATCCCTGCCCACCTGTGTAATTGTCATCACAAATTACTCCCCAAGCCACAGCTGGTACCCATTTAACAGCCAGGTTTATTCAGGCAATGCAGAATATATGTCTGGTCCAAGGACACAGCCAGTAAGCAGGAGTGGGATTCGAACCCATGTCTACATATTGGCAGGCCAGCTATGTGTCAACTGAGCAAGCTGCTCTGCTTTTTTAAGCAAACAGATAAAACTGTGACAGGACCTAGACACACTGGAAAACTCCATTTCTCAGCACAGTAATGATGCACTACAAATATATATAGTCTATAATGACTGATCAGACACATGTTGGCACTGTGAGGCCCAACCTTGCCGGCCAAACTCGTCCACTTCGTGATGAACCATGTCCTTGACACGACTCCCATAGGCCATCCTGGAGTCATGGTCAAAGGCCTTGAGTGTTTCACTGGAGCTGTAGGACTTGGTGTTGGGTTTGCCATCCTCGCTGTCTGCTGAAGAGCTGGTGTAATGGCGGTCAGAGTCGTGCCGAACAGTGAGTGAGCGGTAAGGTCTGCGTTCCTTCACTTCCATGGCTGCCTCCACTCTCCTTTCAACATCAAAAATGGGTTACAGTGCCAGCTCAGTCTGAGGGATTCTGAAAAAGAACAATACATACAAAAAAAAATCAACTAAGACACTGATGTGTGCAAGAACACGCTATTCTTCACTGTGGATGTTATCACAGGTGTTTTTTCTTTAATCAGCAGACAAAGAGGATGAGGTAGAGCAATATTTACATGACATTTACAAGGGAGCAATGTCTCCAAAGGTTGAGCAGTTTAGTGGTAATAGTAAAAATCTGCAGCTGATGTACTGAAAAGAGCCTGAAATTACTCTGGGGTGCGGTTTCATAAAGCAGCCTAAACTTTAAGCCTACTAAACTTACTTAGTTGCCAAAGGTTAGTCGCCCAACATTAGCTGTCTAATCTCTGTTTCACACTGACAGCTAACATTGTAGATTAGCCTCCTCTGTACCAGGCTAAAAACTTTAGTCGGCTACGCACTTAGTGGAACAACCGATGTCAAAAGATTAGTCAACTGAGTTTAGTCGACTAAAAAAATTAGACCACTTTATGAAACCAGGCCCAGGTGTTATTTATGTATTTCTTTATTTTGATAGCAGTCAGGGGTGGTGGCCAAGTGGTTACTGCACTTGGTTTTGGTGCCTAAGGTTCCCGGTTCAAATCCCACCCCCTGCCACATTTCTCCACCTAACATGGAGTTGCGTCAGGAAGGGCATCCGGCGTAAAACTTGTGGCAATTAAACATGCAGATCCACCTCGGATTTGCTGTGGCAACCCCGAGAGCAAAACAAGGGAGCAGCCGAAGGGACGTACTTACTTTATTTTGATAGCAGCCAAAACTAGTACCGAAACACACACCGCCAGTCTTCCAACCAACCCTTCAAGCAACATCTCCCCTGACTATCTGAAAGCTCAGGATGTTTCAGAAGCTAAATTTGTTAAAAAATATAAAAGTAGATGTACGCAGTAATTACTTTGCAAACAATTCACAGTGACAATAAATCTGTATTTCAGACTATTAGGTAAACGTTGCAAATTATTCATCCATCCATTTTCTATACCCGCTTACTCCAATTAAGGGTCACGGGAAGGCTGGAGCTTAACCCAGCAGTCATAGGGCGTGAGATGGGGAAATTGCAAATTATCCACGTATTCATTCATATGCATAAAGAATGATGACAGTCCATACAGGATATGAGAAAAGCTGTAGTATTTTGCATCAATTGCCCCATTTTTTTGACAGACCAGAATATAAAACAGATATTGTAATTACAACAAACTAAGATTGATGAAATACAAACTGTATACCATACATCTCGCCGCTCTGTGGCCATATAGTTGTCCTACTAGGCCAATGAAATTAAAGAAATAAACAAAAATAATAATCTATACTATAATTCATCAAATTTCTGATCCTGCATCACGCCATAACAGCTCATCTGATCACCGTGATTTTCGTTCTGTGTCATATATGTAGACCCTGGAGTAAGATAAAGGGTTCATTTTCAAATGCCCCTATCATCTCAGACAAAAGTATTAGCAGGTTAAATAGCCACATTTCATCTATGAAGTTTTATGAAGGCTGCGAGACCGACATCTGCATTACTGCAACCATCTGGACAGGAGTGTGAAATGTCTGCCCGTTGCTTTGTTCCCGCATCATGCCCAAATGGCTTATCCGATTACTTCCTTCTGTGTTGTTGCTCAAGACACTGGGGTAATATCAGAGTGGATGGGGTTTTTTTTACACGCCACTCATATGTATATGACATTCGGTGCTATCATCTCAGACTAAAGCATACTAAGTTGCCACAAATCTTCTGGGAGCGACAGCTGCATTACCACCACCATCTGGCCGGAAGTGTCAATCGGCAAGGAATCCAAGAACCCCGTGCCAGGTACTGAGATTACCCCATACCAGATTTGTATATTCGCTATCTTCGCATGCATGAAAACGGAGAGTTTGTCCTGTACTAGGTTTACCCTGTCTGTGCGTGAACCAAAATCAGGTTTACAAGCAGGTTATTTTCTCAATAAATTGAAACAAACTCTCAGTCCTTTCCACACACAGAAAGGGTAAACTCAGTACAGAACAAACTTCCCATTTTTTCGCAATCTGTACATGTATAGTCAACATGCGCATGTGCAGATAGAGAAAATACAAATCTGGTACGGGGGTGATCTCAGTCCGTGGCACCGGCATTTTGACCAGGAGTGTTACAAGGTACTGAATCTAAACACACGACATTTCTCACAGTGAACAGGCCATTCAGTCGGGACCGTGAGCGTTTAAGAATCTTTGTTAAGCACCACAATGACAAAGGAAATTTGGAGAGTGGAGTGTGGTTGTAGTGAGGCTGATGTGGAAATAGCTGCATCAAATGTGTTACTTTTATATCGCTGCGTCAACATCAGTGACCAGTGTGATTGTGAAAATGGCAAAACTCTTTCATCAAATGTCCCCATCATGACAATCTTATAGCAGGTAAAAGATGACATGATATAATTCCATTCCAGGACATATGATTTCAGCGTTCGAAATCTTCACCTAGCAAAGTTCACGCCAATAGGGCGGGTAGTTTGCTTGTGATAATAATTCGTCCTGTCCAGGGTGTGCCCCACCTCATGCCCTGTGACTGCTGGTTTAGGCTGCAGCCCCTCCATGACCCCCTAATTGGCGTAAGCGGGTATAGAAAATGGATGGATGGATGGATGGATAATTCAAGTTTAAATAACTTTAAGTCTAATTACTGCATCTGAAGACCATCAGGACTTTAATGAGTTATGAACAATGTAAAGCCATAAAAGCAGCCTTATACTGTGAACATCACTACACAGACACAACCATATATATTTTAAATACATTTATTTTTAAATTGTCAAAATAAAAAATTATGACTGTCCAATTCAGGCAATTACTGAGAATTGGTACCGGCTGAAGTAGTTTACTTCAACAGCCATGAACCTCTTGTTTGTCCTCTGCTGTGCTCCCTCACATGGTTCTGCAGGCTCCAGGGAAACAGCAGCTGTTTCACATCACAGATTAAAAGTGCAATGTTGAAAAGTGTGCCTATAGAGCACTGCAAAAGTGCTGCAGCAGTTTACAGCCTTGTTTAAACTCCTGGTTTTCTTTCCTTGGGTGTTTTAAAAGCTGTGCTACAAAGACTGTGCTTCCTTGTCTGTCTGAGTCTGAACAAAATGCTGTTAAACACAGAGCAGGTTGATGATCCCAGACAAGGTGCCTTTCTTTAGCAGCTGCATCAGGATGAATTAATTTAATATTTGATTAAATTTCAAGATGAGCCTCACTTTGTTGCAAAAAAAAATCTACTGCCTCCCAGCAATGACAAGGACAGACCTATAAAGGAAATATGGAGAAAACTGTGATCTAATTTTTGTCAAATGTGTTTTAATATCAACAGGATTAAACTGTCAATCAAATTGGTGTACTGTGCTCTTAATGGACGCATATAAACATCCTGTCCAACAGAAGCATCATTTATACAGTACATACACTCACACACACACACACACACATACACATACAGTAGTGTTCAGAATAATAGTAGTGCTATGTGACTAAAAAGATTAATCCAGACTTTGAGTATATTTCTTATTGTTACATGGGAAACAAGGTACCAGTAGATTCAGTAGATTCTCACAAATCCAACAAGACCAATCATTCATGATATGCACACTCTTAAGGCTATGAAATTGGGCAATTGGTAAAAAAAAGTAGAAAAGGGGGTGTTGACAATAATAGTAGCATCTGCTGTTGACGCTACAAACTCAAACCTATTATGTTCAAACTGCTTTTTTAGCAATCCTGTGAATCACTAAACTAGTATTTAGTTGTATAACCACAGTTTTTCATGATTTCTTCACATCTGCGAGGCATTAATTTTGTTGGTTTGGAACCAAGATTTTGCTCAGTTACTAGTGTGCTTGGGGTCATTGTCTTGTTGAAACACCCATTTCAAGGGCATGTCCTCTTCAGCATAAGGCAACATGACCTCTTCAAGTATTTTGATATATCCAAACTGATCCATGATACCTGCTATGCGATATATAGGCCTAACACCATAGTAGGAGAAACATGCCCATATCATGATGCTTGCACCACCATGCTTCACTGTCTTCACTGTGAACTGTGGCTTGAATTTAGAGTTTGGGGGTCGTCTCACAAACTGTCTGCAGCCCTTGGACCCAAAAAGAACAATTTTACTCTCATCAGTCCACAAAATATTCCTCCATTTCTCTTTAGGCCAGTTGATGTGTTCTTTGGCAAATTGTAACCTCTTCTGCACATGTCTTTTATTTAACAGAGGGACTTTGTGGGGGATTCTTGCAAATAAATTAGCTTCACACAGGCGTCTTCTAACTGTCACAGCACTTACAGGTAACTCCAGACTGTCTTTGATCATCCTGGAGCTGATCAATGGGTGAGCCTTTGCCATTCTGGTTATTCTTCTGTCCATTTTGATGGTTGTTTTCCATTTTCTTCCACGCATCTATGTTTTTGTTGTTTTTTTTTTTGTTCATTTTAAAGCACTGGAGATCACTGTAGATGAACAGCCTATAATTTTTTGCACCTGCGTATAAGTTTTCCCCTCTCCAATCAACTTTTTAATCAAACTACGCTGTTCTTCTGAACAATGTCTTGAACATCCCATTTTCCTCAGGCTTTCAAAGAGAAAAGCATGTTCAACAGGTGCTGGCTTCATCCTTAAATAGGGGACACCTGATTCACACCTGTTTGTTCAACAAAAATTGATGAACTCACTGACTGAATGCCACACTACTATTATTGTGAACACCCCCTTTTCTACTTTTTTTTTTACTAATAGCCCAATTTCATAGCCTTAAGAGTATGCATATCATGAATGCTTGGTCTTGTTGGATTTGTGAGAATCTACTGAATCTACTGGTACCTTGTTTCCCATGTAACAATAAGAAATATACTCAAAACCTAGATTAATCTTTTTAGTCACACAGCACTACTATTATTCTGAACACTACTGTATATCTATATATTAATAGCCAAGTGGTCTCTGTATGCATGTTTACGCGCGTGTCTGCATGCATCTAACTTCGATCACGGACAAACTGGGAAGAGCTAACATTCGTCGTTTGCTATGCTTATGTATTTTGGGCCAAGGATGAACGCTGCCAAAATGGAACATTGATAGGACTAATATTTTTGAAGAAACTACAGATATTAGCTAGCAACACTGAACAATGGGCGTTGATAATTACATTCTGGACTCACACGCCATTCCAGCAGTGGGCGGTAAATCATCTATATGGCTCACAATATGCTAAACCATTATATTACACCTGAGGTACTTCATGAATGTGTTTATTACGTAAATATGGATTGTTGAATAGAAATGTTTGTTATTGTTAACACTAATGTAACTAATGTATATATAGTATGCATAATTTGAGTGTATTTTGTTGCTCATAACATAAAGAAAAATTGAAAAGAAGTTTGGAAAATCCACTTTTTTTTTCATCACAAATTATAACATGATTGGACCTCACGTTTTCAACCAGGTCATATTTTTTCAAACCAACCTCAAGGCAACTGCATTGTGCGTTAGTCAATAGAAAACCCATGACATGAAAAATTAAAAGTAAATAAAAGGCCCTTGAGTCAATTTTAAGTACAAAAAAATTAAATTAAAAATGACCCTTGCGGATGTTACGCCATCTGTCAAAACCAAGTAGGAGATATAGATGGTTAAAAGTCGCATAAACTATAGCTAACATTTACACTTAGATGGGCATTCTACTTTGAAATATGTATTCTCCGATATACATCATCAATTTATATAAAAGATACGCATATTAAGAAATTATAACAAGTTGAAAACAACCTGAGAATTGTCCGTCAAAAATAACATCCGCAAGGGTCCATACTCATAATTTCACTTTTCCATAATGGAACAGTGAAATTTTTAAAGTTAATAGTTAATGAGTTATCTTGAGCTTTGTGGTTTATGAAAGAAATATATGTGTACTACAATTTCAAACTAGTTTGCAATAAAAACATGTAAATTAAAAAACTGACCTTTGTGTTACACTTTCATAACAGTTTAGCATATTGTGAGCCATATACAGTATTAAAAGCGTGTGTGTGATTTCATTTAGTAAGTTATAATATTATATATATATTTATATTTATTATATAAATATATTTATATAATTTATATTTATATATATATATATATATATATATATATATATATATATATATATATTTATATTATATATATATATATATATATATATATATATATATATATATATATATATATATATATATATATATATATATAATGTTAAAAATACATGGATGACACAAGAAAGTGAAAAAACGTATTCCCATTGTGGTCAATGACGAAATGACAAAATAGAAGTAATAATGATAATAGCGTGTATATAATAACAAGAACCTAAACAATTTAGAAATATTAAGACAGTAAATTCACATTAAAAATTATGTAATTAACAGGAAATAAAAGGGTTGAGTTCTTCTTCTAAAACTGTTATTCCAACTCATTATAGAAACTTTTTAAATGTATTACCACCTTTGAAAAATAACTTATATATGTGTATGTGTGTGTGTGTGTGTTTATAATTCCTTTTCAAGCCACTAATAACCAGACTGATAAAGCCATTTGGAATGGTGGTGAAACATTTCCCAGCTAAACAAAAAGTCCATTGACTCAACTAGACTTCAGGAAGCTTCTGATCTTTGCCTGGATGACTGAAAACTTTCACAGTTAACACCTAATTCAGATGATTTTCAACAGCTGTGTATGGCTCAGAGATGCAGCGCATGAAGAACCACGAAGATGAAATTTAATAACATTAATATAAAAAAAAAGCACAACAAATCTTGCACCTATAAAGTTTACAATGCAAGTCTCCCACAAATACTTTATTTTATGTGCCGTGCAGAAATGCTGAGCCTGCGGCATGTGTAAAAGTGGCAGGTGTCCTTTCATGAATTGTGTTGTTTATAAGTTACAAATCACTGTCAGCTCAGAATGCAGAAGCCAAACATACCCATGAATACACTGAAGCAGCAAAGATGATTAAAATACGAAACATAAAACCACAACTGTCAAACAGAGCACCAAGCACAAGATCAACAGACATGGTGAATATTTCTGCTATACACAGAAAACATTTTATTTATGTGCCTTTTTCCTTGTTTTGACTTCGATTTTTTTTTTAATTAAAAAGAAATGCACTTGTACAAAGTACTCCATCCTGCACATTTCATTCTAAGCACCCACTCAATTTAAAGATATTCAACTGGATTTTAAAATGTCATCATAAAGATAACATTGATCAAACATTACTAACAGACTATTATGGAATTCATTTGAAGAATACAGAACATTATCATATACCTATAAATGATTACGCCAATATGATTGGATAAAACACTAAAGAACAAATAGCAATACACCGTTTTCGCGGATGGGTAATATTTTTCATACCACCCGAGTAATCAGCCAATCCGGACAGCAGAGCAGCGCCACGACGAAGAGGCGCGGTCAGATGAACTGTGAAATACTGGTGAGTCACTATTAATAATTTCTTGAAGGGTGTAAAAAGCCATATTCATTGGTGAAAAACTTGATAACGATTTTATCATATACAGTAGTCCCTCGTTTATCGCGGGAGTTACGTTCTAAAAATAACCCGCGATAGGCGAAATCCGCGAAGTAGTCAGCGTTATTTTTTACAATTATTATAGATGTTTTAAAGCTGTAAAACCCCTCACTACACACTTTAAACAATTTTCTCAAACAGGCATTAACATTTTCTCACTTTTCTCTCCTGTGTAAACACTCAAAGTTCAAACCTTAGTAGAAAAAAAGAACGTTTTCCTATAAATAATTATGATGGCTTTTAGAACAAACAAATTTAATTTTAACGATCAACCTACGAGGTTGGACGCATAAGAAATTATTAATAGTGACTCACCAGTATTTCACAGTTCCTCTGACCGCGCCTCTTCGACGTGACGCCGCTCCGCTGTCTGGATTGGCTGATTACTCGGGTGGTATGAAAAATATTACCCGTTTGTGAAAAGGGTGTATTGCTATTTATTCTTTAGTGTTTTATCCAATCATATTGGCGTATCATTTATAGGTATATGATAACTGATAATACCTGTTTCATGTGAGCGCCTTGGGGCAACTGTTTGTTGTGATTTGGCGCTATATAAGAAAAAAGTTGATTGATTGATTGATTGATTCCATTGCATGCCAAGGCTGTAAATCTGTAATTATTCCCAATAAATAACAGGTTGTGCTGTTGGCATGTCCCACTGCCCTACCTAATCCAGTACTTGGAAAGAAATAAAATCGCATACAGAATGTGAGTGACTGAATACGTGAACACAGCTCTTTGAAAAAAGATAAAAAATAAAGTAATAATAAAAATGACTCCCGGTAAATCTGAGAGTTCTTCCTGACAATATGCTTGTGTTGTTCAGACAAGGATTTTCCTGAAAGATAAGCTCTTTATGAATAGTGCATGGGATTTGTGAGGCATAGAACAGTAAACAATAATCCCAAGTGAACTATATCTGCCCCTGGTTTCGAAAAAACCTACTAAGGACAGCAATTGTTGGTTTTGGGGGGGTTTCTTTTTGTACATATTGACAGCTGAAAAGATCCTGGTGATTAATGACTTCGGGCCTCAATAGCGGGACCTTCCGCCACACTGGGAGGGAGGGGGGGAAGAAAATACACCCTGTGCAGACGCAAGAACACTTCAGCTGCTCCCAGGATTTGAGATGCATCTTGTATGGTTTGCTAATTTTTAAGCGTTTTGTTCAAGATCCTTGATACTATGCAGATTTGTGAGAGCAGAAGAACAAGCAGCTTTGTGAAGTTTGAAGAATGATGTGTAAAGTGCATTGTTTTTGTTTCCAAAGAGCTTTGGCCAGCCCTTTTCTGCACCGAACCTTCTTCATTATTAATCGCCTGGTATGCACTCACATATACCTTTGAGGCCATGGGAAACCCAGAGGAGTTTTTCAAGAAGGAACGGGCCATACACTAGGACAGATGATACGGGATGCAAATGTAGGTCCTTGAGTGCAGCTGTCAGAATTCTGACGCAAAGCGTGCTGTAAAACTAATCGCTGTTGTCTCCATAAATAGGCTACATCTGGCACTACTGTTGCGTTTCAGGGCCACAGTGTGAATCTGCTTTTCCTTGTTCATCTGCCTCAGTATAAATCCTACAAGAAGGAGCCAAAACAAAGAAAACGCCACTGCTGTCTTATTTTAATGTACTGGTACATGAAGATGATAAAACATAAGCTTTTTATTTAGAAAAGGTGTCCTAACACTTGGCAAGAAACAGAAATGGAAACAGATAAGACTGTTTTTAAAATGTTATACCACAGACGCACAAAGGAGTGAAAGAAGTGAGCTTGAAAAGGAGAAGCTTGAAATGTGAGGGGGAAGGTTAATGAGAGTATAATCACAATGACCACTGAAAAATGACTGCCACAGACTGAAATAAAAGCAATCGATTGTTATATTCTTTGCAGGGATTTCAAAGAGTTTTTTGAAGCCTGAGCTGTAGACCTCAAGTGGTGCCAACAAGAAACTAACTGCAAATCTATGCACAATCCAAAATCAATTAAGGCATCTCTGGATAGACAAAAGAAATGATGGATGGCCCATTTTCACCTTTAAAGCAAATGCAAACTCCACATTATTCATTTGTATTGTCTAACACCAGCCAGGGTGGAGTCAGGTTTGTCAATGAGCATAAAGCGTCGGTACAAGGACAAGTAATATGTCTCTAAGGAAGAGTTTTAATCAAAAATTTGTCCCAGCAGACATTATCAAGTGCAATTCTGTTGCATGACGTACTGACTCAGCTATCTCCTTTTTATCTCCTGCGGTTGAGCTGCAAGAAACAATTATTTTCGGTAACAAGCTAATACAACAAATATAAAACTGATTTTGTGGTGAATGGTACAAATGGTAGAGAATCCCATTGGTATGATGTTACGAAAGCGTTTTTGGTCAGCATGATATTACATAGTAGCATTGCCATGACATAATGGTGTAGACTCTCAACTACATTGTGGTGTGACCATTACACAATCTTCTCACAACCAAACAATGACATTTTTGTGACTATTTGACAGCCCAAAAAATTAGGGGTCGACTGAATATTGCCACCAATAATTGGCCGGGGTGAAAAACGGTTGACCACAAATATATATAATATATATATATAATATATAATATATATATAACCGTCCGCACGTCTTTCATTAAAAAAATCTCCTTTAACAGTGGAATATCCAGATAAAATGCTGAAACCGACTTCTTCTGAAACTTCTCTGTTCTCTCACGACGTCCTGGATCAATAGAGCCTGAAATGTGGAGGTTTTCAGCTTGAAACACGCTGATGACGCCGCCTGAGAGCGCTGTGCAACGTCTCGCACTGTGGGAAGTCCTCAAAGCGACAGAATCACCTCAAAATCTCTCACCAGCCATTAAAATTTTCACTGAAAACCAGCTTAATTTTTCGAACCATGTCCACTTCGATGTGTCTCACAGGTTTAGAAAAAATTTTGATCAAACAAAGCGCCAGTCTCTCAGCAACTTCTCAGACAAAGGAATTCCGACGAGGGGCTGGACGACTCCTCCCACAAGGAGTGCTCACAGGCGAATGACGTCACCGACAGGCGTGGAAAAACTCACGCATGCGCACGAGGGTTCAAGCATGTCTGACGTAAAAACATATGAATGAAATCCATATAGTTTTCGAAAAAAATAAAAAGGACCGTTACTTTATTGACAGCCCTCGTATATGTATATATATATATATATGTATATTTTGGACTGGCTGATTATCTGCACCAATAATCGGCCGACTCCTAAAACAAATTACCTTCATGTGACTACATTATAAACTTCCCTTACAGCAACAGACCCCTGCATATATTGATCTACAATATTCCTGAAACTGATTTTCTCTTTATTGCTTTAGGAATGGACTGTAAATATCATAATGTCAATAGGATGTCATTATTTTACATCAATTTGTGACATTTTTATGATCTTTAGATCATGTCATTATATGACATGACTAATCCTGACCAAAACCTGACTGAAAATATGTAGTAGTAATTTAGTTAAAAGTACAGTAACATTTGCCATGTAGCTGCCATAACAATGCTTTACCATTTCAGAAACATTTATATCAACATTTTGAGAAAAGAAATTATATACCATTAATTACACTGTTCAAACTATACCCTGATGTTAATTTTAGGCCATATCATCCGGCTCTACAATGATTAATTGACTAATCAGGCAACTAATGCAAGGATTAATCAAATGCTCTTAACTGATCCAACTATCCAGCTTTTGCCTTATATAATTATTAAAAAGTGCTAGCTAAGAATGCAAACAAGACAGTAAAACAACGTTTCCAACTTAACTGAATGATGCTTACTAAATTACACATAAAAAGGTGAGGTTATTTTTTTAAACATAGGACCAAAGAAATTAGGCCTAGCCTCTCAATGATTTTAGAACTTTGACTCACACCACATTTATTTCACAACGATGAAACTTTCACACAAAGTTCAAAGTCTATTTTCTTTTAGTATAAAAAGAAAATCAAAATAAATATTCAAAATAAATTTCAGCAGAATTACAGATCAACTTAAATACATGAGGCTTCAGTTAAAAAAATGAATTCTGTTCATTTATGTTACTGTAGCTGAACACTAGTATGCAGCCCGCAACAACTAAGTAGTTAGAAGCCTATGCATTTCACATTCTAGCTTCTTGAATACAGCAGTGAATGTTTCAGTTTCAGTGGCAATGACGACTTGGATGTTACTGTTCACTTCAAGATTAAAACTTTAATTTATTGTTCACAAATGACACATCACTGCTGTGCACGTTGTATAGTATCCCTGAGACTAACCGTCAGTCTACCTTTGGCCTGATTATGGGCAAAGTTAAGTACACTGCCACTTACTTTTACAATTTGATGATATCTTAGCTAGGAATGTTCTGATCCAGTCTCAAAGATCAGATATGGTTCCCCAGCATAAAGAAGCGGTCAATGGGCCACATATCCTATTCATACTGTGTTTTTGTTCTATGGAACAGTTTGCCAACTGAGATAAGACAGCCTGATTCAGCAGAGGCTTTTAAATCAAGACTTAAGACACATCTGTTCTCTCTAACTTGTAATTAGGAATAATGCATTCAATGTCATGTTTAATGGAAGCTTAGAGTCCATCTGTTTATGCTATTGTATTTAAAAGCAATGCTTTATGTCACTTAAGAAATACAATTGTTACAAAGTACATAGAATTGTATCACTTGACCTGAAAGTGCCATACAAATAAAGATGTTATTAATATTAGTATATTATTAATTTGGACATAAATAAAAATAAATAAAATCTGTACACTGTCACTGGATCCTTGATTTCTAGACATAAATAAAAATTAATAAAATCTGCACATGGTCACCGGATCCTAGATGTACATGATATATCCTAGATCTCTGCACATAAATAGAAATAAACAAAATCTGTAGTTTTTGTCAAAAGCATTTCCTTTCAGATATTAATGAGATAAATCTATAGCCTCTGAGCTGAGCTCTTGCAGTCAACTGTGCTGCAAGTCAACATCAATGTAATTCATAAAGAACGGAGGACCTCTCATTTTGGGAGAAAAAAAACAGTTTTGGTCTATTGGTAGTTTGTTGTCTGTATTACAACGTTTGGGATGAGGTGTCATTTGATTTAAAACAGCGATTCACTTTGAAGTTATTAATATTACATTACACAGGAAAAAAGAAGGTGATTGGGACATCCCTAATCTTAGCATGTCAAATACTGATGAGTTAACACGAATCAGTTGTTCAACATTTTTAATCACTACGCAAGGTGAAATCAGACACTAGGTGCATTTAAATGGACATTAATAAAATAGACCATATTCTGAATAAGACACTGTCATGTAAACAGTGTTTTCTGATTACCTTAACCAGAATAAGGTCATAATCACAGTAAGCAATATACTGATTAAGATGTAGAATATTCCAATCTTATTCTGATTATTGAGGTGCACTGTGGACATGTAAACTTCTTAATCAGACTATAGTGAGCTCACCAACAGCATGTGCTGCCAGAAGTTTAAAAAATCTGAAATTTTTCTGTTGTTGATTTATCCTGGGCAAGTGATTAATTTATTTAGGTGCAGATGCACCCAGTTTTATCCAAGCAAAAGTACAGTGTTCTCTCTCTGGTTGAAATTGGTGACTAATTGGTGGCAATTTCAAGCCACAGGGGAAGCTGATTAGGCACACATTGATTCAAAAGAAAAAACTGCAAATATACACAATTGTAAATTCAAAACAATATACAGAACATCTCGTAAACTGAAATATAACCACTCCTAAATTAAAAAAATACTTGACAGCATTACAGCTTAGACACATGCGGCAGTATACGGCATTGTTATGTGGCTGTGACACTACGCACACTCTGATTGGCTGATTTCCGGTCTGATATGTGAAAATATCAGACTGGTTACCATGGCAATCGGTCCGGAACGTGTATCACATTCGTTACAAATCTGAAAGCTAAAAACACAATAAGAAAAACCGTACATGAACATACTCCACAAATATCTAAACAGCATCGGAAAAAACACACAAATTGAAAGCTTACCAACTAACGACCTTGACCATGTTAAGCAAGTTCTTCATAGAGGTGAAGTGAACGGGTCTGACTATGAGCCCACAACTGCCAGCAATTTTCATATTCGGGCAACACCGTAAGTTAGTGTGCTTAGATACATAATAGCCATATAATAAACTAATTAACCTCGCTTGCTCAGTTACTAATCATTTAATATATACATTACATAAAATATTTGGCAAGGTGCAAAAGTGATACTTCCACTTTTGCATCCCATGCATATCATTCACAGTACAATGCAGATCAGGCATGCTGCTTTAACAGTGCTAAAAGCTGCTAATTTATCTTTAAAGGCAAGATATAAATGGATCAACACTCCAGTAATGAGGCTTCACTACTTTGTTTACTAAAGTGGGTGAGAATGAACTTTGACCGGAAGATTTGACAAGGTCACATGTGTTGATAATGCTGATTTGGCTTATTCTAACTATACTGCTGTGTAGTTAGTCTGTAGGCTCCTCTGTGCCTCACTCACACTGTCTCAACTGTCGCTCCTTAATACAATCTGTGTGACAGGTTGTAGCTGTTTGTGATAATAACAGAGGTGCCTCAAAGCGCTTCACACAAAACGATTCAGAAAACAAAATAAAATTAATTAAAAGATTGAAAAGCATAGTAACATAATATGCCAGTATGCTAGCCATACGAAAGGGAAAATAAGTGCGTATTTAATAATCTAATAATATTTTATTTTTCTGTGGTATATTGTGTGTTATTTGTGTTCATATTATTAGTGTGTGCTCTCCAAAACATTTTGGTGGACATTAATATGAGGCCCCTAAGTGACTTTGGGCCGCCGATCCTGAACCCAGGTAAACCCATGCTTTAATCCGCCCCTGGTTCTGGCTACTGATCGGATATAATCTTTTCTCCACTTTATTCACACGTGTGATGCACGTTTTTACTGAGTATTTCAGGAAACTCTATGAGATTTGTGACAAATTAGTCAAAATATTTTATTTGTACAGGTCCACACAAAAGTGAAGCATGGAGCACACAGTGGGCTCCGTTCCACACAAACTCGCCCACAAAACAGGGCGTGGGTGCTTGTAATTGAAAAAATAAATAAATAAATTTGTGACATTTAATTGTTCCAGCAGACGGCATTTAAAGAAACTGATAAATAATTATGCTGCACTGTCAGTTGAAGCACACAGAGCGCTTCACGCACGTGTGAATGGCTCTGATCAGCAGTGATACAGTAAGCACACGTGTGTGCATTGTTGTGTGTGTGTGTGTGTGTGTGTGTGTGTTGGGTTTCTTTTCAGTATCATAGCCACATGACACCACAAACCTAACTTAATAAAACAAGCGTAAAGTAACCCGTTCAGCTTATACATGCCTGACATTCACAATCAATGATTTTTCTTCCCTGTCCTTGAGGCATCGACAGCGTCTGTATTTAAGCCTTTTTGTTATGGACAATGCACACTGAGAGGACACAGAGCACAGCACAAACTGCAAAAGGTTTTATTATTCACCAAAAGAGGACAGAATTCTTCATTTTAAAAAAAAATCCACCACTGTGGTGATTCACAAGTAAACTTGACTCAGTACGTCATACATTTATTCATCGATGTGGTGAGGGCTAGAGAGATATCCCTGAAATTCAGAATGTCTGAAGAGAAATTTTACAGAGCAGGTGAGCTGTAATGTCACAAAACACAAAAGTTCTGTAAACAACAATCACAGCCAGTGGTTTCCTGTTATGTAAAATTGCACAAAATGTTTAGCTGATACATCCATCTTTCCATTAAGACAATTACTGCTCACCTCCTTAACTGGTCATAGTTAAAATTCAAATGACTGAGCATTTAAAAAGTAAGGAGACAATAGTCAAGACAGAAGTCAGGCTACCAGAGCAAGAATTTTAGCTGAGGAAGCTTCTGCGATTTGAAGCGAAACGTCCTCGCGTCAAGCAATCCAGTCCAGTCGAAGATTCAAGCTTCTCTATCATCTCCTGAACATCACAACCTACCGGTCTCTCCTGCCATCAGTCAGCCGCTGCCGCTGCTGCAACTGACAGTGATTCTGTTATAACAACCAGTAGGGCGATTTTAAAACCATCTATGTGTGAATGCGACAAATGTGTTTAGTTGCTGCGCGAGTGCATGAATTTGTTTGACAACAAAAACTTGCCGGCTGCAAAACATCACAAGCTAGAACACGGTTTTCACATATTGCCTCATTTTTGCATAAAAGGGTGTTTAACAATTATTACGTCCGCCAAGGACATAATAAAATCAGGATTACATCAAAACTACTGCATGGATTTTGATGGAATTTTCACCACAGATAGATATTAGGGCATGGAAGAGTCCACTGAATTTAGAGGTGATCCAGATCCAGATTGGCAGACGTTAGAAATCTGTGATTGCTCTTGTGTAAATATGTTTTTAAGGTACTGAGAAATAATGAAAACCTTTGGTCCTGTCTATGCCCTTCCATTTATCCTGACAGGTTTGTTTATTTATTTTTATTTTTTTTTTGGGGGGGGGAGCGTGCAATGGAGCTTATCCAAATATACACTGGAAATAAGGCAGGGGGTGCCCTGGAAAGCTCTCCTGTCTGTCATATGGTCAACATATACAGAGGACCAGAGTCATTGTGACAGTGTGTCAGTGTCAGACTAATATGCATACTGTCAATGTGTTTGATGAAAAAATGCAGACATACATCAGGAAAAAAAGACCAGGCCTTAAAGGAGGGTTTCCATCTTCACAAAGTATTAACATGACTCATGAAGAACTGCAGGTCAATCTCAGGTGACACCTTTCTGACGACAGCCACCATGTCAGAGTGAGTCGTGTCAGCTGGGAGGGTCCACAATGCAGCGTGACATTTTTTTAAATGCTCAGAAATTTCAAACTTGATGTCTCGTGTCACACTGTGATGGTGCATTGGTGCGTCTCATCAATGTCCTCTGGGTTTCACAACAGCATCTTGCTGAATTCTTGAGTATTCTTCACTCAGAAATATTTAACCCTAACTTTTAAGATTGATGTAATTTTATTACATGACAAATTCACATTTACTTTTTTTTTAGATAATTTTAATACAAACCTACCAAATAAACCTTACATGATGCATATTCATTAATCCTATTTATCTGAAATGCATAATCCTTAGCTTTATGTATTTAGTATTAATAAAATATAATTAATCTAAATCAATAATAATGACAGTATTTATTTCAAATACATAAATTATATTGTTTGAATTGCATAATAATTATGTTACCTATGCCATTTATCTTGTATAGGTAACTTTAAATAAATACTGTCATTATTATTGATTTAGAGTAATTATATTTTATTAATACTAAATACATAAAGCTGAGGATTATGCATTTCAAATAAATATGATTTATTACAGTAATGAATATGCATCATGTAAGATTTATTTGGTAGGTTTGTATTAAAATTATCTAAAAAAAAGTAAATGGAAATTAGTCATGTAATAAAATTACATAAATCTTAAAAGTTAGGGTAAATATTTCTGTGAGTGTTGGCTACGGCCTCACAGTAATTTTGCTGAGTAAAATTTACTCTGCTGGGATAATATTTGGTCCCGGTCTAAACAGAGTAAAATACACTCTACTATAGAGTGAAATCAGCTCTAACGTCTTGTCAAATCAAGTGTTTCAACTCCAATAAGAGTTTTTTACACTGTGATAGAGTTGATTTAGGACTGTGATAGAGTATATTTAACTCTATTTGGACTGGGACCAAATGTTATACCAGCAGAGTAAATTTTGCAGAGCAATGCAGAAAATTTTGAAGAAAATTTACTCTGCATGAACCAGCAATACACTGTCACAAGCACAACACACAACCTACCAGCCACCAGCCACAAAAGTGCCAAAACACAGTCAAGATCATGCAACAGCTGGATTTCTTCTTCTTTAGCAGTAGCCTCCAGTAGCATCCACCGTTCATTATCACTGTCCACTAACAAAACTACATCTGGTACCCTACAGCTATAGGACATTTGGCGAAGTTTCCTTCTTGAGGTGCGGGCCCTGGTTGCACTGTGGTGCGGCACATGTTGCGGCATCCATCTCAAGCTACACTTCATGGTAGTTCAGCTTACTGATCTTCACAGTTCATGAAAGCAGTAACTGTGCTTCAGTTGAATTTCTTTAAAGGCAGGTAAAAAAAAATTTCAATTATCAAATAACTAGTGAAAAACAGTCAAGAACAATCAATTCATGACCGCTACAGACAAAATCCCTGTCTGTCATCATAAAGTGCAAGACAGCATATCAGCCTGGCATGGCCAGTTCATTTTCAATGCTCAAAGATTAAAACCAGTTTAATATACGGGACAGAAGGCAGAGCTTATGTTGTGGCAATGAAAAGCTTAAAGTGCTGCCAGTGGCAGAAGGACTCCGAGCACCTCAGTCGTCAAGCCCCCCCACCCCACCCCCCACATACACATACACACACACACACACACATAGACACACTAAAGTACTCTTTGGATAAAACCTGGATATTTTTTTTTTTTTTTACACACAGGCTTGCCAGCTATCAATCTGTTTAAGAGTTCTGGATATCTTTCCTCCAAAGCTTTTATTAGCCTACATTATTTTTCTGCAATGGTAATTTAGTAGCAATCACTGACACGATGGATATATCGCAGCTTTATTTGCCTGCAGTTTACCGTTGCTACATGATTTCACAATTGTCATGTATGTGCGTTTCATAAAAAGTTCATTATCACTAGATTTGGAGCTGATGGTAAGCACTGCTCTAAAACCTTGACATTTTAGCTCCCCTTTGCTAAAGAAAGAATACACAGCAGCAGAGAAAATATGTGATTTGAATGACACCTTTGGCCTACCAAGTGCACCGCCTGCTGTGTGAACGGCAGGTTACTGAGGCACATGTTAAAAAGCTTGCTGAGGTTTCGGCTGGGCAGATTGTTGTGACCATTGCTTCAATGTCAGGAGCTGGTTAAATATGGGATCTCAATAGGCGGGAGGTATTTGGGATGCAATATAAATGCTAATGGCTCTGTACTATCCATCAAACAATTAGCGGTGTGCTGAGAATTACTATTCAGTGTGGCTGCATATAAATCTACTCTCCTTTCTGCACACAACCCTGTTGTCCAAATTAATTAACAGCTTGCTGCTCTTTACATGTCACTGGATGTGACATTAAGGAGAAACAGACAAGTATGCAAAATGCCTGACAAATTCTTTACAGTAATAATTAAGGCTGATTATCTGTGAAATACAAAGACAGATATCAGGTCATCATTTGACATTATATTGATAAAAGAAACTCAAACTGAGTCATATGACTGAAGAAGGACAGTTTTTGGTTGTGGCCAGCTATACAAATAATTAATGTTTATGAGTTCAATGGTATGAATATTTCATGAGGTGAAAGATGTAATGTACCATTCAACGTCCCATTGAAACAATGAAAAACATTCATTATTTGTTTTATATAACAGCAAAAATACATCCTTGTCATTTGATATTTTATTAATTTATAAACAACAGAAAAGGGGCTTACATTTTGTTGTGTGTCATTGGTGCTTTGACGTCAACAGTCCAACATGCGCTTTAAATAGGAGTCCAAAATTGTTCTCAGTCAACTTGCAAAAACAATTCTTACAATGTAGTCTGTGACACCATGCACTGACTTCATGTACAGACTGCTGCCTGCAATCCTCACTCCAGCAAAAAACTGTGCCAGAAATTTGTCCAGATTTTTATCCTAACTTCATCTTCTTTATACTAACAGCTCTTCATGCCTCCAGATGGCTTACAGCATAGTGGAATGATTTTTTTTTTTTGGGTGTTAGAATAATTAGCACCATCAATTAACTCCTTCAAATCGTTGTCCAGCCTTTAGCTAAACAAAGTCCGCCATGTTTAGCTAAACGCCACCCCCACTAGTGGGCGGTGGTCGCACTGTGCAATGGTACAAAATGTATGGAACCAAATTTGCATGGTAAATGGAACCAAATTTGCACGCCAAACTCAACGCAACACAAATGGGACAAATAATCCATGTCACGTGACATACAAAGCACCAATCAAATGACAAGGATCCACTCAGCCATTATATAAAATAAAAAAATAAATCAAACACATTTGTAGTTCAATTTCATGCACAAGTAATGTACATGAAAGACCCTGCTGTGACTATGAAATTCAGAATTTGTTATGGGTGCAAATCTGTGAACTGTCCAGCAGGTGCCAGGGTCCACCATGTCTTCCTGTTAACACACAAACAAAGGTGTTGAAAAAGGTTTCAAACCATTGCAAAACAGTGTTTCAAGTTTGCCATCAATAATTTGTAGTTCTGACAACAGGCTTTTAATCAATCAATCAATCAACATTTATTTATAAAGCGCTTTACAGCACCGACTGGTGTCCAAAGTGCTTAACATTAAAAACACAAATTTACAAAAATAAAACACATATAAAATAAAATTTTAAAACAACACATAAAAAAAGAACATAAAAATAACAGAACATGTCACCTCCCCACTAAGTGTTAAAAGCCAGTTTAAATAAATAAGTCTTTAACTTAGATTTAAAAAGTGCTAGGTCAGGAATAGTACGTAACTCAAGAGGTAGCTCATTCCACAGTCTGGGGCCAGCTACCGCGAAAGCATGATCACCCCAGCGTTTATATCTTGACCTTGGAACATCTAAGTAAAGCTGGCCAGACGCCCTTAATGTCCTACTGTAGGTGCGCAAACTTAAAATTTCAGACAAGTAGGGAGGTGCAAGGCCATAAATAGCTTTAAAAACAAACATTAAAATTTTAAAATCAATTCTAAAACGAACTGGAAGCCAGTGGAGTGAGTACAGGATGGGCGTAATATGCTCACGTCTAAAAGTGTTTGTCAAAAGACGAGCAGCAGCATTCTGCACCAACTGGAGACGTGCAAGAGACGACTGATTAATGCCCGAATAAAGTGCATTACAATAATCAAGTCTGGAGCTGATGAAAGCATGAATGGCCATCTCAAGATCACGTCTACTGAGAAAGTGCTTTATTTTAGCCAAAAGGCGAAGTTGGAAAAAACTAGCTTTGACAACAGAATTTTGTACCCAGCCCCATGTTCTATCCATCCTTTAATTCCAGTCCTTCATCCCATATTTGACCACACAGTGGGCACCAGGTTTCGCTCTGAAGTTGTTAGATTAATGTAAAGATTGGTGCCAGCAGGTGGCAAACATGTCTATGGGATAGCACATAGGCAAAACAAAGTTGCTTTGTTGAATGATCTGGTGCAACAGAACTCAATGGCACCTAATCACATCATTGGCATTATGTACTCTTGTAATTCGGTCAGTTATGTTTGAATCCATGTGTACGTATTTGATTATATAGCCTATTTCATGTAATTTCAGGTTTTCCCTTTCATATTACCTAATTTCCTCACAACTCTGCCAACTCTATTGAGGACAGGGAAAGCTCCAAACAGGGACCATTTCTTTTTTGGAAAGTGCTCACATGCCCAAGCTCCATAGAAAAGCCTCACTGGTCAACAGAAAGGTGTGTTTTCAATGGAAGAATAGCGACTAGGGTACATGGGGTGGGGAGCTGAATGGCTCACCAAAAAAGATCTGAATTCAGTATTAGTAGCAATGCAAGATAGTGAGAGACGGGGGCATGGTGACACTGGCTGTATGCGTGTGTAGGGGTACATCTCAAGAACCACCTCAGAGCCACCTCATTGTGCGCTGCCAGTGCGAAAAACAGAATACATGAAAACATTAACAGCAACAAAAATAGCCCAGGCTGCAGCATGTTCCCTGCTCCTGATCACTCAAAGAAATCCAAGGCTTCGTCCTGACAGATGGAGCAGGTAATGGAATAATGCTTCTAAAACCGCCTGGTAAATATTAAGAAGTAACATAATATTCATTCACTTACTGTAGTGACCTTGACCAAACATACCAAACTGCTAGCAGTGTTACGTCAGCCTTACAGATTCGAGGCATTATTACTGTGACTGCAAAAAACACTCCATGTGTTTTCCTCCTTGGAATAGCAATGTCGAGATCAAGCCATTATCCAAAAAAACGCAAATCCTGAACTGTCCTCAAAGAAATGGATCATGTGAGACCTCATTTCTAACTTGTGTATACATGAAACTAAGTCTGAAATTAGGATATGCCATTTCCTGTGGAAAAAATGTGATTTAAAAAGATGTGCTTATTATTGCTGTTTATCTGTTATTATTGACAGTATGTGGACAATTGCAAAGAAGAGGACATCACACTGAAGAAAACTGTTTATGATAAGTGCAACTGTGACTTGATCAGTCGGTTACGTGCTTGGAGAACTCCACCACAGGTTGCACTCAATGCTGGGACTTGTAGCTTCTATTTCTTCTTGGCATCTGTGAATATGTTCTTCCAGTAGAAGATAGCACCCTTGGTGATTTTGTTTTACAAGAAGATACTGTCCTCCACTATAGTTTCCCCACATGTGTGGAGTCATGATAATAGGGATGTGTATCCCAGTGACCAATATGGAAAATTTCGAACATATTACAAGAAAAATCACCAAAGTGACAAACTGGATTTATTCTGTGTTGATAGGGGGTAACACAATATGTGTCTTTGACTTTAATTTTACAGATGATTCTGGTTTTTATTTTGTTACTGCATCTATATACATAAAGGGCTGTCTGTCTGTCTGTCCGGGATAAACTCCCAAACTATAATATGTAGCCATAAAAACTATATATATTCTAAATCATGACATGGGGAACAAACTGGTACCATTTTTTAAAAACGTTGAACTAAAAATTACCCCCAAAATAGCCATTTATGTAAGACCATCAGTATGCCATGTGCTTTTCATGCTGCCACTTCTGTCTGTCTTTCTGTCTGTCCGGGATAAACTCCCAAACTACAATACAGTAGTGTTCAGAATAATAGTAGTGCTATGTGACTAAAAAGATTAATCCAGGTTTTGAGTATATTTCTTATTGTTACATGGGAAACAGGGTACCAGTAGATTCAGTAGATTCTCACAAATCCAACAAGACCAAGCATTCATGATATGCACACTTTTAAGGCTATGAAATTGGGCAATTAGTAAAAAAGTAGAAAAGGGGGTGTTCACAATAATAGTAGCACTATTATTGTTGTATGGCTGGGGGGCATGGCTGCCTTTTTGTTTCTGTCTTTTGTTTTTCCTTCCAGGTGGCTTGCATTTGGGACTGAGTGGCTGTGTTGCTGAGGTTATCAGGACCTCACCCTGATCACCTGCGGCTCGTCAGGACTCACAGCTGAGGTGCATCTATATGGATTGGAACATGGTGGCATTTAAGACTGGAGTATACAGTGTGTATTTGCCAGAGACTCGACCTTGTGACCAGACGGGTGAGATCGTCGTCTCGGGAGCCATCTCATCATCAGTGGATGCAGAGAACGTCCAGGGTTTGATGCACGGTCTGTGAAAGAGGAGGGGGTGAGGTCTCACGCTCGTCAGCACACTTCCTGAGGTACGTTAGATTTTGTGACTAACATTTATACAGTCAGTAAATGTGGTGTCCCTCACACCTTTTTATATTGAGCTGTATGTTAGTCATGTATCAGCTTCCACTGCAGTGGAGTTTTGTGAACTGGATGTTCCATGCCTGCAGGTTGGGAAGCTGATTAGTAATCAAGCCAGGAAGTGTTTGCTGTTTGTACACCTTTAAGTGTTCTCTATGTGTGTAGAGTGTGGACTCACATAATGGTTCCTTCTTTCACAGACTCGGTTTGTTGCGGCCACCTGGGGGGTGTCGGCGGGGTCCTTGGGTCCGAACAGCTTCTGGCTCCGGACCGTTAGCGCTGCTGGGAGCGCACCACGCCAGACCGCACTTTCTTTTGTTATTTTTTGTATCACTGTTATGTATTAAATTCAGTTAGCCTTTGTACCGTGCTCTGCTTATTTCATACTGGGTCCTTCAAACGCTGGTCGGTTCTCCGAGCTGCATCCGACACATAACAATTATGTTCAAACTGCTTTTTTAGCAATCCTGTGAATCAATAAACTAGTATTTAGTTGTATAACCACAGTTTTTCATGATTTCTTCACATCTGCGAGGCATTAATTTTGTTGGTTTGGAACCAAGATTTTACTCGTTTACTAGTGTGCTTGGGGTCATTGTCTTGTTGAAACACCCATTTCAAGGGCATGTCCTTTTCAGCATAAGGCAACATGACCTCTTCAAGTATTTTGACATATCCAAACTGATCCATGATACCTGGTATGCGATATATAGGCCCAACACCATAGTAGGAGAAACATGCCCATATCATGATACTTGTACCACCATGCTTCACTGTCTTCACTGTGAACTGTGGCTTGAATTCAGAGTTTGGGGGTCGTCTCACAAACTGTCTGTGGCCCTTGGACCCAAAAAGAACAATTTTACTCTCATCAGTCCATAAAATATTCCTCCATTTCTCTTTAGGCCAGTTGATGTGTTCTTTGGCAAATTGTAACCTCTTCTGCACATGTCTTTTATTTAAAAGAGGGACTTTGTGGGGGATTCTTGCAAATAAATTAGCTTCACACAGGCGTGAGCCTTTGCCATTCTGGTTATTCTTCTATCCATTTTCATGGTTGTTTTCTGTTTTCTTCCACGTGTCTCTGGTTTTTTGTCCATTTTAAAGCATTGGAGATCACTGTAGATGAACAGCCTATAATTTTTTGCACCTGCGTATACGTTTTCCCTTCTCCAGTCAACCTTTTAATCAAACTACGCTGTTCTTCTGAACAATGTCTTGAACGTCCCATTTTCCTCAGGCTTTCAAAGAGAAAAGAATGTTCAACAGGTGCTGGCTTCATCCTTAAATAGGGGACACCTGAATCACACCTGTTTGTTCCACAAAATTGATGAACTCTCTGACTGAATGCCACACTACTATTATTGTGAACACCCCCTTTTCTATAGCCCAATTTCCTAGCCTTAAGAGTGTGCATATCATGAATGCTTGGTCTTGTTGGATTTGTGAGAATCTACTAAATCTCCTGGTACCTTGTTTCCCATGTAACAATAAGAAATATACTCAAAACCTGGATTAATCTTTTTAGTCACATAGCACTACTATTATTCTGAACACTACTGTATGTAGCCCTAAAAACTATATATATTCTGAATCCTCATGACATGGGGAACAAATTGGTACCATTTTTTTAAGTTGAAGTGAAAATTACCCCGAAAATAGCCGGCTGTGGGTATGACCAGGCAGATTCAAATTTCCAGCCCTGTATATGTGTTGGCCATCTCTGTTTATTTAATCCCTTCCTTCAGCTACTTTATGTTCTCAACTGTTAAGCACCTGACAGTCCTATACAACCCAGTTTGCCTTCCTGTCTGAATACATTTATTTTATGTTTGTAAAATTGCAATGTAAAAGCAGTGAAATACACCACTACCTCAATTTTGATTCATTGATATTTACATTTACTGTTACCTACCTTTTGTGTGTAATTTTGTTATACATTTGATTGCAAAACAAAGTCTGCATGAAGGACTTCAAATGTGTTTGTCTTTTAACCAAGTATTTCCACTTAGTTTGGGGATTCCACCTGTTATAGTTCTGCTGGACAAACCTTAGGCCATTATCTATTATATTTATAAGACATCAGCATTACAAAAACAAATGTTGGGCAATTGTTTTGATTCAAATGTTTGGCATTTGGCTTATGTCTAAAACAGGTTAACCCGGGCAGCGCCGAGTACCCCAGCTAGTCTTGAAATAAATTGTTTCTACTTCATTGTGGATTTAGTTGTGAAGTCACTTTGATGACAGGTTGAAATTAATATACAATGCAGATTGTTTTCTGTTTTGGAGCACAGTAATTTCATTGACAAAAGTGGGATGTGGAATGCAGTGCAGCGATGGGTCTGTGTGAATGTGCGTGAGTGTGTGTGTGTGCGTGTGTGTGTTCATATGTAGATTCCTTGAGCACGTTTACATGGTCATAATAACACTGGTCAAAAAAAATTCTTGCATGGATATTGAGAACCGATTAAGGGTAATTTTGGATTGCAGAACCCAAATCTGAGCTCCGTCTTTGTCTGCACATGTAGAGCAATACGGACAGAGTAATTACAGCAGGACATGACTTTTCTTATCATGGCGACATGGGATGGATGTTTTTGTTGTTGTTGTGTGTGTCCATGGCTACATAAGTTACAAAGTTCTACAAGCTTGTTATGTTCTGTGATAGTTTATCTGTCGCCATGAGTGCAATAAAGGGAGTTAATTGATTCGTTCTTCCAAACACTTATTGATGGATTACGCAAAACTTGCTCATTCACTCACAAACTTAATGCCACTAATCATGCACAAAAGCATAGCTTGTAAACCAGGTTTGTGAAATGTGACCAACACCCGTAATATCTTTCATGGCATTGAACAGGTATGCAAGATTGCAGCTTTTGCTTCAATCCATGAAATGAGAAATGTTTTCATATGTCAAAAATGTGAAACCAAACAAACAAAACCAACTCCAGATTCAGATTCAGCACCCCCCCCCCCAAACTACCCAAAATCCATTGAAAAACTCATCCAAGAAAAATCATGTTGACCAGTGTCATCAGATAACTGTAATAATCTGATCTCTTGTGTTTACATGCACTTCAGTAATCCCATAATCTGATTTCAGTTCATATGTAACGCAAGGTAAAATCTGCTTTTTAGGGGCGGTTCAGCATTTTCCCTCACTTTTCTAGCCCTTGAAAACATCCCCTTACATGCTTGACATCATGTGACTCGAGCCATAGGGTTGTGTTTACCTAACCGGGTTGCGTGGAGGTAACGCGTCACGTGATAAATCTCCTTCTGGACCCAAACAAAGAAAATAGGTGTTTTTCTCTGCATTCGTTGATTCCGGCAGCGCAGTGTAAATAGTGAAAGAATGCCACAGTGTGTGTGCCCATGTGCACCAATCGACCTGAATCTTCGCCAGATTTGTCTTTCTACAGGTTTCCGATTAATGGCAAAGAAAAAAAGTAGAGTAAAGTAGAGTTGAGTAAGGTAAATAAACATGGCTATATTAGACATGTTACTGCCAAGTGGACCAAACAAATAATGTTAATGTCACCTTCGCAAAAGTATTTAATTTAGATCAGTGACTGCAAGTGGGACAGGTATCATTAAGAATCTATAAATTATTCGTTATTCAGTTCACATTGTGCCGGAACTAGCTGGTGGTTGGAGATAACAGCTCTGACCACTTACCATGACGAAAATGTTTGTTTTTGTTTCGCGAATGCTCCGCTGAGGAAATGAGATTATTCCGACTATTTACCCAGACTGACAACAAATATGACAAAAGTAAGTACTTTGATGCACTTTTTGAGGTATTTTGTGAATGCAGAAATGCGCAGTCCCATGTTATTAAACAAACACACCCTCACGCATGCTCCGTTGTGGAAAACGAGATTAGCTACCTAATCAGTGGGTCAGAGTCCAACGATTTAGCCAGACTGACAACAGTTATGAGTGAAGTAAGTACTTTTATGCATTTTTTTGTGGTTTCTTGAGGCATTTTGTGAAGGCAGAGATGCGCTCCAACCACAAAACACACTTCTGTGACATGGCGTTTAATGGCAGCTGGCATCCTGTATCACTTGCAACATTTATAGACATCACCCGACCAGAACCAAACAAATTCAAGCCCTTTTAACCCGTTCTGGTGCGCAAGAAAAGTTTGTCAATGTAAACAAGGTGACCGGCTCAGCCATCGCTGTAGAGAGACCCACGTGCGTAGTTTGTTTGGGTCCAGAAAGAGATTTATCATGAGACGTGTTACGTCACGGCTTTGCCACCGAATGAGCCTGCTCCAGCTTCCTCTCATTAGATACGTGGAGGGGAAGCCAGGTGACAGTGCTGCTAGAGGTTTGTACTTACAAACAATTGTTACTTTCACTCTCCTCGTTTTCTTATGCACTTCTAGGTTGTTGTGAGGTTTATATTTTTTATTTAACAACTATCCAGGAGGGCAGAGCTGTGTAGTTTGCTGTGCATCAAACTGTGATGGAATTGGTGAGTGGTGAAGGAAATGTTTGTTACTGGCATGCAAATGTTGATGCTAACAACTTGGTGCTGGCATTAGCAGCTAATGCTAACATGTTATGGCTTCATATATCCTCAGAAGTGCTAATGTCTGTATTTTAATGGGGCAGCCCTGTGAATTTAAAGCACATCTGTGAATTTAAATACCATGTATGTATTTTTTCATTTATGATTTCTTTATTGTTATTTAGTTGTGTACACAGGAGCATGCATGCAAGGTGACCCTGTTAGGGTTGGAAGGATGGCAAACTACTGAACGAATGGCTGGCAGCAAGAGAAACGTACAGCATCTTGGTGTCACTAGCTGCTAGCTTCATTTGTGGATAGAAAAAAAAAACCACCTTTCGCATACATTATGTAAAAGCTAGTGAGAAATAAACACTTCTAAAACTGAATGCTGTTTTTAGAACCTAATAATACCTCTGAATTGATTTATAAGACAATTCGTGGATGTTAGTGTGCATGCGAACTTGTGCTAACTCAAGCTGACTTCATTAATACCTGTCTCATTAATACCTGAAAAAATACACAGTGTGATCAACAAATATTGCTTGATTTGCACAACTTCCACTCTTCTCAAAAGCGCATACATCCACACACACAAGGCCTCCTGCAGACACCATTAAAATGTAAATATTGTTTTTGGTTGATTGATTGAGGGGCTTTATTGAACATGTAAAAATTGTACGTAAGACAATAGGTTCTTAATAATTAATTAAACAACTGCAAATTATAAAGAACACAATATACATACAATCAAGGGTATTTTAACATTGCATTTTATTTTGATCAGCAAATATGGTGTTGGCAGAATGTCTCTCCAGCGACCCGATCCCGGATAAGCAGTTGAAGATGAGTGAGTGAGTGAGAATGTCTCTATCAGATTCTGCTGCCAGCTGATATAGGTAGTGGAATTTATCAGCACAGATCAATCATCTGCATCCTCCTCTGTCACACCAATCACTTGCAGGTCCTCCCTCACCACATCCATAAACCTCCTATTTCACCTCCCTCTTCTCCTCCTGCCTGGTGACTTCATCCTCACCATCCTTCTCCCTATCCGGTTAAGTGTGACGTAACGCATCACGCGATTTTCAACTTCCGGTTCCAAACAAAAAAGGCACGCTGTCATTAACACTGAGAACTGCACTGAGACGATCTGATCAGGCTGCACTTACACCGTTGCACACAGACAACAGCATTAACATCGTAACATAAAACTCTTTGTATATTGTGCCTAAAACTCTCCTGGATATATTAACTGGGTTTTTAGACGTTGTTACTGGGTTTGTTTTATGTAAAAATGTCAGACGCTCAGGTTGTTTCTCCGTTATTTTCATTGGGAGTTGCTGTGAGCTGCGATCGCTTCCTGTTCATGTCGTTCGGGGAGAAAGTGAAGTTTGCACTTTAACGTCCTGTTTATTGTAATAAATAATTTTTTATTAACAAACAGACATATATATTTTACCTGTGCATAATAAAATATGTAAAGTAAAAGAAAAGTTTTATTAAGTGTTCTGACCATAGAACCAGATGAATGCGGTTAATGGAGGTGGAGGTGGAGAAGGGAGGGACGGAGGTTTGAGCACAATGTAAACACAAACTAAAGTTAAACTGTAAATCCTTAAAAGGATGAAACAGACGTAACTTTAATTGTAAACTTGGAGGTCTTTGGACCTGGAAACAGATTTATCACGTGATGCGTTACGTCAGCGCTTAACAACCGGATATACCCTGGGTCCCTCCTCTGCACATGTCCAAACCATCTCAGTCTAACCTCTCTAACTATGCTGTCCCTCTGGTATATTCATTCCTAATCCTGTCCATCCTCATCACTCTGAGAGAATCAAAACATCTTCAGCTGTGCCACCACCAGCTCTGCCTTTTGTCTTTTTTTCTTTTATTGTTAGTGTCACCATCTCTAAGGGCCCCTTCAGTTTGGACGAAGTGCGCACTTAGTGCGTATGACGTAGGAATTGTGTGCAAACCGTGTGAAATCATCCCTGCCTCTAACACCTCATACACCTGTTGCTACAACTATTTGCGTACACCAGTGGCTGAAAGACAGTGTGCGCTGTGCAAACCCATCACACCCTCTCACAGCAGGGGCCGGCCAAATTCCAGGTGACATGCACAAACATCTAACACCGCTCGCATGGCACTTACAAAATGTGTGGCCAGTCGCACTCTTCACACAACAACAGACTGCAGACGACCACTGTTGTACTGGCAGAAAAATTTGGACAGACATGGACTACCAACTGTCCGCTGAGGTGCATGTGTCTGATTGCTGTATTCACATGAACGTAAATAAAAACATATATCGTTATGGCGACAAGCTGCAACCACTGAGCGTGCACACGGAGCGGACACTGACAGCCCCCCAGGTTTGAAAACAGACCGTCAGATCAGAACACGCAGCGGGTGATCTGACCGTTACATCACCCACGTGAGCTCTGTTCCACATGAACAGTCTGTGTCTGTGCTACGGTGCGCCGTCCACAAGACACGTGTGTTGGGCAGGACACACACGCGGCCGATTGGACGCACCAGATCAGTAGATGTGGACATGATCACAGCACACTGCTTCTCATTCATGTGATCTCATGATTGTATGTCTGTGACCATGGGTCATCACCAGAGGAACAGGCGGATCACATTTGTATTGCTCGCTTGATAAATGCGGTGTTTTTACATGGTGTGGGATTTTAATTTTGTTTTTTTTGTAATACTTCCATGTCCTTCCTGATATGAGGCAGATTCCTGCAGCTTTCAAAGAACAGCTCCATAGCTCAGTGGTAAATTCATTGACTGGCAACCAGAGCTTTTGAAAGACGTGAGTTCGTGTCCCGGATGGTGTGTTTTTTCTTTTTTTTTATTATTATTCCACATAAGCGGCGCGATGTGGTCCCACTGGTACCGGCTGTTTTTTTTTTTTTTTTATTCCACATAAGCGGTGCGATGTGGTTCCACACGTACCAGCTTGTTTTTACTTTTTCCACAGAAGTGGTACAATGTGCTGCACCTGGCACTGTTCCCACAGGACTGTGAAATGAAAATTGTGAAATCGAAGGAAAATTTGCAGGGGGTCTGGGGGGGGGGTACAGCTTTTGGGGCCCTGTGGGGCCCCAAAATTAAATTTTTATCTAATGATACTTTTTCAGCATCTCCTGGAAGAACAAATCTCAAAATTAGTGGATATTTAAATGATCCTATATTCAACCTTTTATTTGACCTGTCAATGATGATGCTGAAATAACAGAATATGATGTGGAGGTAGGACCTGGAATGATTTTCCTTTTAATTGTAAACCAAATTATGCATTAACTCAGAACAATTAAACTATATGAAATTTATGAAGACTGAAAAGACTGTTACAGCATTTCAAAAACCACAGCTAAAGCTTGTAGAATATTTGGAAAATGGTAAAATATCAATAACATACCTTATAGTAAAAAGTCACTTATATTCTTGTGTAAATTCATGCAGCCTAAATCCATTCAAAGCCACAATGTCTTTTTTACAATGAAAGAAAGTCTAGATTAGTGAAAAAAGTCACATAATCCTGTTTGAACGGCAGAATGTTTATTTTCCAGGGAGAGAAAAATTCTTACTGTGTTTCCTGAGAGGGCAGAGTTCATTTTTCCCATTTCTTTTATCTTTCAGGTGTGTTGATGAAGCCAGCGACAATTCCATGGACTCTTGTCCTTTTTTCAAACAGTCTTTCTCGCCATCTTCTCTCTATGCGACGTCAGTCCGTGACACAGACATGCTGCACAAATCTTTTTGTCCACATGCTAAATTTAGCTTAAGCGTCGCACAGAAGCCACACAGCGTCGCCGCAGCAACCAACCAGTCCTGCTTTACGACAACTGTTGTAACAGCTGAGTGGCATTTTTCCTCCGCAAAACTCCGCGGATCGGAGGAAACTGATTTGTATCTGTAACACACATATCAGTGTCCATGGACTTATAAAACTTAGACGATGTCGTAACAAAAGAGAACGCTTTGCGATAAGCATTTTAAAAACTCAGTGTTCACAATTAAAGAGTCCATCACTAACACCCCCCCCCACCCCATGATGAAATCCGAGGAATCCCGCGGATCCGCGGAGTTTTAACAGCCCTGTCTAAAGACACCGGCGCCTGCACAAACTCTCGCACTGGGTTCATGCACACCTGCCCGTAGGCACGATATTTCGTGGCGTGCTAATTTCAAACTGTTTTGCGCTGTTTTGCCATAACTGACCAGACGTCGACCAAACTTTGCACTATGTGTGAAGGGGCCCTAAGACGTACAACATAGCTGGTCTCATTATTGTCTTGTAGACGTTCCCCTTCACTCTTGCAGATATCCTTCTGTCACAAATCACTCCTGCTACCTTTCTATACCCACTCCACCCTGCCTGCACTTTTTCTTTACCTCCCTACCACACTCTCCATTCCTTTGGACAGGTGATCCCAAGTATTTGAACTCATCTACTTTCACCACTTCTATTTCATGTAACCACATAATTCCACTGTGTTCTCATTCACACACATGCTGAGGTTTGCTGACTTTCAATCTCCTTCTCGTATCTTCACGTCAGGTAAGTTCTTCTCTATGAAACTGTACATATATATCTGTGTTACAGGGTTCAATTTAATGATCTCAGTTTATAGGAGAAACAACAAATATAAAAAGACATAACTGTAGCATCCTGAGACGATAATAAAAATGGGAAAGCTAACCGGGCGGGGGGGGGGGGGGGGTGTTCATAGTGCGACTGTGTTTTGGTTACTTAGTGAAGTCAAGTCATTAATGTATCGTAATGCCTTCTTTTTTTGTTGCAGGATTTTCCTTTATTTATTAAATGAAGCACTTCAAATTTTGAAATAAATTGCTTTGTGATAATTTTTCAATTGTTTTCTTCTTCCTTAAGTTACCTGCATAGCTAATACTGGTAATGTGTATGTATACATGCCATAAACAAAATGTGTCTCCCTCCCCTCCACCCCTGGGCCTGTGGTGAGCTACCACCTCAGCCTCATTTTGAACCAGGAAAAACCCTACACCCTTACTATATATTCAAAATAAAAGTTACACTAAAAATTAAATAGTGTAAAGTAATTATTATATTTATCATGACTTTAATTCATTTGTTTTTGTTATAAGAAGCAATTACTAATAAGAAAATTTCAATATGCACTTTATTTTGGTAATAAAATACATTCAATTCCCTTTGTCTGAACTTTTAACAGCCAGCACGGTGGCTTAGTGGTTAGCACCAATGACTCACAGTAAGAAGGTCGTGGGATCGCTTCCCACCTGGTCCTTTCTGTGTGGAGTTTGCATCTTCTCCCCATGTCTGCGTAGGCTTCCTCCAGGCACTCCAGTTTCCCCCCACCATCAAAAACATGCTTAACATGCTTTGTCTGCTGCTGACCTAGACACCATCTCTACATCTGGAGTTGGTCCCCTCGGGCGCTGGACTGTGGCTGTCCACTGCTCGTATTGGTTGGATGGTGTCTAGCTGTAATTAGGATAAGTTAAATGCAGAGGACAAATTTTGTTGTTTGTATGTACAACAACAATAAAGGCCCGTCTTCTTCTGCTTCTTTCCTCTTACCATAGAGCAACATGCAGTGGCCTTTGACTGGCCTTTATACTTCACTAAGGCACAAATCTAAACACGTGCACCACATGACAGCTAATTAACATCACAGAAAGCACCATTTCAAACATGGACTTTGCCAAATCTCTCTGAAACACCACACTTCCATTCCTGCCCACTTTTCATTACACCAAAATAACAATTGATGATTGTAAATTACATCTCAAATGACTTTGTAAAACAGAATTTTGTAATCTTTTGTTGGTAACTGGACAACATGACACACTATATGTGCGTGTGAGCTTACATGTTGATTTGTGAATGCACATGTGGGTTTAGATTATTTCAAATTGTATACTTTGTAATTACTGAACTGTCAACACATCCACTGCGGAGTGTTACATAATAGCTGGGAATTCCTTGCGATTAGCAGGACGAGCATAGGATTATTGGACCAATCACTGAGTGAGTCAACAGGTCTGCAAAAATTCTGTAATTGTGAAATAAACAACTTCATATTCAGCTCTGAAATTCAGGCATGTCAACATCAAGTTTTTCCCCCGATCTCAGTCATTTAATACTGAGTATCTGCAAATACAGAGTACTGTGTTTTTCTAGATATTACACTTGCAAAGGGTACACTGCAAGGCCAATAAAAGTTAATACATTGGATATGCTTGTCAAATGATCTGCTCTGCAATGCATGAACAAAAAAAACAAACAAAGCCCTTTAATTCAAGCTCCTTCATAATGTTATTTATTTATTTATTTTTACAAACCGGCAATGTAAACAAATGGAATATTTTATATGGCTGTTGTGCAGCAAACCCCAATTTACTGACCATGTCAGTGACATCAAAACAACATGAATCAAAGTGCGACTAAGTTAGATTTAAAGAATTTGAGGCATTGTGCACATCAGTTAGGGCCGCTTCACACATAACACAACGTTGGACGAAAGACGCAGAAACTGGAAGAAAATCTGCAAACAAAAAACAAAATGGGAAATCATGAAACATTCCACCTGCTGTCCGGAGGGACATACGGTTTGACAGGCATGCATGATACTACGGCGATGGTATCATGCACGCTCGTGTTAGCGTGCACAAACACAGTGCGAGCATGTGGAAAGTCGCGCACACAGCAGTGGAGCAAAAGATTAAAAAACCACCACAATTCATAATACTTAATTCCTGTTATAAAAAGCAGACTTAGACTCTGCCTACTCATACACCAGGAAGTAATGAAATGATGTGGATTACTGTTCTACCTTTTATGTTTTACATGAATTACCTGATGCGCCCCTCTCATGAAGACATCAGCCGGGCTCCTATCTCATGAAGAGTTGGCTCCTGTGTCATGAACACATCAGCCAGCATGGTGTGTCCAGCACGCAGTGTTCTGCTGGTGACTGCGCTGTAAATGTGATATGTGTTTTTAATTATTACAATGTAGGGAAATCGTGATATGTGTTTTTATTTATTACAATGTAGGGAAATCCCGCAGTGATGCACACCTCACGGTGATTTTCTGCATGGTGCACTATGTGCTTTAATTTATTTCTATGTGAGGACAGCATGCCGACATCCGTGCCTCACAGTAAAGTTATGCGACTTCATATTCTACAGGCCACAACATGTGTTCCGAGCACAGATATCTGAACAGCTGCAGGTTGCAGGGGGCCATGCCCACTTTTGTCTGTGGACCTCGGCAGTTGCAGTACACAATGGTCAGCTGTTTCAGCACTGCACTGCGCTGGACAGCAACCATACTCCGGGACCCTCAGCCACAGCTGACAATGTTAGATTCATGGTGTGTGTGTGTGGCGGGGCTGATGATGACACACTCCACAAGCCATTTGTGTGTGTGTGTGTGGGGGGGGGTGTTCAGCACAGTCACACCCATGTGTGTTGCTAGGTTATGCCACACTCGTGTTGCACTTAGACAGTTTTCACAAACAGCTTGAATGTGGTCGCCTGCTCTCTACTCTCCTGCTGGGAGCGCGAATAGCCCCGCGTTTTCTATGTTCCCAGTGAGCAGTGTTGGATGTTCATGTGCGACACCTTGAATTTGGCCGACACATGCCGAGAGAGGAGTTGAATGGGCACTCGCAAGGCACTTGCTGTCTTTCAGCCGCTGGTGTGCGTGAGTGGTTGTAGTGACAGCTGTACGAGGTGTTTGAGGCAGCTCCGATTTCTCACGAGGGGCATTTGACTCCTCCTTCGTGTGCCATGCTGCCTCAATTGTGTTGTGTGTGAAGGGGCCATTAGGTACACATCTTTGAACATGTCTTCATATTTATCCAAGTGGCATTGTATTTTAGCTGGGTGCAAAAATGACAGCTGCCTTGGGTGTAAACGAACAGTGACATTTGTGCTGTCCACTTTAAATGACAAATGTACAATGTATTCTACTACCTCTTTTGTCTGAACAGCTTTTTGACTTGTCCTGGATAGTTGGACAGACGTTAATATCGCACCATGAGAACAATCTCAACAGCCTGTTGGATGACCTATCCTGGCTCTTGAGTGACACAATGGTCATTTATTGGCCATTTGTTCTAATCCTGTCACCCACATAAAGATGTGGGATTTGCAGTGGACAACATGATGATAGGATTCAAAGATTTTGTGGCCATTTTCACACTAAATGCTGAAATGTGTCAAAGGTGATCTGATCTGAAGTGGATTGCTGTAAAAACAATGTGGGCATATAAATGCACCTGAATAAAGCCAATGAATACACTGAGACCCAGTAAGCTAAGGCTGGTTTCAGAGGACACATACATTAATGTCATTGATATTTTTGTAGCCTTCAAAGACAGAAGTAAAGAACATGGTAAATTATCACTTAGGACACATTTGAGACCATTTCTGATGCCATAAGGCAACCTACACAGCGATACGAAGCTCGCTCATGGTACACTGTCACAAACAGGAAGTGCCAAATTTTGAGTCCAAAGTGAAACAGGGAATGTCAAATGTTGAACACTTCCTGGATCGACACTTCCTGGATTGACAATAGACAAGATCTTGTGAGATCTCATGGGAATTCAGTGGCAAGTTGAGACTGAAACAGGAAGTGCCACATTTCTGAGTCAACAGTGAAACAAGAAATGTCAAATGTTGAACACTTCCTGGCATGGGCAGCGTTAGAAGGGAGGCCAGGGTGGCACTGGATCCCCCTGAAATCTGATTAGACACCCCAGGTGCCACCCCATATGACTGATATGTCACAGTACCGCACGTCTGGTTGAAAAGAGCCAGCTGCATTTTGAAATCGGTGACATATTTTGACTGATAGGTTTCTTCTGTACAATACTTGGTGCTGTGTACCGCAAACAGTTTTAATCCACCTTAATAGAAGAGGAAAAATCTTTTTGCCAGATTTGAACCTGAACACGTCGTCTGAACCGTGGACTCCCAATGACACCAAAGTTATACTGGTGAGTAAACGATCGTATTTTATGCCAGAAATGAGGTCTAGGTTGGTAAAAGTGGCATTTCTCTTTTAATTCGGGTTGTCTTATATATACGTGTTTCTCCAGTGATTTTAGATGAATGAAACTAGCAGGCAGCACCTGATTCATGCTCTGTTGGCTTATATGAAATGTAACGTGAAGATGCTTGGACTGAACAAAATGCAGCTACTTTATTTGTCCTCTGTTCTGGATAAAAGCTCTGGACTTCACCACGGTGCTGTTGCATAGCTGTGGTGGAGCGAGGTGATAGCGGTGACTGTAAGAAAGCCTGTGAGTTACATAAGTAACATCTTATTTAATGATTGTTTCACAGCGGTTACATTCAACAGCACAACAAATCTAGAAGTTGTGTTTTTTATTGTGTTATTGTTTTATTGTTTTTGTATTGATAAGTAAAGAGTTAGTTATTTATTTGAAGAAACACTATCTAGATGAACCTTATTGAACCTAGATATCTCGGTTCAATAAGGACTGGAAGGACTTTTTTAATAACCTCTTCATTTTGCTCTCTGAAGGACTTTTTTGAAACTGAGGCTTGATTTTGCTCTCTGAGTGACTCCACAATGATGAATTTCACTGAAAAATACACCGGCCCCCGAGTGTTTCTCAACTGCCCTCAAAAGTATTGGAACACTTGGTATTTCACACATTTCACACAGGTACACTGCAAGCATAGTAAAAGTCAATCCATTGGATATGCTTGTCAAATGATCAGCTCTGCAATGCATTAAAAAAAAAGCCCAAAGTATTGGAACACTTGGTATTTCACACATTGTAATTTTCAAATACAAAAAAAATAAATAAAAAATTCTAAAATTATCTTCCTTAAACTCAAACTGAAATCAAATCTCTACAACTTGATATAAATCAATTAAAAATATGAAAGCCAAGATGATGGGTTGCATAAGGAATGGAACGCTTTGGTATAAAATCTGAAAAGAATCGGTTTTATTGCTAGTTTTATTCAGACATGTCAGCGGACGGATACATGAACATTTCCAAGTCACTGAATATGTCTTGGACTTTATTTACATGAATTATGAAGAAATATAAACAGTATGGCACTCTATGGTAAATAGGTATTGAGTAGATCAGTGGTGTCCAAAGTATTCCAGAAAGGGCTGAGAGTAGGGTTGGGTATCGAGAACCGGCTCTTTTTGAGAATCCTTAAGAAATTATTCGATCAACCGACATCAACAGCTTTTTTGCTTAACAATTCCCTTATCGGTCCTTTAGAGCGGCCATTGTTTTTGAGGGCGTGTGTCTGGAAAATGATCATTTCTTTATGATGATTGCAGACCCTGTAGCGGATCTGTAATCAACTGCTTCTGCAACGGCTCCACTTTGAAGCTAGAACCAACGAAGCAGTGCTTCAACCCACTGCTTCACTGGGTCTCTGCTTTGCTGCTTTTCAGAAGTGGCAAGTATGCTTCTTAACCCCTCTCAAAGCCATTTAAAGATGTCAATCATGAGTCACTTTTATGTAGATTAAAGTCACTAACTGGGACTCTTGTTGCAGGTAAGAAACAAGGATCCACCATGTAGAGTTTATGTAAGTCCAGAGCTCAAGGATCCAGTGACCAATTTCATATTTATTTACTTTAATACTCAATAAAATGTTGTTGACATAGAAAACCTGTAAAGCCTACTTTTAGTACACATAAAATTCACAAGAGGTTTTGATAAGGGAATCGATAGGATTCGGATCGATAAGCAGAATCAATCGGTATCGATCTCAATAAAATCTTATCAATACCCATCTCTAGCTGAGAGGGTGCAAGTTTTCGTTGCAGCCACTGACTCCAGCAGGTGTTTTCACTGATTAACATCCCTTTGAGCAGGTGAGATGAGTTCATCAGTGAAATCACCTGCTGGAGTCAAAAACTGAGTGACTGTGCAAGGAGAAGAGTGAAGAAAAGCCAGCAAGACACCCAGACAATACAGAAGAAGTTACTGGCTTCTCTGGCTGTGACTGGAGAAATTGCACACAGTGAAAGTTTTGCATTTTGTATCACCAGTTATACAGCTTCATGATGAAGTGGTATAGAGGAGGATTTTCTTAAAAAGAAAAGAAAAAAGAAAGCTCAGCTGCAATTTGCCAGAAGGTCCATCTGAGATGCAAGCCTAGATTTGATGTTTTGGTGAAAGAAAATCAACCTCTATCCCACTTCATCATTTTGTTTTCATTTTTATATTTGACAATGGCATAAACAAATTAAAATGTGTGACATTCGAAGTGTTCCAATACTTTTGGAGGGCACTGTACTCACACATCCATATATATATATACACACACACACTACACACACACACACACACACACACACACACACACATACGTACATCCGGAAAGTGCATCTCTTCAGAGATGTTCAATCGGATTCAGGTCTGGGCTCTGGCTGGGCTGCTCAAGGACATTCACAGAGTTGTGCTGAAGCCACTCCTTTGATATCTTAGCTGTGCGCTTAGGGTCATTGTCCTGCTGAGGTCAATAGCGCTCTGCAGCAGGTTTTCATCCAGGATGTCTCTGCACATTGCTGCATCCTTCCCTGATCCTGACTAGTCCCCCGATTCCTGCCTCTGAAAAGTTCAATCTTGTCTCATCAGACCAGAGAATTTTGTTTCTCATGGTCTGAAAGTCCCTCAGGTGCCTTTTGGCAAATTCCAGGTGGGGTACCATGTGCCTTTTACTAAGGATTGGTTTCTGTCTAGCTGCTCTCCCATACAGGCCTAATTGGTGGATTGCTGCAGAGATGGTTGTCCTTCTGGGAGGTTTTCACGGGCCTTGCAGGTACCATTGCCAAGAGACGACTCCAGTGTGCGACAGCTTTGTTTACTTCTGGGTTGGTTGTTGTCATGAACTATCCAGCCTTTGATTCATTAACTGGCTTTATTAGCATTTCCGCACACATGCGAACTGCTGAATGATGTGCTTAGCACTTAGCCAAACAGTTTCACTCTTCTTGTTCTACACTTCAGTCAAGCTTTTTGTGCGCACAATGCTGCTCAGCGTAACAGCGATACTCATTGGCTAATGTGAGAACGGTCACAAACACATCATAACAGTCATCATCTGCTGCAAACATGACCAAATATGGAGGAATATGAGTGACTTGGGGTGCTCTTGAGTGTTCCATCAAGTGTTGGTACATGATAGAGACCATTTTTTGAGGTAAAACTAGCGTTTTGTCCACTAACGTACCAGGCTAACAGGTAATGTGAAACTTTAGCTGACTAAGCAGTTTGTGCAACAACTAACATCAAAAAATTAGTCAACTAACTGAGGTGATTAGACTATACAAGATTAGACTGCTTTATGAAACCGGGCCCAGGTGGATCTGAACTTCTCCCATTTAAGGATGATGGAGAGCATTGCGCTCAGAGGGACCTTAAAAGCAGCAGAAATGTTTCTGTACCCTTCGCCAGATTTGTGCCTCGAGACAATCGTCTCTGAGAGCTACAGAAAATTCCTTTGACTTCATGCTTGGTTTGTGCTCTGATATGCACTGTCAACTGTGGGACCTTATATGTAGACAGGTGTGTGCCTTTCCAAATCATGTCTAATCAACCGATTTTACTCCAGGTGGACTCCAATTAAGTTGTAGAAACATCTCAAGAATGATCAGTGGAAACAGGATACACCTGAGCTCGATTTTGAGCTTAACGGCAAAGGCTGTGAATACTTACGTACGTGTAATGTCTTGTGTTTTTGTTTCTCTCTCTCTCTCTCTCTCTCTCTAAATATATATATATATATATATATATATATATATATATATATATATATAGCGTCTGATGCAGCTGGAAAAGCGCCATATAAATCCAGTCCATTTACCATAAATTTGCAAAAATGTCAATTGTTGTTCCCATTATCATCATGGGGTATTGTGTATCGAATTTTGAGGAAAAAAATATATTTTATCCACTATGGAATAAAGCTGTAACATAAAATGTATACATATATATATATACGAGGTCTATTAGATAAGAAACCGACACTTTTATTTTTTAACTATATGGATTTGAATGACGTGCGATTACACCAATCATGCTTGAACCCTCGTGCGCATGCGTGAATTTTTTCACGCGTGTCGGTGACGTCATTTCCCTGTGGGCAGGCCTTGAGTGAGATGTGGTCCCGCCCTCTCGGCTGAATTACTTTGTTTCACACGCTGCTCGAGACGGCGCGCGTTGCTTTATCAAAATTTTTTCTGGACCTGTGAGGAATATCCAAGTGGACACTATTCAAGAAATTAAGCTTGTTTTCGGTGAAAAGTTTAACGGCTGATGAGAGATTATGGGGTGTTTCTGTCTGTGTAAGGACTTCCCATGGAGCGGGACGTCGCGCAGTGCTTCCAGGCGCCGTCGTCGGTCTGTTTCGACCTGAAAACATCCTAATTTAAGGCTTAATTCACCCAGGACGTCGTGAGAGAACAGAGAAGATTCAGAAGAGGCCGGCATGAGGACTTTATGCGGACATTCCACTGTTTAAGGACATTTTTTAATGAAAGACGTGCACGCAAATTCGCCGAGTTGTTTCCGTGACGACTTGGCGAATCTGTGTGCGCCGCGACAGGAAAAACACCTCCGTGTTGAAAACCATTTGTAAAATTCAGGTGGCTTTTGATGGCTTTCAACAAGTGAGTAACTGAGAAATTGTTTAACAGCTTGGGCATATTCCAACTTGCCCGTTAAGGTTTCCAACGGAGGTGTTTTTCCTGTCGCGACACCCCGTGGTCGGGTCCGGCCCGACATGCGACTCTGCCCGCACGTTCTTTCATTACAAAATGTCCGTTAACAATGGAAGGTCTGAATAAACTCCTCATGCCGACTTCTTCTGAAAGTTCTCTGTTCTCTGACGACTTCCTGGGTCAACAGAGCCTGAAATGTGGAAGTTTTCAACATGAAACGGCTGCCGCCTCGAAACACAGATCGCCGTCAGGCACCGTGGGCCGTCCTTACGGCGACACTACCAGACCAAAATCTCTCATCAGCCGTTAAAATTTTACCGAAAACCAGCTGAATTTATCGAATGGTGTCCACTCAGTTGTGCCTTACAGTTTTGAAAACATTTTGATCAAACAAAGCAGCAGTCTCGGAGCCATTCCTAAACAACGACGAGAGGGTGGGCCACTCCTCACTTAAAGACTGCCCACAGGCGAATGACGTAACCGACAGGCGTGAAAAAACTCTCGCATGCCCACGAAGGTTCAAGCATGTCTGATGTAATCACATGTGATTCAAATCCATAGGGTTTTTGAAAAAATAATAAGGTCGGATACTTTTCTAATAGACCTCGTGTATATATATATATATATATATATATATATATATATATATATATGTGTGTGTGTGTGTGTGTGCGTGAGTGTGTGTGTGTGTGTGTATACGCACCACTAAACAGTGAGGAGGCAAGTAAAATCTTCATTCAATTAGCTTTTCTCACAACAGCACTCACACTGATCTTCACTGGGCTTTGCACAATGAATCAGCCAACATGGCAGGCTTCAGAGGCTCTTTACATAACAACCATGTGATAACGCAATGCACAGCATGCGGCATGCACAGCATGCGGCATGCGCAGCTGTGTTCTTAGATATATTAAAACCAATGGCTCTTCTATATGAACAGTTAAAAAAAATAAAAACAAAAAAATCAGCACACACAGCAAAGCCAGATGGAGGGTTCCTGCATGGTAATGATCTTGCACTAAGTGCTTAACTGAGCCGTCTCAGCAAGCCCTGCTTTGACAACCGCACATCTCCCACATCTCCCATCTCAGCAGCCTCTGGGTGGGGCTAATCACACCGTAGCTTCATCATCGACTTGATGACAGCTCAGGATGAGTACACGCTAACATGCAGAAAGCGCGGCTGCTGGAGCAGCCCAATGAAAACACACAGTGATTGTGTTTGTTTGTGAAAATAGGGTACCAGAACATCATGTTTCACAAACCATATGCCCTCAGCACAGCGAGAAGAATGAAATTCATTTGCAATTTTTTTTGGTGCAGACAAATTTCCTGGGAGGATTTTCCCGGGGCTCTGGAACTTTGTGTATGCTGATTTGACCTAACTGATTATGGCACAAAATGGCTGGTGGCGAGTTTGGTCGTGCTGCGTTGACCACCCAATCACCTTCCTCTGCCTCTAAGGTGCTACAGGTCTGCACATTCTGAAGGCAGCAAAGAGTCCATAAATATGAAAAAATAAAAAACTAGTACTGAGGTGAACTTCCATGTTACATGTTGTCAGATCTCACAATAAAACATGCATGTTGCACATTTTGTCAATGTGATTGTTGATGCATTGCAAAGAGACGCCCTTTCATCTATCAGGACAGCGCACTGTATCCACCTATATATATATAAATTTAATTCACAGAGTAAATTAAGATTGATCACCACAGCTCAAGGCCACAATCAGCATCCGTGATCTAATCAGAGCCAGGCCAAAGACAGAAAAGGATACTTCCATAAATAAAAAACGTATGAGAGCCAGCAAGTGCCCATAACACGGGGGGGATCTGATTACCCCTCTGCCTCTCCACAGGTGTGCTTTTAGCCTGCTACCCTTCAAACAGTGTGCGTTGGCTATGCCGGTGCACCATGTGCATCCTTGCTGTTGTTTTCCTGCAGTAAGGCTTTTACATCATACTTGCATCAGTGGATGTGAGCACCACATGCAGGCGAAGCCCATGGAAGCCTGAGGACAATCCCAGTGAGACAGGATCTGTCAGAAGCTCCTTGGCCGGCGACACCCAGGATAATAAATTACCACGAATTAATACGTCATCCTGTGCTCCACTCAGCAGCCACACTCCTCTCACACCACGCGGCTTAATGGATCTATTAACCAAATGGATACGAGAGTAAACGGCTTTCAGAGCTAAAATACTTGTTTGGTACACAGTAACTACACAGGCAGAACGTTTCTTCCTGCAATGTACACTGTTCTCTCATGTTAGCGTAGATGGAAATTATTTCCAGACAGCAGCATGTGAATGGAGACATGAAATGTCTTCTTTCCCGTGGAAGCTGTATAAGTATCCATTTCATTTAATATGACTGAATCACCACTGGCACAGCCAACTGGTTTTTGCAAGTCACATAGTGAAATGGAGCTCATCTGTTAGTTTAGTCAGTATTTCACTGATTGTACAATTGAGCGGTGGGGGGGGTTCATGTATGTGGACGGTAACATCTGAGATTAATCTGTGCATTAAACCTACACCATGAAGACAAAAAGAACATTTCAAACAATCCATGATTATCTCCTCGAGTCCAGGAGTAGAAGTAGTTCCTTTATAGATACGGAGTTCCATTGTTTCCATGTCATATAGAATATTGACCCCCCCCCCCCCAAAATATGGACATGGAGGTCCATATTCTACTATGGAATATGGACATCCTGTTTGCATGATAAGAAGTAAGTCCAATATAGGCCTTGAAGCCCACTGGTGCCAGCGTTTGTCTCCATATTTCTTAACAAGTGGATGAGAGTTGACGAACCTAAGCCTGGAAAAAAGTCCATGTTTTCTCTTACACCTAAGCCAAGTCTGGGAGTCTGCATTGCAGGTCCAGCCACTACGGTTGCCAAGCAGCTGCCCACTCGGACACATATTGTAAGAGGTATTGTAAGACGTTAAAAAAAATCGCATTTTGTACCTAATTTTATGGCATGATGTGGTGGAGGTTAGCATGGTGACATCAAACTAGGTGGAAACTGTTTCGTTTGTGTGTAAATGTAACCATCCATCCATCCATCTTCCACCACTTAGTCCAATTAAGGGTCGTGGGGGGCTGGAGCCTATCCCAGCAGTCATAGAGCGCAAGGCGGGGTACACCCAGGACAGGACGCTAGTCTGTCGCAGGGCCACAAATAGACAAACAAACACAGAAACACCCACACACACACCTATGGCCGATTTTAAAGATTCCAATCCACCTAACCCGCATGTCTTTGGATGTGGGAGGAAACCTGAGCACCCGGAGGAAACCCACGCAAACACGGGGAGAACATGCAAACTCCACACAGAAAGGCCACGGGAATCAAACCCACAACCTTCTCGCTGTGAGGCAACAGTGCTAACCACTAAGCCACCGCGCTGCCGTAAATGTAACCTCTTTGTCATATATTATGTAAAAGCTAGCAAGAAATAAACTCCTCTAAAACTGAAAACGCTGTTTTTGTAACCTGATAACACCTCTGGAAGGATTTACAAACCATTTAACACATATTAGCGTGGTGACGTCACATGCTGCTAGCTCATGGGTTAAAGCAATAAATTTTCATCTGACTGAAATTTTTTCCTGGCAAAAATCAATGCCAGCAATTCCCTAAAATGTGGCGTAGTGGGGGCACACACTGTTTGTTCCTCAATAAATACAATAAACACATTATACAGCATACAAATCAATTCTAAATAGCCTCTAAGGAGAGGCAGACAAAGCATAAAAAAAAATGCAAAACCTGAACATAAAGGTACATAAAAGGGTGGCGGGGGTGGGGTGTAGTCATGATTCTGGGGGGTCTGGGGGTGCTCCCCCAGAACATTTTTTTAAAGACCAAGTCAAATTTTGTGTATTCTGGTGAATTTTAATGGGTATGAAGCCCTCTGAATCAAATAAAACTCACTTCAATCTGTGAAGTAAAAACACAGTATTGATTATGGGGTGTCTAGGGGTTCTCCCCCACAATTTTTTTAAAAGAGCAAGTTAAATTTTGTATATTCTGGTGAATTTTAATGGGTATGAAGCACTCTGAAACAAAGAAAACTCACTTCAAACTTAAGTAAAAACACAGTATTGATTATGGGAGGTCTCCCCCACAATTTGTTTAAAAAAGCAAGTCACATTTTGTATATTTTGGTGAATTTTAATGGGTATGAAGCCCTCTCAAACAAAGAAAACTCACTTCAAACTGTTAAGTAAAAACACAGTATTGATTATGGGGGGTCTGGGGGATCTCCCCCAGAATTTTTTTTAAAAAAGCAAGTCAAATTTTGTATATTCTGATGAATTTTAATGGGTATAAAGCCCTCTGAAACAAACAAAAAAAAAAAACTCACTTCAAACTATGGGGGTCTGGGGGATCTCCCACAGAATGTTTTTTAAAAGAGCAAGTCAAATTTTGTATATTCTGGTGAATTTTAACGAGTATGAAACCCACTGAAACAAAGAAAAGTCACTTCAATCTGTGAAGTAAAAACACATTATTGATTATGGGGGGTCCTTCCCCAGAAATTTTTTAAAAGAGCAAGTCAAATTTTGTATATTCTGGTGAATTTTAATGGGTATGAAGTCTTCTGAAACAAAGAAAACGCACTTCAAACTGTCAAGTAAAAATTCTTTGTGTTCTGTAGTATTTTGATTTGTTCTAATCCGGTGAATGCACCAAATGGGTGCTGTGTCGCTGTACAGTCAATAAAATACAAAATTAGGGCCTAAAGCAACTGACAACATTGTTCTGCTGTGCACAAAGTAACACTGTCACCAGTTTTGAAAACGCATGCGCACTGAGAAACTCAAAACTGTCTTACTCACATTTAATCTGTAAAATGCTCTCATTCCTAAAACAAACTGGGGCTGCAACTAACGATTATTTTAGTAATCGATTAATCATTTTTTTTGTTGTTTGTTTTTTTACTTACATGTGAGTTTTGCCATTATTTCTTGAAGTGAGTTATTATTAAAAGGCCTTTATCACGCAACATCAACGTTTGACCTTGTAATAAAGTTATGATGTTATATTCTCGTCAAAAACATACCTCGAATAATGTTTTGTTTTATTTTGAGAGATTTCCATCAGGTTTCATCCGATTATGAGCATTTTTAGATGCCTACAGAAACTATCTCAACCACTGACAACATATTACAGCAAGAGTCCACAAAAGTATTTTAAAGACCTGACTAAAGTGTAATATGTGATCTTTAATAAGTTATTTTCATGAAAAAAACACAAATGTGCAATTTACTGCATTTTATTTTTTTGTGTAAAAACACAGCTTAGATGTGATTTGACCGAAACAAATTGTCATTAAACTTAACCAGTTGTATATAATTCTCGTTTTACATTACTTAGTCCACATTTCATTTTATTTTATTTTACCTTATGTTTATATTAGTTGTGCATATACTCTGAATAATTTACCGTTAAATTTCACGATCTTTCATTTGGCTAAAAATTACTTGCACCACGGAAAGCACCTTTTTGTAGTTGCACTCAAATCTCGTTGTAATGGAGATTACAATGACAATAAAGGCGATTCTGATTCTTCTGATTATTATTATTATTAATATATAAATAAAAATAAATAAATTATAATTCGTAATACATTTGACTCTTGTACGACAACAAACACTAAGCCATTATTTATTATACAGAAAACATGCACACAAACTGTGCTGAGATGTGAACAGCTTAATGCTAACTTTATCATTGAAAACACCATAGACATGTTAACGCGTTAGCATCCGTCCCGTTTTTAAGTTATAAAATACATCTATCAACTGTTTTAGAAGACCATAACAGGTCGGCTTAATATAAAAAAGGTAAATATTACTCACAGACATATGCTCTTTAGGGTTTTAGCGGGGGAAAATTAAGATAAAGCGACAAACCATCGAAGCAGAGTTGGATCATTGCTTCATTGGTTCAAAGCAAAGCCACGCCTCGCTCTACCTGGGGAGTGTCTGCCAATGTTCCCACGAAGACAGAGAGGAGAAGGACCGTGGCTCATAGCAAGCAGTAAACAGAGCGGAGAGGAGTGAAAATTCACACAGTCCCTTCCTCCGCAGTCCATGCTGACATTGCTGCTGTTTTGATTAGCGCAGAATGGGATGTTGCTTTGACAGTGAGACTATCATATTTCGGGCCCAAAACACGCACGACACCACGTGCGCACGCGTATGTGTGGTTAAACTTTCCAAATGACAGAAATCCGTTGCGGTGATGGAGAACTTCAACCCATGCGCTAGCTACGTGGAAACTCGGTTTAGTTTGTGTGTTAATATAACCTCTTTGTCATATATTATGTAAAAGCGAGCGAGAAATAAACACTTCGAATACTGAAAATGCTGTTTTTGGAACCCAATAATACCTCTGAAGTGATTTAAAAGACATTTAGCAGACGTGAGAGTTTAATCTGTTCAGTTTAGTTTTTGAGTGGCGGGGGTGACAGCCAATCAGAGTGGAGCTGCACCGTGACGTCACAGTCTGGTTGCTAGCTGCAAACCTTATAATTACTTAAAACAACTGCAAATTATACAGAACACAATGCTCATACGGCCGAGGGTATTTTAGCATTGTGTTATATTTTTAATTTGCATTTTTCACACATCCCATCGTTACATGACATCACAATGCGTACTGACATACATACTATGAATGTACACAGGTAGATCGATAGGTATTTATTTATTTTCATTTATCTCAAACAGACAATGTGTAGTAGACATGAAAACTTAAGCACCAAAACAACACACAGGATCAATAACAAAAAAGAAACAAAAGATACATGCTCGAGAAGGAGCAGGAAGAAGCAGTAATGCTTATTGTGTTCCAATAAGCATTACAATAAGCATTTCCCTTCTTCTGTTTTAAATGTTCAAAAAGACACCCCCCTGCCCACCATCATCATTATATAATTAACTTCTTGATAATTAATTAACCCCTTAAATATTTAGAATATTTACAACTTTGTATACAACCCCAATTCCAATGAAGCTGGGACGTTATGTAAGATGTAAATAAAAACAGAATACAATGATTTGCAAATCCTCTTCAACCTATATTCAACTGAATACACGACAAAGACAAGATATTTAATGTTCAAACTGATAGACGTTTTTGTTTTTGTACAAATATTTGCTCATTTTGAAATGGATGGTCTGCAACACATTTCAAAAAAGCTGAGACAGTGGCAACAAAAGACTGGGAAAGTTGATGAATGCTCAAAGAACACCAAAAAAAAAAAAAAAAACAACAACAACAACAAAAAAATAAATAAATAAATATTTCAAACCAAAAAAATCAAATGGAAGAATCTGGCAAAAACTCATAGCTAACCATTTTAACTAATCATTTGACAGATAAAATTCAAGTGGGAAAGGGTTATTTCTAAATTAATTAAAGTTGTATTGTAAAGGTGGAGGTTTAAGAAATAAGTTGCACTCTTTTTCAGAATCTATAACTGAAAATACTTCTTGCCAAGTTATGTCCCATTTTTCATGGAAATGCCCTACTGTAGATAAATATTTCTTGGTAACACAGATGTCAAGCAAATAGTTCTGTTATCAGAGAGCAATGACACTACCATCAAAAACACTTGTTTCCCCATGTGTCACTGTAATTCAAAGGGATTGACCAACCCATTACGTGGTGACTAAAGAAGCATTGACCAAGCGTCAAAATGTGACAAGTTGGGAGTGACAATAGCTCGGTAGACTGGGACAATGCTTTACGAAGTGTGTTGTCCAAGAATACAGACAGGTAGCATGACTGGGAGTTGAATCCATGTCAACATACTGGTTGTCCAACAAAATAACCCACTCCTCTGTGAAATAAAGCTGGAAGAATTAAATGGTAGTTGTGAAAGTGTCAATTTAAGAAGTAGGAAAGCTGTTTATGAAAATGTTTCAGTTTGGTTTACCACATTGAAATTTGTCTGTCTTTAATCAGAACAAACAAGAACTGTGTTAGAAGATGAATGTATCAGAAGCCTTAGCTGACTGGTGTTGAAGCAGTGTGATATATTTGAATTTTTACACTTTGTATATTTGTAACAATAACCATGACTGTTGAATAAGATATTATCATTCATATTTCAAAGCTTTATCCCTTTTATTTATATTGTTTCTATTTTGTCCTTCCTCTTAAAAAATATTGTTCCTTCTTTTTGATGCAATCAAAATATGAAATAAACAACCCCCTCCCATCACCAAAAAAAAAAAGGAAAAATTGTGGAGCTTGAACAAGGAAATTGTATCAGTGTCACATTGGCAGGGAAATAAAACAGAGGGTGTTATTGGAAGAGTCTATATATTTTCTGTTTCACACCCACAGAAAAGGTCCATGCAGTCCAAAATCATTTATAAACTAATGAATGTTGATGTTAACGTTGACTGAACATATTAGCTAAGCCCAGCTGTTTGAATACTGTGAGCTGATTTCATAATAATACACTGCATCAGTAAAGTATTTATAGCGCTTCACTTTTTCCACATTTTGTTGTGTTACAGGCTTATTCCAAAATGGAATAAATTCATATTTTCCCTCAAAATTATACACACACAGCATCTGGAAAGTATTCACAGAGCCTCACTGTTCTCACATTTTGTTACAGCCTTATTCCAAAATGGGGTAAATTAATTTTTCACAAGGTTCTACTCACAATACCCCATAGTGACATGAAAAAAGCATCTTTATTTATTTTATTAGTTTTTTTTTCTTTTTTCAAATAGATTAAAAAATAAATACGTTGTAGATGCACCTTTGGCAGCAATTACAGCCTCAAGCCTTCTTGAATATGATGCTACAAGCTTGGTGCACCTATCTTTGGGCAGTCTGCCCATTCCTCATTGCAGCACCTATCAAGCTCCATCAGTTTGGACTGGGAGCGTCGGTGCACAGCCGTTTTCAGATCTCTCCAGAGATGTTCAATCAATTTCAGGTCTGGGCTCTCGCTGAACCACTCAAGGACATTCACAGAGTTTTCCTGAAGTCACTCTATTGATATCTTGGCTGTGTACTTTGGGTCATTGTCCTGCTGAAAGACGAACCGTTACACCAGTCTGAGGTCAAGAGCGCTCTGGAGCAGGTTTTCATCCAGTATGTCACTGTGCATTGCTGCATTCAACTTTCCCTCAATCCTGACTAGTCTCCTAGTTCCTGCCACTGAAAAACATCCCCACAGCATGATGCTGCCACCACCATGCTTCACTGTAGGGATGGTGGCTGGTTTCCTCCAAACCTGATGCCTGGCATTCACGCCAAAGTTCAATCTTTGTCTCATCAGATGAGAGAATTTTGTTTCTCATGGTCTGAGAGTCCCTCAAGTGCCTTTTGGCAAACTCCAGGTGGGCTGCATGTGCCTTTTACTAAGAAGTGGCTTCCATCTGGCTACTCTACTATATAGTCCTAATTTCTGGATTGCTGCAGAGATGGTTGTCCTCCTGGAAGGTTCTCTCTCCACAGAGGAATATTTGAGCTCTGACAGAGAGACCATTAGGTTCTTGGTCACCTCCCTGACTAAGGCCCTTCTCTCCCGTCGCTCAGTTTAGACAGGCACACAGCTCTAGGAAGAGTCCTGGTGGACCTGAACTTCTTCAATCTATGGATGAATGTGGTCACTGCACTCACTGGAACCTTCAAAGCAGCAGAAATGTTTCTGTACCCTTCCCCAGATTTATGCCTCAAGACAATCCTGTCTTAGAGGTCTACAGACAATACCTTTGACTTCACATGCACTGTCAACTGTGGGACCTTATATCTACACAGGTGTGTGTCTTTCCAAATCATGTCCAGTCAACTGAATTTACCCCAGGTGGACCTCAATTAAACTGTTGAAACATCCCAAGAATGATCAGTGGAAGCATGATGCACCTGAGCTCAATTTTGAGCTTCATGTCAAAGGCTGTGAATACTTACGAACATGTGATTTCTTAGTTTTTTCATGATCATTTTTAATACATTTGCAAAACTCTCATAAAGAAAATTAAACATTGCTAATGTGTGTAGAATTTTGAGGAAAATAAAATTTAATCCATTTTGGAATAAGGCTGTAACCTAAAAAATGTGGAAAAAGTGAAGCACTGTGAATACTTTCTGGATGCACTTATTGCATCATTTGTGTAGCATGAGCATCAGTCAGAACGTGTCGCTGCAGCGTACCATACTGTCAGGAACACTGGTTTGGTGCCAAAGATGTCAAAGAGGTACAGACTACACACCGTGATTAAATATCCTCTGCTCAGACTGTCAGCATTCAGCAGGATAATATCCTTTTAATGGCTGCTGGTCTCCGAGCAAGTCCCAAAAACTGACAGAGTGGCTGTGGGTGGCCTCTGAGAGTAATGTCATTTTGTAATATCTTTTGTTTAAAAAAAAAACTTATGTTGTGAAGCTCAGAATGTCACAACTACCTCAGCATAGGTGAGCAGTTAAAAACTCTGAAACTCACTGAATGCAAATTCTCCCTATTGCACGAAACTCACAAACTCGTCATCAAGTGGAGACGTTCCTTGCATGGCAGCGTGCTGACATCAGTGTGTGTGTGTGTGTGTGTGTGTGTGTGTGTGTGTGTGTGTGTGTGTGTGTTTGTGTGTGTTTGCGTGTGTGTGAGAGAGAGAGAGAATGAGTGAGGCACCATTGTGAAGTACTTTGAGCATCTACAGCACATGGATCCCGGTGAGAAACCCGATGTCCTAGTGATGTGCTATTACACACAGAGTGTAAGCCACGGTCTGACAATTGTGCCCTTTCAATACAAGAAAGAGACTATGCTGGCATATAGACCAGGATTTTGTTTACCTAAGGTGCAGTCGCTTCCTGCGCAAGCGCCCATGCTATTTAAAGAACACGGGTGCTGTACCCGAAAATGACAAATGTGTCAGGTGGAAACTGACAATGACAACCGCACGCCACTTTGCACCAAGTGGAATATCTGAGTAAAAGAGGAGAGGCTGTATGAAGTATCTGTCCTGGCAGTTGTGGGTAGCAGAATAGGCACGTCTACCCCGAAAATGTGGTTTGATAAGGGCCATATCATAAAAGCACCAAATGATCATGTCCATCCATCATTTAAATGGATTTGGTTTGTTACTTACTCCAGATAGTTCTTGTTGCATTGCTAAGTTCAACTCCATGAACAGCAGCATGTCAGATAATAATCCATCAGTTACCTGCTGCTGTCAGGTTAGTCACAATGAATCAAATCAAAGAGCAGCTGTCGCTTCTGTCATGTGACCGCTTTCTGAGTGAACTGAGGCTCTGGAAGAGACGACACATGGGAAGCGATTTGATTTGAGTATTTGAAAGTGGGAAGGATTCAGATAACATGGAGAAGCAGTTATTTAAATCAAACTCTCTCCTCAGCTGTAGCTGCCATGGTTTAATCATCTGAACAACGTTGCATAAGGTTGGAAAAGCACGCACAGCTACTCTATTTCAACTGCCTGTACTGCAATGTGTGTCTTTCAATCGCAAGCCCAAAGAATCAGAAACATGATACCAATTGTGATCCATTTTTAATTTTTGTTGTTGGTTGGTGTAGCGGCTTCTCTGTGTTGTGTTGACTCCTCCCACTCACTCCCCTCGGGAAGCAAACTCTTGATATCCAGCATGAGAGGCGGATGCTCTGACCAGTCGAAAAACCCGGGCTCTAACCTGACATTAGCCACTGAACATAACAGATATTTGCACACTAACAAACTCTATAGGCTGATTTTGAAGGCCACAACATGCTACGTAGCCATGCTAGCTGGTTTAGTTAACATTGCATGTATGACTCCTATGGACAGGATGCCAGTCCATCACAGGCTACTTCCCCAGCCAAGACCTGTCATGCTCGGCCCCGGCTCAAGGTTTAGGTTTCGATTCTCTGTGTTATTTCCTCGGTGGTGTTACTTTGCATTTGTTTATACTTTATCACGTTAGTCTCAGTATGGTTCTGTTTATTGCTTTTCTTTGTTTATGATTTAGTCACTGGTTTCATTCTTTATCTTATCATTTACTTTGCAGTCATTCAGTTATTCAGGGTCCTCTTTAGTCGTTATGTATTCTTTGGTTTTGCTTTATTTACCATTCATCATGTGTCAGTTATTCACTGCTTTATTCTGTAGTTGGTTATTGTATTTGTTCACTGATGGTCCTTTAAGTTACATTAATCTTAGTTCTGTTCTGTTAATCACATTTATTGTATAATGCTTTATCACAGGTTTTTGTTATTATTTATCTTCAGTGTGCTCATTAGATTATGTTCCATTTGTCATTTATTGCATTCTCGTTTTTTCAGTTACCAGTAGTTTGTTTTGTCACAATCATTGTTTGTATTCTCTTTTATGTCTCAGCCAGTCTCAGCTCTGTCCTAGTTTGGTTTATTATTAGATCTTTTGTTCTTTCGCCTCTTTGACTTGTCACAGTATTTCTTAATTTTGTCCCATTTGTTTTGCCCTCACATTATTGTTTGTCTTGAACACGTCACATTATTCAGTTAGTTTTTCTGTCACTTATTTCTCTTGCTTTGCACCGCTTTGTTTTGCCCTCCCGCACTCTCTTGCCTTTCTTCCCTCTTCTTTGTTTCACAAGGCCACACCTCTTTCCAGAACCTTCCACACTCCTGCTTCACATCACCTTGATTAGTCTGCTCCTTATTTAAGCCCTCAGCTCACTGCCTGATTGTTGACTCTGCTCACTTTCTCGCCTCTCGTTCCTGTCCAGCTTGCTCTCGTGTGTTTTTTGCCCTTGCTTGTGTACTCCGACCTCCGCCTCGCCATTGCCCTGAACTCAGCCTGTTTTTGACTCTGCGTCTGTTTGCCTGTTTAACTCCTCGATGTTTGTATGAACTTCGCTCGTTTCTCGACCACGACCCTGCCTGCATCATGCCTGATACCTCTGCCTGTAAGTCTGACTAACTGTGTACTGAACCCCATGACTGGTCACCAGATAAAGTCTTTTATCAATCTAAACCAACCATGCCTTTGAGTCTGCCTTGGTCTCCTCCCGTTTCCTGTGTCAAGCCACCACCAGTCCTGACAAGACATTTACAGTTAGTTGGACTGGGACGATGCAGTTTTAGAAGGACAAGGACTGGTAGCCTGAAGCACACGCCTGGAATCAAACACTGTTCTGTATCTGGAAGTTGAACTCCTATCCCACAGCACCTGCTCTCCAGATCATTTGCGAACTGTGGGAAATTAAATGACAATTCATTGAAATTTAATCCCACACATATCAAACTGATGTTTTATGGACAGTGTGTCAGACTGTCGTGGTGAAGAAGGAGCTGAGTCGGAAGGCAAGGCTCTCAATTTACCGGTCAATTTACCCTCCTGTCCTCACCTATGGTCATGAACTTTAGGTAATGACTGAAAAAATAAGATCACGGACACAAGCAGCGGAAATTAGATTTCTCTGTTGGGCATCTGGATTTACACCCCTGGACAGGGTGAGAGGCTCGACTATACAGGAAGGACTCTGAGTAGAGCTGCTGCTAATTAGGAGCCAGCTGAGGTGGTTTGGGCATCTGTTGAGGATGCCCCCGGTTGTCTCCATAAGGAGGTCTTCCAGGCATGCCCAACTAGGAGAAGGCCCTGGGGAAGATCCAGAACATGCTGAAGGGATTATTTTTCCCAGTTGGCTTGGGAACGCTTTGGGATCCCCAGGGAAGAGTTATAGGACTTGACCGAGAATAAGGAGGTGTGCGATGAGCTGCTTGCTCTGCTGCCACCGGACCCAGATAAGCAACAGAAAATGAATCAATGAATATCACCCTCTTCCCCATTACTGGAGTATCTTCTCCTATAACAAAAGTAGTGCATGTGACCCTTGAAATATAAATAGTAAGTGGTGTCACAGATCATAAAACACGTGCTTCTAAATCATGGATCAGATCATTTTTCTAATCAGCAAAAAAAAAAAAAAAAGTGGCGGCGGGGGTACACAAATAGAATTTTTGGTGCATCCCAGAAAACTGTGAAGTCTGAATGTCACTCGAAGTCAGAGTTCCTACTTACACAGTTGGGGCCAACTTCAAAGAAATGCAGTCACCTGACATCACAGAACAATGTTGCCGCCCACGGAGATGCACACTGTAGAATGGTAAACCATCAAATAAAACACAATCAACTATATGTATCTGTATTTACTGGTTATACTAGACATCACCATTTAACACAATCTGTTCTGCTGACAGTCAAAGTGTCTCTTCAAAATCAAAGCAAATACTATCTTATAACAGTCTTCCATGGTTTTTTACGTTCAACTTTGGTCACCTGTAATGCTTTGAGGTTGGCACTAGTGCACTCCAAGTGGGATAAGTCTGACATCCCAGTTTTCTGGAATGCAGCATAAGCTTTCCAATTTTAAAAAGAACTCAACAATAAAAAAACAAAATGGCCCATTTCTGAATAACATTTAATTAAACGTGATTAATCTGTTACATTAAATTGCAATGTGAGCACGGTGTGGTGTGGTGGGCCATACAGATCACAGCTCAACTACAATCTGTTACACAACAAGAAATGATCATTTTTCTAAACCACCATGGTTCTAAAAATACCCCCAAGCCATCAGTCAGTGGCCCATGATGACCGACATGGTAATGAACAACTGCAGTTTTCAATGACAGGAAATGTTTGCTGATTACCCAAGTGTAATTCAGTTAATTTATGTATGTACCCAGCAGTAAAAGCATGACAAAATATGGAATTATCCTTTTTTTCATGACAGTCCAACAGGAATAAGGCCATCTCATCCCAGCCAGGAAGTATGAAAATCCAACCAGCTCAATACAAGCAACTGCAAACTTTCCACGAATCAATCAAATACTTTGTAATTTAGTGCTGGGATTTAAGCAGTGTACTTAATGCACAAAAAGATGGAAAGAATATGGCTTTTGTCTTCTTTATTATAATGCATACAGGGGAAAAAAGAAGCCAAAATGAAAAAAATAAATAAAACTACTGTTGAGCTCTATGTTTAGCGTTTGGTCCACGTTCATATGAACATATTTTCTACACTAAAGAATACTTTCAGCAATTACTACATAGCAGGAAACTTCAGGCAAATGTTCTTGCTGCTGCAGAAAGTAAGTCTCATCAAGGCTTGAAAGAAAAAAATACCTTCTCAATTGTTGTCATTGTCTCCTGTTTAAGTGGGGTCAAGAAAGACCACCTTGAGCTATGAGCAGAAGGCCTCGCCACAAAACGCCCGCTCTTAACCCGGCATACCGCAAAGCATTGCTCCACCACAAAGGCCAGCTTTATCCGTCTGCACTTAAGGTGCTCTCTCCTGAACCTCTTAGGGGGTGAACTTGCTTAAAGATTAATGGCAAGCTTCACATAGGACAGAGGACCTCGTAAGACTACTTAAAACCTGCCCATCACGCTCAATGTGATCCAGCATATACAAGATCAAGGCAGAACTATCTGGAGGTAGTGGAAGAAGTGAGTAGAAATACTGAACAAATAACACTTAATTAAGGTCAGCGTGATTGAACGCTGCGAGGCCAGGATGACTTCGGCATAGGTTCCAGATGGCAGGCTGTTATTTCACTGTGCCCTGCTAATACTGCAGGATTCAACGCTGGTAACCTGAGTGTCCCTTGGGCCCGCTGGCTCCTCCACTGCACTGAAAACAGGGCCAAGCTCCCGCCGTTGCTACTCTGCAGGTTTGCTCGACTTTGAAAGGGAGAGTGTTTGAGTGGGGTCTTGGAGGATGGGACTGTGTGTGGAGGTGGGGGTGGTGTAGGAACAAAGCATGTTAACACCACCTCAGTGTGTAACAAGTTTGGAAACAAGCAGGGGTTTCCTTCAAATCCTTACTTGAAGGAGTTGGCCCACTCGTTAATCCAGGAGAGAATCTCAAACTTTACACACATGATTTTTCCCATTTTCCCATTTTTGTTAAATTGAATTAAACAGATATTTTCCATCCAAAAATGTTTTTTCAGGCTATTCAATACTTTTTCTAAGGTTCAGCCATTTAAGATGATGTCACAGGATTCAGCCAAAACTTTTTGATATGTGGTCTCAATGGACAAAAATCACATTGGGATTCTTCAAAAAGAAAACAAAACAAACCCAAAAAAAAAGCTTTTATAGCCTCATCAATTCTGCCTCCTTCTATACAATGAAATCAAACAATGAAGTATGGTACCATTCAGGCATGCAAGCTCCAATAAACCTTGAAGTGTTAAAATCAAAAAGCAGTGACAAGGCCCATGGACAAGTCCTTGCATGAATCTACAACCTCAAATCAGAAAATGTTGGGATGATATGAGATGATATGGAAAGTGTAAATTTGAAAAAATAAAAAAGCACTGACCCTTCGATTTGCTGCGACTTCTATTTCATTGCAGACAGTATGAACTCAAGATAATTAATGTTTTGTGTGATCAACATCATTTCATTTGTTAATAAACATTGTCTTCTTTTGGCTGTTCCCGTTAGTGGTCGTCACTGTATTTAAGGCCTGCAATACCTTACAGAAAAAGTTGGGATGGGGAAAATTTATTTTAAATAGGAAGAATTAAATCATCATTTTCACAGTGGGTTTTCGTGAGACAAGTCAGGGGATGATCACATGAATATGTAAGGGTCAATGCAGGGTACCCCCACCCCACCCCCACATTTTCCATATTGTCCCAACTTTGGGATCCACAGCCATTCAACATACAAACGGCTCCACATAGCACAGCCAATTCCTCTGGTCAGGACTCAGTGGGAAGGAAAAAGGACACACTACTGAAGATAACATTTATATTTTAGACAGGGAAGACGGTTGGTTTGAAAACGGTGACAAGGAAGGCCTCTTTGGAAACATTCTTTAAACAAAGACAGGAGGGAGGCGCTATCACTGCTCTCCTACCTATAACTCTATCCTTTCATCTGTACCACAGAGGCTCAAAGATCATCCTGACTTCTCCTCAAGTATAACTAAGAACAACAGCAACCCACACCTGAACTCAAGATAACTCCACTGACTGTTGGCTTTGATCACATCACTGAGACATCCGAACCCCAGAGAGGGTAAATATTTGAATAGCTCATGACATCAACGAGAACTGATAAAGGGTTTCTGGATGAAGAGCAAAAAATCTTGAAGGAATTAAACAAGTCCAGCTGCCCTCACTCAACTTACTTGAATACCGACAACCTGGATGACCTAGAATCTCCACACATGATTGGTTTGGTTCAAACCAAAAAATTAATTTTGATGTGGAACACGAAACCAAAACTTTTTAAAAACAGATTCTACTCAGAACAAACTGACTGGGTGGGGTGGGGTCGGGGGGGCTTCTGGGCTGAAACACTGCTGAATTTACATTCATATTGTTGAATATGTAGTAGCCTCGACTTCTGAAGTAGGTTAATTTGTAGTCAACCAGTGTTGAGAGAGAGTACCCCACCATAAAATGCTGCAAAATCCTCTGACTTTGTACAACAGCGAGATACACTGCATCCAGAAAATATTCACAGCGCTGTACTTTCGCCACATCTTTTTTTTTTTTTTTTGTCATCTTATAGCCTTATTCCAAAATGGAGTAAATTCTTTTTTCCCCTCACAATTCAACACAAAATACCTCATTATGACAATATGAAAAAATGTTTTTTGTTGTTATTGTTGAGATTTTTGCATTTAAAAAAAAGAAACAATTAAGAAATCACATGTACATAAGTATTCACAGCCTTCGCCATGAAGCTCAAAATCGAGCTCAGGTGCATCCTGTTTCAACTGCTTAATCCTGTTTCTACGGCTTAATTTGAGTCCACTTGGAGTAAATTCAGTTGATTAGATATGATTTGGAAAGGCACACACCTGTCTACATACAGTTGTGCTCAAACGTTTACATACCCTGGCAGAATGTTTGCTTTTTTGGCCATTTTTAAGAGAATATGAATGACAACACGAAAAACTTTTTTTTCCACTCATGGTTAGTGGTTAGGTGAAGCCATTTATTGTCAAACAACTGTGTTTCCTCTTTTTAAATCAAAATGACAAGAGAACTACCCAAATGAACCTGATCAAAAGTTTACATACCCCTGTTCTTAATACTGTGTGTGCCCCCTTTAACATCAATGACAGCTTGGAGTCTTTTGTGGTAGTTGTGGACGAGGCTCTCTGATGGTAAAGCTGCCACTGAATATGTTTCGGATTTTATTTACATCAATTACAAAGAAATACAAACAATATGGCACTCTATGGTAAATCTGCATGCAGAAGACAGTTCTCAAGAACTGAGTGACTGTGCAAGAAGTAGAAGAGTGAGGAAACCCACCAAGACACCCAGACAACCCAGAAGAAGTTATAGGCTTACATGCCTGTGATTGAAGAAATTATGCACAGTGCAAGTTTGCATTTTGTATCACCAGTTATCCATCTTCATGATGAAATGGTACAGAGGAGGATTTTCTTTAAAAAATAGCCCTGAAAGTTTAGCTACAAACTGCCAGAAGGTACATCTGAGATGCAAGACTGGATTTGATCTGTTTTGGTGAAAGAAAATCCTTCTCTGCTCTACTCCACTATGAAGCTAAGAGCAGTGATGCAAAATGCAAAGCTTGCACTGTGCACAATTTCTCCAATCACAGCCACATAAGCCTGTAACTTCTCCTGGGTTGTCTGGGTGTCTTGGCGGCTTTCCTCACTCTTCTAAAAAGGTGAGGAACAAGCTGAATATTTTGTTCAGAATTTCAAAATGTCATGAGTTGAAAATCAGGGGGTTCTAACCTAAACGTTGGAAATTAACTCAAGAGAATTATGTTTTACAAACAAAACATTAACCAGACCTGTCCTCTGTGTTGAATGGATGTTTATTCACTCAGTACCTACACACAATGCACACATTCATAGTTGTGTTTGACTTTAAAAAAAACACTCCCGACACATCCTGACTACAGAGCAGTATGAGTACAAATGGTTATACTGTTTTTTAAAAAAAGATAATCAACAAAAGGCAAAGGTCAAGGTCACTGGGACAGAACATCACAATTTTGGTTTATCAATCTGTTTCTTCCTCTACTCCTCTAAGGTCCTCAAGACAATTTCCACCACTTTATACTGTGTGTGGGCTGGCAGTCAACCGAAGAATTGCCCATAAAGGGTTTTTGGCAAAGGTCAGAGTCACTGAGGTCAGAGCTTAAAACTTTAACAAATAAAATAAGTTCTTTCAGCTTCTCCCTTTTTCACTTGGGGGCCACAGCAGTTCTGATATGGATCTGCATATTGATGTGGCACAAGTTCCTTTTAACGTCCTTAATTTATTTATTCATTATAATTTATTTATTACCACCCTTGAAAAATGTCAGCTAGCTATTTTATAAACACTACCCAATCTAGAGCCTGTTGATCCCCACGGGCAACACGCAAGTGTGTGTGTGTGTGTGTGTGTGTGTGTGTGTGTGTGTGTGATTAATTCATGTAAATTAATCACATTTAACTGCATGTTAACATTAAGTTGTATAACAAATGTACTAAGTAGCTGGGTTACACAACACCATCACACACTACAATTATCCATGCATTTAAATACACATTTTATATAAGCAGTATAAAGCATGTATCAATATCAATATTGTGATATGTGTTGAAGTTCCTTTTAACGTTCCTAATTTATTTATTTATTTGCGCAAAGTATATGCAGATTAACACACGCACCTTCTGTGACCCTCAGCTCACACTGTAGCTTGGGACATCAGGAAGCCATGCAGCAGTGTGTGGATGGCAAACCTCCTTGAGCATATATGCCTGATCAAGGCATTTTTTGATTGATCTGCTTCGGATTACTTAAACCAAAGTCACCAAATAAACGCTTCACTCTGAACCCGGTGTCTGCTCTTTAAACACTGCAGGTTTCACCCTGTTTCAGAAGCACAGAGTGGTTGCAGGCTGATCGCTGCAACAGGCTGAGAGCTCCCATGGTGGAAGTTTAAAAAACACACATCGCTTCAAATAAACACAGAGTCCACTTGATATGACCTTCCTCCCATCCAATCAGATAGCGATTTCCACAAAAAATAAACATTTTCTTCACCATCATCTATTTAACTCCTGTTTACGTAGACAATACACAGGGGCTGAGCCACAGAGAGGTGTCGAAAGGGCCCTGCTCCCCTGCTTTTGAAGACATTTTACAAACAACAATAATAATAACAGCAACAGAGTGTGCGTCTGTGTGTGTGTGTGTGTATATATATAGATATATATATATATCTATATATATATATATATATTAGAACTGGGTATGCGCATGTGTGTGTGTGTGTGTGTGTGTGTGTGTGTGTGTGTGTGTGTGTGTGTGTGTGTGTGTGTGTGTGTGTGTGTGTGTGTGTGTGTGCCATCGATCATGCAGAAACTGCATAGAGCTGACATTTGCCGTTTAGTATTCTTATGTATTCTGGGTCAAGGATGAACACTGCGAAAACATAAAGTTGATAGGACAAACATTTTTGCAGAAACTACAGATATTAGCTAACATTGCTAACTACATTCTGGACTCACATGCCATTCCAGCAGGGGACAGTAAATCGTCTTTATATTAAAAGCATGCTTGCGTAAATTATTTTATCTAATAAGTTCAATGTAAATACATAATATAATTGTAAATACATTAAAAATACATGGATGACACAAGAAAGTGAAACACCTATTTCCATTGTGGTCCATTTAAAAATTAAATGACAAATAGAAGTAATAATAAAATAAATAATAATTAATAATAATAATAATAATGTGTATATGATAACAACAACCTAACAAATATATATATAAATACATTAAGACAGTAAATTAACATTAAAAATAACATAATTGACAGGAAATAAAATGGTTGAGTTCTATAAATTGTTCAGGTCTAACGTTCTAAAAACATTCTGGACTCACGCGCCATTCCAACTTATTATACAAATTTTGCTTAATTTATTATTTATTACCACCCTTGAAAAATGGCAGCTACCAATTTTCTAAACACTACCCAATCTAGAGCCTGTAGATCCCCATGGGCAACACACTAACTAGTGTGTGTGTGTGTGTGTGTGTGTGTGTGTGTGTGTGTGTGTGTGTGTGTGTGTGTGTGTGTGTGTGTGTGTGTGTGTGTGTGTGTGTGTATATATAAAAGTAAGACCCTTCGGCTGCTCCCTTGTTTGCACTCGGGGTCGCCACAGCAAATCCAAGGTGGATCTGCATGTTGAATTGGCACAGGTTTTATGCCGGATGCCCTTCCTGATGCAACTCCACATTACATGGAGAAATGTGGCGGGGGTGGGATTTGAACCCGGAACCTTCTGCACTGAAACCAAGCGCATTAACCACTTGGCCACCACCCCCCTGTGTGTGTGTGTGTGTGTGTGTGTGTGTGTGTGTGTGTGTGTGTGTGTGTGTGTGTGTGTGTGTGTGTGTGTGTGTGTGTGTATATATATATATATATGTGTGTGTGTGTGTGTGTGTGTGTGTGTATGTGTGTGTGTGTGTGATTAATTAATATAATTGTTTAACTACATGTTAACATTAAGTTGTATAACAAATGTAGTAAATAGCTGGGTTACACAACACCACCACACACTACAATTTATCCATGCATTTAAATCCACATTTTATATAAGCAGTATAAAGAATGGAAATGTATCAGTATTGTGAGATGTGTTGAAGGTCCAAAGACACATATTATAGTACCAGGTTTTGAAAAATGATACAGAGCCATACTATGCAGGTTTTTTTTCTGCTCCCACTGAGGATTTTAAACAACAGCAGTATCCATATGCACCTCACACAAATTCTTTATTGAAGTCCTGTGGACTTTGGCCATGAGTGAGTATAATGAATGGCACTACAGTATTTTCATATCCTTTTATACTGTTATCTCCAAAAATACCATGAAATATCAATGTATTTTTAATCATATATCAGCCATCCTGACTGGCCAAACTAAACAGGAAAATGAAAATACAGTAATTAAGTTAATGTAACTCAAACTTTGAAAAGTTATAGTCACTCATGTACATTAATTAAACTAACTCAAAAATTAATTGTTGTCATAACAACTCAGGTCCTTTAAGTGCATTTAAAGATGTGGGCATTTAAGTGTTGGTGATGTATTTCCAGTGCATTCCATTCACTCATTTTAACTGAGTTTATGTAACGGAGGCCAGCTGGTGTCGCTGTGCATATGTAGTTAGTAAACCTCACTCCCTACAGCTCAAAAGAATTCTCTGGTCACAAGGCCAGAGCCCTGGGTTTTAGCCTTCTGGTTAGAGAATCCGACTTCCATGCCGGAAATCGTGAGTTTACGTCCTGAGGGGAGCAAATGGGCAGAGCCAACACAACGTAGAGTCCACAAGTAAACCAAAGAATGCATCAAAAATCTAATCCAAAATGTAATGCAAATTTTTTAGGCATAAATTTGCCACTTTTTTTTTATTGACAAACATAAACTAGATTTACATACATTTAATTAACTATAAACTGTTAAGTTACTAAAACTTTAACAATTAAATTTTTGAAAATTATTTTATTTAAGTTGGTAAACTCAAATGGTTTAAGGCAATCGGTTTCCTCAAATGGTTTGAGTTCAACTAACTCACTGAGTTAGTTGAGTTATACAGTTTCATGATGAATTGGTACAGAGAAGAATTTCTATTAAAAATTAAGAAACTTGAAAGTTCTGCTACAATTTGCCAGAAAGGAACATCAGAGATACAAGCCTGATCTATTTTACTGAAAGAAAAGTCTTCTCTGCTTTACTCCACTATGAAGCTATGATTAGTGATGCAAAATTCACAACTTGCACTATGCGTAATTTCTCCAGCCTAGACATGTCCCTCTGTGCCAACACTCTCATTGAAACAAAACATAAAGTAACTGCAAATTGCTTTATCAGTTGCCACCAAGGCTCAAAATAGGAGGCTCACTTGTCCTCCACTGTTATCTACCAGAACCCCAAATTTCAGAGTTGTATATAGTAGTTTGTACAGTTACTGGAAATTTTGCAGACCCACTCCTGAGTCACTAACTTCAGTAGGTGATGTTTACACTGCCAGTTCAAATCTGATTGATTACAAATCTGATTAAAATAAGACATCACTGATTATATATATATATATAATATATATATATATATATATACACAACCCCAATTCCAGTGAAGTTGGGATGTGTGAAATGTAAAATAAAAACAGAATACAATGATTTGCAAATCCTCTTCAACCTATATTCAACTGAATACACCACAAAGACAAGATATGTAATACTCAAACTTAATTAATCAAACTTAAAATATTTGCTCATTTTGAAATAAATGTCTGCAACACGTTTCAAAAAAGTTGGGACAGGGGCAACAAAACAGTGGGAAAGTTGATAAATGCTCAAAGAACACCTATTTGGAACATTCCACAGGTGAACAGGTTAATTGGAAACAGGTGAGTGTCATGACTGGGTACAAAAGGAGCGTCCCCCAAAGGTTCAGCCATTCACAAGCAAAGATGGGGCGAGGATTACAACTGTGTGAAATAAATAGTCCACCAGTTTAAGAACAATGTTTCTCAATGTTCAATTGCAAGGAATTTAGGGATTGCATCATCTACAGTCCATAATATAATCAGAAGATTCTGAGAATCTGGGGAACTTTCTACACATAAGCAGCAAGGCCGAAAACCAACACTGAATGCCTGTGACCTTTGATCCCTCAGGCGGCACTGCATTAAAAACTGACATCATTGTGTAAAGGATCTTACCACATGGGCTCAGGAACACTTCAGAAAATCATTGTCAGTTAACACAGTTCGTCACTACAGCTACAGGTGCAAGTTAAAACTCTACCGTGCAAAGCAAAAGCCATACATCAACAACATCCAGAAGTGCCGCCGCCTTCTCTGGGCCTGAGCTCATTTGAAATGGACAGACGCAAAGTGGAAAAGTGTGCTGTGGTCTGATGAGTCCACATTTCAAATTGTTTTTGGAAATCATGGACATCGTGTCCTCCGGACAAAAGAGTGGTAAAGTGGTAAACATACCACTGTCCCAGCGTTTTTGAAACGTGTTGCAGGCATCCATTTCAAAATGAGCAAATATTTGGACAAAAACAATAAAGTTTATCAGTCTCAACATTAAATATCTTGTCTTTGTGGTGTATTCTATTGAATATAGGTTGAAGAGGATTTGCAAATCATTGTATTCTGTTTTTATTTAAATTTTACACAATGTCCCAATTTCATTGGAATTGGGGTTGTATATACTCAACAAAAATATAAACGCAACACTTTTGGTTTTGCTCCCATTTTGTATGAGATGAACTCAAAGATCTAAAACTTTTTCCACATACACAATATCACCATTTCCCTCAAATATTGTTCACAAACCAGTCTAAATCTGTGATAGTGAGCACTTCTCCTTTGCTGAGATAATCCATCTCACCTCACAGGTGTGCCATATCAAGATGCTGATTAGACACCATGATTAGTGCACAGGTGTGCCTTAGACTGCCCACAATAAAAGGCCACTCTGAAAGGTGCAGTTTTATCACACAGCACAATGCCACAGATGTTGCAAGATTTGAGGGAGCATGCAATTGGCATGCTGACAGCAGGAATGTCAACCAGAGCTGTTGCTCGTGTATCGAATGTTCATTTCTCTACCATAAGCCGTCTCCAAAGGCGTTTCAGAGAATTTGGCAGTACATCCAACCAGCCTCACAACCGCAGACCACGTGTAACCACACCAGCCCAGGACCTCCACATCCAGTATGTTCACCTCCAAGATCGTCTGAGACCAGCCACTCGGACAGCTGCTGAAACAATCGGTTTGCATAACCAAAGAATTTCTGCACAAACTGTCAGAAACCGTCTCAGGGAAGCTCATCTGCATGCTCGTCGTCCTCATCGGGGTCTCGACCTGACTCCAGTTCGTCGTCGTAACCGACTTGAGTGGGCAAATGCTCACATTCGCTGGCGTTTGGCATGTTGGAGAGGTGTTCTCTTCAACTCTATGCGAAGGAGATGTGTCGCAGTGCATGAGGCAGATGGTGGTCACACCAGATACTGACTGGTATCCCCCCCCCAATAAAACAAAACTGCACCTTTCAGAGTGGCCTTTTATTGTGGGCAGTCTAAGGCACACCTGTGCACTAATCATGGTGTCTAATCAGCATCTTGATATGGCACACCTGTGAGGTGGGATGGATTATCTCAGCAAAGGAGAAGTGCTCACTATCACAGATTTAGACTGGTTTGTGAACAATATTTGAGGGAAATGGTGATATTGTGTATGTGGAAAAAGTTTTAGATCTTTGAGTTCATCTCATACAAAATGGGAGCAAAACCAAAAGTGCTGCGTTTATATATATATATATATATATATATATATATATATATATATATATATATATATATATATATATGCACACACACACACACACACACAGTCTTATCCAAATTGATTGTTATGGTAAGAGGCTACGCCCATGAAAAATATGGACAACAGCAAACAGTGCCTGTTTCTGTCCAAAATGGTTATGTGAAGCCCAGATTTCTCGTCCGTCCATGGTTTATTATTCTCCTCCATGCTCCATTGTTTTTGACCATTTTAATTAAACTTTTTTCCACTCATTCCAACTCCACAGGGAAGGCACTTCAAATCAACTTCCGTCTCTCCGGAACTATGTCAATGTTGTTTGTGTCATGCTGCAGGTGTTGCAGAGGACAACGCGATTTGAAACGCATTTCAACCACTTGTGTGGTTTGAATCTGCTTTGGAAAAATCTGATCTCATGTGGCTTTTCACTATCCAGACTGACAGAAGAAAAAAAAAATCAAGCCAGAGTCAACCTGGATATGCTAAAAATCCAATTTTGAGTGGTAATGTGAACAAGGCCCTAAACCTGCCATACTCGTAGCAGGAACTAATCATTTTAACTTCAACTTCGCCACCTTACTGTGACATAATTATAGTTACTAAACAGAGTATTATCAAATATATTCTACATGGTACCCTGTGAACACTGTGTACTATAACAGAGCAGCACTTATCTTTTATTATGATCTTCTGACTCAGCACACTTCCATCCCACTTATAATCTAAATCACATAAGTTCCTTTTGCGTTTTTAGCTTGTCTTCAGCCTAAGACAGAAGTAGATCTCGGCATTCAGCTGTGAAGGCCCAGACTACTGAGAACCTAAAAGAAAAGACATGTAACCACTGGCTTTCAATTGCTTTGATACAATTACTTTCTACCACTTAGTTATTTTTTTTAAGCTGGCACAAGATGCAACGTCAAAATGATGCTGAAACATCTGCATTGCATTTATATGGTGTTGTGAAAAACATGTGCTAATCAGAAATGTACATCAATTTGGACCATCTGGTATTTATTGTTTCTGGAAGCACGCCACATGTGCAAGCCAGAGTGGAACAACATTGTACCAAGAAAAACAGCTAACACGTGTGACGCACGCCGTTATCACAGGAAAAACTATAACCTGAAAGAATCTTTGTACTGATTGTACACCAGCTGCATACTTCCAGGTCAATCACTGCCTCTGTATACTACTTCTGGTATATACAAATGTTGGGCATTTCTATACAGTACTGTAAAAATAATGCCATGATGCTCAGTATCTAACATTTAAAACTTAATCAGTAAAATGTGTGGCACATTTTCATCCTTAAAAATACACAATTGCTTTTTGGTGAGCTCATGGTGTTGGCGGAAACGTGACTCAACTGCAGAACGCATATGGCGGCACGTGATTGAGATTAACTTGGTTTATTAAGGGGGACAATAATGCAAGCTAACTGCAAAATTAGTTTACAGAACCAAAAGAATGCAACAGACATCACAAAACAACCATCAATTTCAATAAGTGAAATTACAAGCCTGAAACCACCAGAGAATATTTTCAAAAAAAATAAATACTTCACCAGACAGAGTTACACCTTCAGCAAATCAAATCAAAAGGGAAGTTAGCTGTCACAACATGCACTGCGTGTAAAACCAGAGCAGTACCAGAAATTAGTGTCAAACAAAACTAACCTCCAAAATTAATAAAGTTAAGTCTAACTGGAGTCCATGACAGATGGTGAGGACAACTGAGCAGATTTTAGGATTGTATGTACAACTCCTCACTTGGGGGGGGGAGGATTAACAGGAAGACAGAGGTCGGGAATGAGAGGAACAGTAGTAGCCAGTAAATCAGTATTGATCAGTATGTCTGGAATTTATATTGTGTATTTATATTGGAAAATGTTTTTCTTTTTTACTTCCACTTTTGATACTCTGTGTGCTGCTATACAATGCTGCTGGAACCTCAATTTGCCTGGAGTCTTCCCAAGGGATCAATAAAGTCCTATCTAATCTATCTATCTAATCTAATCTGTAATGTGCCAGTAGAAAACAGAAGATAGAGGATTGTATTTCTTTACCCTACGACTGTCCATGAGACCAGGTGACAGCAGCCTGCATCCCAGCAGATGAAGGGAGGTGTTCATGCCCAGTAAATATTGCCGAGTAAATTGGTTCCAGTCTAAATAGAGTAAAAAAAACAATGAAAAGTGAAATCAGCTCTACCGTTGTCGCCGACCAAACGGTTCCCCACTACAAATTGGCCTGCCCTGCCTTCACTGCACATGCATCATTTTGGAGATCAGCAGCTCATCTAAAACAGAGTCTCTTCACCCAAAGCGATCAAATGGATTAATGGGATTATTAGCCATCAGATGACACGGTAAAATCTCTTAAATCATTCTAAAGTCAGTTTTAAGCAGAAACGAGGCAGAGACACGTTGAAATGACGGACGATCAGTGAACGCAACAGCTAGCAGCCGTGTAGCTGCGGCGCTCTGATTGCTTCCTCTGCCTTCCTCTGCTGCATTTATGTGGACATGATTGTTGTACAAAAGCTTCAGATATCTGTCGCTGAGATACATGAGGACTGGAGTGCAGTTTGAAGCAGAAAGGAGGTGATAATCAGTGAACCACGGCTGATCAAATGCGCAGTGAAGGCAGGGTGGACCGGGTTTTAGGGTGGACCGTTCGGTCGGCGACACCATCTTGTCAATTCAAGTGGTTCTACTCCAATAAGAGTTGACTTTGATTTAGACCTATGGTAGAGTATATTTAACTCTATTTAGACTGGGACCAAATGTTATCCCTGCAGAGTAAATTTTACTCTGCAGTAAATTTTACTCTGCAAAATTTACTGTGTGGCAGGTGAGCAGACATAGAAACAGAGGCATGAAAACACTCTATGGTGAGTTCATGACATCCTGGGAGATATGGATAATGAGACAGTGTCATGCAGGAGCAGAGCCGTGACCACTGTGCGGTGATTATGCAGCACTGGTTGGAGAAGTAAGTCCGACACAGACCCTGAGACCGACTGGTGCCACTGCTTATCCCTGAATACCTCAGTGTGAAGCTGATAAGAATGTAAGATTCCCCTGTTGGTCATCCAACTCCCATCCACAGAGTCACGTTTTCTGTCTCATGGGTTAATCTGTGATAAAATATTGATATTTGTTTGAAAATTTATAAGTTGACATTTGTTTTAAAATTAACAAGCTTCTTCGATGTGATTATATTGAACAATTTATTCATAGGATGCAACCACAAAAGGATTGCTTTGTCTCTTTCTGCTTTGATGATCATTTTATATGTATCAAACACACAACAATTATTTCAAATTAATATCGAAAAACAAATGGGGGACATTGTTTGTGGTGAGAGATATTTTCCACACTACTGTTCCACTCGGCCCATGCAGAAAAACAAATAATTTCCCCATTTGATTCTAACGATTGTACAATCCAAAGAGAAGTAAAACTAAACTCACAAAAACCAGAGGAATGCATTATTGATGTGCTGAGAAGAAAATTGAAAAAGTAAAGTATTTTCACCAAGTTGTTCATGCAGAGACCATCGAAGAGCTCAGTAACAAAGCCATGAGGCATGTGTGGGTGGTACAGTGGGCAGAGCAGAAAACAGAGTCGGGCACTTTTTCTCCTGATTAAAACTGCTCATTTCTAAATATATTCCAATATATTAAGAGGCCAAGCTGAGACAACAGTTGGTTTACTTGCAAATTAAGTAGTTCTTTAGGATTACCTCTGGCAATCCTAAAGAACTACTTAATTTGTTGTTGCAGGGGTGTCAATCTTTTTCTACATGACTATACATATGTATAGATATGTTTTCTGCACCTTGAAATCAGATGCATCAAACTGGGGAAAAAAGACCTGAAGGGCACAAGGAAGAGTCAGTAGCTCTGAAAGTACACTGAGCTGACTGTTAATGTGTGTACAGCAGTAACCCATCATGAACTGAACACAGCACATATACTGCACTACATACGAAACAGCAGCAAACCACTTGATCCTGCAAGTAAGCTATTTGAAAATTCAACATTGTGAAATTAAAAATATGCTCTCTGAGCCGAGAATATTATGCATTATTGTGCAAAAGGTCATACGCCTATGCAGAGAACGTCACTTTTTTGTGCTCTGCACCTTCCCTCAGCAGCAATGCTCAACTTATTAGGATTTAGAGCCCACAGGTTACATGATTAACCAAAGCAATCAGAATAGTGTTTATAGCATTTCATCAGGTCTGAGTATTACGTATACGAAGGTCTCTTCACACATAACACGAAAGATGAAGAAATTGGAAGAAAATCCGCAAATCAAACACAAAATGGGGAATCACGAACCATCCACCTGCTGTCGTGAGAGACCCATGGTTGCACAGGCGTGCATGACACATCGGCAATGGTTTCGTGCGCGCGCAAGAGCACACAGTGTGAGCAGCTGGAACGTGTTGCACCACATCACGCCGCTGATGTGGAGAAAAATAAAATAACAACTAGCTGTATAATTATTGAAAATCACTGGGTTGATATCAATAATAAATAAAAGGATGAATTCCACTCATGGGATTCAAACCTGCAATCTACAAAAGCTCAGATTACAAGACGGAAACTTTACCACTGCGCTAAAATCAATCTCTTATAACAGGATCGGAAAAAGCCTAAAATCAACAAGGAGATAAAGGTTTTTGGTTTTTTAAAAAAAAGAGAAAAAACAGCTGTAATAACTGACCAAACGGCGTTTGTTACGGCATATGTTTGGTGATACGTGACTGAAAGTGCCGTATTTGCGGCACTGTTGGCTTGTCATACTGTCCTGCTAGTCCTGCACCACGCGTGTTCTGCCCGGAAAATGTGTGTCGGGCTGGCCCACAGCCTGCCGAGGTGTGCTGTGTGCAGCCGCTGCTGTCCGGCACAAAGGCGAAAGATGTTTTATGTATTTCCACATGAGGACAGCAGGCAGAAACACGTGCCTCACGGAGGAAAGTTGTAAGTTCATGTCCGTCAAAACACAGTACGTATTCCCCAGCTGGGAAGTCCAGGAGCAGAGATCTCAACAGCAGCTGCTGTTGGCAGCCAGCCAACAGCAGCTGTCTTGGCAGTGGTCTCTGTGTTTGTAAGGTGACACATCATGTGCACTGACCCGTCATTTCCAGCTGTCAGTGTGCTGCAATCAGCTGACAGGCACCTCCCCGTGCTGTGTGCGCTCAGGCGTGGCTGTCCGGCCCCTATGTGATCATGTCTGTACATACATATAAGCATTTTATGCAAGTGTACCCCCCCCCCCACGCCACATGTCTAAAGGGAGCAGGGGGAGCACAAAACACACATACGCCACATGTCTTTCGGTGGGGAGAGAACGGGGGGGCCAACATGCACACACGTGCAATACACATGCATTCCACATATGTGTTGCTTTTTGCAACGCTACACACGTGGGGGCACTTAGACAAATTTCGCATCCAGCTTAAAAGTGATTGTCTGGTCATTGTTTTCATGCTAACAGAGCAAATGGCCACACATTTTCTAAGTGGCCAGCGAGCAGCGTTCGATGTCCGTGTGTGTCACCTGGAATTTGGCCGTCACCTGCCGCAAGAGGGATCAAATGGGCTCTCACAGGGCACTCTCTGTCTTTCGGCCTCTGGTGTGCGCAAATAATTGTAACGACAGGTGTAGGAGGCGTTGGAGGCAGCTCCGATTTTTCACAAATGGCATACAATTTCTCCTTCGGCGCTAGTCGGCTTCAATCTTGTTAGAAGGGGCCCTAAGAAAACAATCATGTCTGATTAAACATAATGTATTAGCAGCTGATGTCCAGTAATTTAAAAAATTTTAAAAACAGCATTCCATGGCTGCATGAATTGGCCAGTTTCTTCAATCGCTCTATCAGAAACCTAACAGCAACTGTAGTTCATGCATAAGATTTAATCTAATGTTGATGTGATTGTCATTTCAGTGAATTGTTGCTGAAATAAATAGAAATGCAGCGACCTTTGTGAATAAGCAAACTATATGTTTTTACTGCAAATATTAAGATTTCACATTTTGTTTTTAATCAAGCAAAATAATCCAAGCATGTGACATAACTGATCAGGGGTGTAACAAATTATTATTGCTGTCATTTATTCGGGCTGACAGAATTATTTAGTCAAATAACACAGCATAAAAATCATTAATCCAAGTTGTTGGAAAATGCTTCATTGACACTGCCGTGTGTTTTTATTTTTAACCGTGATAAAATATTGAGGAAAGAGGAGATTGGAACATGTGTGGAAAAAAAACAACTGTTTACTCCTCTCATGCAGAAAAATCCTGTGATTTCTCCATCTGGGTGCTGACTAGATTTGTAATACTTTTGACATTTTCTCTAAATTATGGTTTAAAACACGGTCGCTGTAATTTATAGATGTCATTTGTGGACAACATATTTTGTTAACCAGCTAAAAATGTAAAGAAGAGAAATGTCATATTTTAATATACACATTTCCATTACCAATAACTTTGGATAAGTACTGGACATTAATGGCAGACATTAATGGGCATTATGATCAAAGAATGTTTCAGGCTGCTGGTAAATGTTTTCCACTCCTTCCACAAAACATTAACCTAAATACTAAAGATTTAAAGCCTAAAGATTTAATCTGCTAACAGGACATTGACAAATGCCACCAAAATACATGACCAATATATCTGCACTCAGCAGCACAGTAGAGCAGGTGACTCGGTGGGATTGGAGATGGACGACCAATATATAGTCCAGGGTTCAATTTCATGTTTGTAATTCAGGCTACCTTTCTATGTCCTTGGGCAAGACACTTCATCTGTGCTGTGCACCCGGCTGTAAATCGGTACCATCCTTGGTTGGAGAAGTAACCTGCAATGGACTGGTGTCCTGTCCAGGGGTTGCTGTCGACTTTCATTTGTTTCACACTACAGTATTAGGTAGGGAGCCCAGGTAAGCCTACCATGCCCGAAAAAGTCAGTTTTTGTGTTTCGCGTCAGAGCGATTTATCACCCAGAGATAGAATGTGGCATAAAAAGCAAAATTATTCCACATACCCAAGCATAGCCACATATATAAGAGCTGTGTATCGATTCAAATTTCAAGATTTCAATTAGATCCGATATCAATTTGGGTTAGTGTTATTAAAACCGTTTTTTGAGCTGTTACATTATTGTCTAGTTATGTAACATATTAATAGTACTTCACAAAATTTGGCTCTTAAAATGCAGGCAATAGTGTTTCAGACAATTATAAATTAAAAATTCTCTGGGGGATAACGGTCCCGGTCTCCCCTACAAACCCACGCCTGCAGCACTTGTTGCACGGCAGGATGCAGCAGGAGAACACAGCTATTCTGCAGTGGGGGAAGTTCTCCACACAGCTATTCTGCAGTGGGGGAAGTTCTCCTAAGTTCTCTTGCAGCAGGATAACACGGCTCCCACAGATGACACTAGAGAATCTTCGTGCACTGTTCCACGGAAATGGCACGTTATGAGGAATGGAAAAAAAAAAAAAGACGACTGTGTGAATTAAACAGTGGACAATTCTCTTTTCTTGCCCGCAACAAAAGTCCTGGTAGTCAGGATTAACATGTACGAGGTCTCTTAGATAATAAACCGACCCTTTTATTTTTTTTTTAACTATATGGATTTGAATGACATGCGATTACACCAATCATGCTTGAACCCTCGTGCGCATGCGTGAGTTTTTTTCACGCGTCGGTGACGTCATTTCCCTGTGGGCAGGCCTTGAGTGAGATGTGGTCCCGCCCTCTCGGCTGAATTCCTTTGTTTCACCGCTGCTCGAGACGGCGCGCGTTGCTTTATCAAAATTTTTTCTGGACCTGTGAGGAATATCCGAGTGGACACTATTCGAGAAATTAAGATGGTTTTCTGTGGAAAAGTTTAACGGCTGATGAGAGATTATGGGGTGTTTCTGTCGGTGTAGGACTTCCCACGGAGCGGGACGTCCTGCAGCGCTTCCAGGCGCTGTCGTCGGCCTGTTTCGAGCTTAAAAACATCCTAATTTAAGGCTTAATTCACCCCAGGACATCGTGAGAGAACAGAGAAGATTCAGAAGAGGCCGGCATGAGGAATTTATGCGGACATCCACTGTTTAAGGACATTTTTTTAATGAAAGACGTACGCGCAAATTCGTCGAGTCGTTTCCGTGACGACTCGGCAAATCTGTGTGCGCCGCGACAGGAAAAACACCTCCGTGTTGAAAACCATTTGTAGAATTCAGGCGGCTTTTAATGGCTTTCAACAAGTGAGTAACTGAGAAATTGTTTAACAGCTTGGGCATGTTCCAACTTGCCCGTTAAGATTTCCAACGGAGGTGTTTTTCCTGCAGCGACCCCCCGCGGTCGGGTCCAGCCCGTCATGCGACTCTGCCCGCACGTTCTTTCATTACAAAATGACCGTTAACAATGGAATGTCCGAATAAACTCCTCATGCCGACTTCTTCTGAAAGTTCTCTGTTCTCTGACGACTTACTGCGTCAACAGAGCCTGAAATGTGGAAGTTTTCAACTTGAAACGGCGAGACGCTGCCGCCTCGAAGCGCAGATCGCCGTCAGGCGCCGTGGACCATCCTTAAAGCGACACTACCAGACCAAAATCTCTCATCAGCCGTTAAAATTTTTACCGAAAACCAGCTGAATTTATTGAATGGTGTCCACTCAGTTGTGCCTTACAGTTTTGAAAAAAATTTTATCAAACAAAGCAACAGTCTCTGAGCCATTCCTAAACAATGAAAAAATCGACGAGCGGTGGACGACTCCTCACTCAAAGACTGCCCACAGGCGAATGACGTAACCGACAGGCGTGAAAAAACTCTCGCATGCCCACGAGGGTTCAAGCATGTCTGATGTAATCACACGTGATTCAAATCCATATGGTTTCTGAAAAAATAATAAGGTCGGATACTTTTCTAATAGACCTCGTATAAATGGCTAATGCGCACCCTCAGAAACAGCGCAACGGCCCAACTGCAGCGTAATTTTTTTCAGACATGCTGTTATAACGCTGGCAAGAAGTGTATTATATATATAGACATGCTAATTTTAAATCAATTCTCATTTTAATTCCCACAGATTGATTTATACATCCAAAGATTGATTTTTTTCCAAAAATCATATATGAGGTGAAAGATGGAACATTCCCTCTTTCACCTCATGAAATATTTTGTACCACTGAACGAATGAAAAAACATTCATTATTTGTTTAATATAATGCCTAAAAATGTGCTATTTTATTCATTTATAAACAAGAGAAAAGGGACTTACATTTTGGTGTGTGTCAGTGGTCCATTGATGTCAAGAGGTTCAAAACACTCAAACATGAATTTTAAATAGCAGTCCAATCCAATCCAAAATTTTTCTCAGTCAACTTGCAAAAAACAGTGAGATAGTTCAAAAACAATTCTCCCGATGTAGTCCACAGCTAGTCCACAGCTGATGCTGTGCACTGACTTCTTCGTGTACTTCTGTTTTCTCAGTCCAGTGAAAATTCACCACAGAGATTGTCGAACTCTTCTTCATCTTCATCCGGCAGCGGTTCTGCTTTAGCTAGATACGTCCCAGCGAATACTGAAATGCCTCGAGATAGCTTACGGCGTGCTGGATTTTTTTTTCTTTTGTTTTAGGAAGCTTAAGTGTCATCACCACTCGTGCACCGCAAAAATCCATATGGAACCAAATTTGCATGCTAAACGGAACCAAAATTGCACGCTAAATGAAGCACAATGGCAAATGTGAGAAATGATCAATATTACCTGACATACAAACCCCTAATCAAATGACAAAGATCTATTCAGGCTTGTTATATATACACAGAAGAGTCAGTGACATCCAACTATCATATGCAGGAACAGTGTAATCTCATCCCTGATAGCACTGGTGAACATCACAGCTATCACTGGAACTGCTACAAGCGATTCACAGGAAACCCTGTTTTCCCTGCATCCCAACTTTGACTATAATCCTTATTGTGACTAGTTTGCAAAGGGGATGCATGACGGGTGTAGTACATTAGCAGGAGATGCTTTCTGGACACCTGATCTCACTCTCGCTTGAACGATGATATACTTTGCTCTCCTGTGGGGGTTCATGCAGGTTTTATGTATGTTTGGCAGTTTTGTCTGTGCATTTGTGTGCATTTTCGTTGCTTTGTGGGTCTGTCAGGGACTCACAAGTTTGGTATATAATTTTGGTTATTCTCTATTATTGTTTGACATTTACAGATGACATACAAACATATGTTCAATGGATATGTTGTTTCCAGAACCTGCCTAGCGCATTTGGTAAAATCTGTTCAAGGCTATTTGAGAGATTGGTTCAATCTGTAGACGTTATATTCAGTACAAACCAATACCTACCTGGATCCATTGAGTCACCAGAGAGAAAGCATCGTGGGTGTGGAGAAAATTTGATTCTTGGAGGTGCAGCCACAAAACATCCTGCAGAGTGGAAGCTGCTCTTAAGTAATGATGAAAAAAAAGCAGCTCACCAAACTGGTTCTGAAGTTGTGGAGCACCAGCAAGTTTGCATGAACGTAAGCTGCCAATAACATGCAAAGGCACAGTATACTTACTTACCTCAGAAGATGGCTTGATGACAAAACAACTTGAAATTCCAGCGCTCAACTCATCCCAGAAGGAGACTGATTCCAGGATCATCTTGTACAGCATATATGCCACAACAGGGGTATGACAACATTTGAATCAAGAGTCCAGACTCAGACATTTTCTTCATTCTCTTGCATTTTGCTCCAACACTGAACATCAGAATATTATCAGTTATCAAGTTATTCACCAATGAATATGGTTTTATACACCCTGAAGAAAACCATACACCCTGAGGCGTGATAAATGCACGTAGAACACAATGCGCGTGCTCTCCCTTCGCTCACTGCCTCTGGGGGTACGGATGCGGGACCCGCAAAGAATCCAAGTCATGGCCACGGAGCTCTGCGGCTGCGTTTACCGAGACCATGCAGCGGGCGCTGCGCATCAAAACAGCGAGCGTAGTCTCTGGACCTGGTGCTGGAGTCTGCAGCTCTGCACAGCAGACAGGGGGGCGGTGTGAGTGGCCCGCTGTGGCGCTTACCAAGCCTGCAGACTCAGTAAGCGCATCGGAGGCAGTGAGAGCGATCGCGGTGAGAGCGATCGCGGTGATGCCGACCGGCCCGCCTGATAAGGATGTAGAACACAATGCACTGTAAAAAAAAGAAGAAGAAGAAGAAGAAGAAGCGTGCAAAACTGTACTAAACAAATCCGCGAAACTGCGAGGCCACGAAAGGGAGTTAAGCCCCGTTTACACACAGACGGTAAGAGCTCCCGGAAGCATCCAAGAAGAGTTTTTGGCCTTCTTAAGGATCACACGCCGTTGTTAATGCCGGCACTAGGGGATGTGGCTTAGTTCCGGCTTTACCGGGAATCATCGAAAAAATTATTCAACATGTCGAATAATTCCGGGAGCGCTCCTGGAGACCTCCTGTGATGACAGCGACAACGCGAACAATGGTGTTTGATACTTTTTAATCGCCGTTTCATCCTGCCGCTTCCTGTAGTGCCGCAGTTCTTGTCGCGCCGCGATGACCAATCAGGGACTGAATATGTAGTGACGTGGAGATGTCTGGAGTTTGAAGATGTGAACATGTCCTGTATCTGGTAGCAGCCTGTGAGCAGGACTTATGTCTCTTTTGTCCTTTTCCTTTGTTTTTGTCCTTGTCTTTTTACAATCATGACAGAGTTTTTGGAGCAAGCAGCAGCACCACAGCAGTGTGGAGCGTAGTTTCTTTTTATTTTTATTTTACGTGCGTGCGCGCGTGAATCGTCCTGGAGATTATTTTGCTTATTAGCTACACAGCTGTATAATAAAGCAAATGGTGACTGGCTTCTAAACACAATATGACAGTTTTTTGCGGGAAAGAGCGGAGGAGCAGCCCCCGCAGCAAACAGCAGCGGGGAGCGGAGTTTCTTTTTTTCTTTCTTTTTTTTACGTGCGCGCGCTCCGCCCCTTTCTACCGCGAAAATAGCCGGAACTACCGCGAACTTCGGTCTACGTACTACTCGCCGACAAAACTGTCTATGTGTAACATGGGCTTTACGTTCTAAAAATAACCCGCGATAGGCAAAATCTGCGAAGTAGTCAGCTTTATTTTTTACAATTATTATAGATGTTTTAAGGCCGTGAAACCCCTCACTACACACTTTATACACTTTTCTCAAACAGGCATTAACATTTCCTCACTTTCTCTCCCTGTGTAAACACAAGTTCAAACCTTAGTAGAAAAAAAAAGAACGTTTTCCTATAAATAATTATGATGGCTTTTAGAACTAACAAATTTAATTTTAACGATCAACCTACGAGGTTGGACACGTAAGAAATTATTAATAGTGACTCATCAGTATTTCACAGTTCCTCTAACCGCGCCTCTTTGTCGTGGCACCGCTCCGCTGTCCGGATTGGCTGATTACTCGGGTGGTATGAAAAATATTATCCGTCCACGAAAAAGGGTTGTATTGCTATTTATTCTTTAGTGTTTTATCCAATCATATTGCCGTATCATTTATAGGTATATGATAATATGTGATACCAAGATAACTAACAAAGCCAGACTGACTGATGTGACCAAAGTAGCATGAGATTTTGGCCAGGAAAAATGCACAGAATTGATGGGATTTCACTGCTTCATTGGCTGTGACACAACAAGTTCTTCCCATAGCAAAGGAAAGCTAATGCCTCAGAAGACCCTGATGAAGTACTCTGCATTCATATCTGTACTAAGCAAGCTTGGTGATACATGGAATGTCCCACAGAATGTCTGTGATGAATTGGAGGCTTTTGTGAGCGCGATGTATGGAGGCAACACCAACACAACCAATCTTGACGATCTCAGGGTGACAAAAATTTATAAGCTCTGCACAAAGGAAGGTAGATCTACTCCCAGTAAAGTCAACAAGGCTGCACTGCCACCATGTAAAAAGAGTACCAAACAACACATCTTAAGAGTAAATTTCCAACTGGCAATTTGGAACAAGGAAATGCAGCAAATCCACAATTCCTCCAGTGCTCAGGGCTATGGATGGGTGCTGATGAAGGAAGGTCTTCAGCCACTTTTGTACACTATTGCAAATTGAGGAAAACACATGAGTAACGTATAGGAAATTTTGATATCCATTCCTGTCCATTTTGTCCATTTTTCAGATGATGTATGGTGAGTCTGTCTGGAACTTTTGTGCATGCTGAACATTGAGCGGACATTGAGAGCTTTCGCGATGGTTGCAGGTTTGCATGTCCTCAATACGATACTCAAGGATTCATATGCTGTCTGATGCTTCACACTTGGCTTCTGATTGGCAAAAGCTATGGTGCGGGGTGTGAATTCACCACGAGGGGGAGAGGACAGCTCCCAACACAGCAGCATGCAGTGCTACTGTTCATTTGGCCAAGGTCAAACGGCTGTATGTGTTTCTGTTTGGACATCAAAGCACACCCAGCGGATTCTCTTGGCAGGAAGGCGCCACACAGAAAGCACGTCCAGTGAGGCTGCCTCACTGGACGTGGAGAAGACATCAGTGCACAAATGTAGTGAGGAGATTTGACATCATGATTCCTGCACAAGCCAGATTCTAGCCACATTTGCGTTCAGACCTCAATGAATCCCGCTCAAACCCAGCTCCCCCCAGTGTGCATATATGTCTTGAAACCGGGAAAATCATTATGCTGAAAGCAACATTTTGTGTTGCCAGTGGAAATGTGATGTCATCCAAACCGATGGATTAAGCGGCATTTGCCGCCAGACAACTTAATTCAATCCATTACTAATCACTTTACTCAATATGTCATACAAGGAATGAATGAGAAGTTTGGAGCATGGCCCAGCAAAAGTAGGGTATGGTTCTCCATGTTTTGCATTCTGAGAAACCAACATCTGGTTTCTCAGAAGGCAAAAGAATGTCGTATTCTTACTGGGTCAGGTTTAAAACCTCTCAATCACTCCTCGTAGTGTGACTATGCCTTATGGCCCCTTCACACATAACACCACGTTGGGTGAATCAGGCCGGTTCAGGCCAAAACAGCCTGAACAATTCCAACCTTAGTCGGGAGGGACAAACGGTCTGACAGCCATGTATGGATGCCGTATGATCCCACAGCCATGTATGGATGCCGTATGATCCCACAGCAATGGTTTCGTGCACGCTCGTGTGTACACACACGAACACAGTGCGACCATGTAAGAGCTGTGATACCACACTGCGCTCACACAGCAGCAGAAGCAAATAAATGTTATACAAATGTACATAAATTGACAAAAATATGTAAGGATAAAATAATGAGAGAGCACAGAACATTATAAGAACAATGAATGTACTGTTTAAATGTAAGACAATCATGTTGCTGGTAATGATGTTTAATTGTTGCTTAATGACTTGATGGCCTGTGTTGGAATTGAGGAAACAAATGGATTTCGTTTTGTCTGTTAAAATATTACATTCCTGTTAGAAAGAGTACAGAATACAGGAATTATCATCCTTCTGTTCCTTCTTGTTCAAGAACCATGCCCATGCAAGCAAACAAGGACTTAATAACCTGACATGAATGAAAAGATGTGCTCACATCTTGAACACATCAGCCAGGTACACAGAGGGTCCACGCGTCCAGCTGTCTCTGGCCAATCAGCGCGTGGCGTGCCAAAATACTCCGCGTCGTGTGAACTACAACTCCTGGTTGATGTGACATTTGTCTCAACCAGCTAGCCACTCACATGATCAGACGGATATTTTCAGATACGGCCACCTGGCTGTTGGCTGCCTACGCTGATGGTGTCCTGCACTGTGCACTGAGGCGCAGTTGAATGCATTACAAAAGTGATGTGTTTTTATTTTTCACCATGTCATGACAGCCTGCCAACATATGTGCATTGCGGTGGCTTGTAGAGGGCTGTATGTTCTACATGAGACATTATGTGTTCTCCAGCTGTGAGTTGCAATGGCACAGCGGTCAGGTGTGACATGATGATTGCCTCGCGGGTGACACACACCCCCTGTCCCGAGCAGCAAAGTACTCACATGAATGGGCTAACGGCTCCAGCATGTGGGTCAAACAAGCTGCCTAGACAGGTCTGTCAGTCAGGCTGTTAGTCAGGCTGTCACATGACGGATGGGCCGTGTGGATGTTGCAATTGCATGTCATGTGAGGCACAGCGGGCCAGTAAACTGTTTTATATTTTTCACAATGTCATGATAGTCTGCAGACACATGTGCATCACATTCTTAATGGCATGATATGTGTTCTCCAGCTTTGAGTTGCAATGACACAGCGGTCAGGTGCCACATGATGATCGCCTTGGTGAAAGTGAGTGTGATCATCTGACGGCTTTGTGCACCTGCGTGCGCTGGCATCATTTGATTCCCTTGGATGGGCGCATGGCGGCCATGATCTGACTGCTTCAGTATGTCCACGTGTGCTGGTATCATCTGAATGCCGTGGTGGGCACGCCTGGGCCGTGATCTGAGCTGATGGTGGGGGCTGTCAGCGGGATGTACAGTACAGGCTGCTGCATGGTTGGTGTCCGCACTGCCCAGCGCTGTGATGCTCAGCTGGGTTTTAAATTTTATCTCCGTTGTGTTGTTGTAGGCACGATGCTGGCCAGTGATTCCACCTCCAGCGAGACATACTGGATATGCCATGATGGGTGTTAATGATACATGATGGACACGCTTGCACACCATTCGTGTTGCTTGGAGGGGGACAGACACACTCGCTCACCATGTGTGTTGCTCGGGGGCGGACACAACACACCTTTGAGCTTTCGCCACCTCGACCACACCTCAATAGTGGTGTCTTGCGTGCTACATTTGTGCTGGCCGCACATATGGACCTACATTTTCTAAGTGCCCCACTACTGCTGTTGGAAGTTCATGGGTGGCGCCTCGATTCTGGCAAAGTGTGGGTCGAATGGCCATTTGGTGCCAATCACCCTCATTCGGCCGCTGGTGTGAAGGCTAGCTCGTTCACCACATTCGGCCAGGGTTATGTGTGGCCGATCATTTCATTCAGGTCAGCTGGCAGTGCGACCTCATCTTGACGCTGTGCAATTGGGTTTCCAGCATGAGCGCAACGCAAATTTTTCAAGACTGCTATTCGAAGCCTCCTTCATGCGCCGTTCGGTTTCATTCATGTTATGTGTGAAGGGGCGATGAAGGATTAAGAGTTTATTGACAATACAATTACATGAAGACATTTGCTTTGACTGGTGAAGAAGGAAACAATTAACATGGAGAGATAGAAACCTGCAGATTAAAACATAATGTCTGAGAAATCATGTTTCTGCAAGACTCCACTTATAGTTAAGAAGTCATTTGTAGTTGCAGCTAGGCTCTTCACTGATGCAGTTAGAATCACCCACACTCACAAACGTTTCCCAATATGATATCAATACAGGCGGTCGCATATCGATACATTTACTCAGTGATTTGCTGACACAGTGCAGTGAGCCTCATCGTTTCCCCTAAGGAAGATGTCCCACACAGAGCACCATTTCAGGTGCCTCTTCTCCCTGCAGACATTTGGCAATAACATTCAAATAATACTCCCACACGGTTACAATATACAATGTAATTATTGCAAAATGAAAAAGGAAAGTGTCAGAATTATGATAGGAAAGAACAATAAACAAGAATGACATTCGGAATGTCCCCACAGTACGTTTCCAGTTTACAGCAAAAACATAGCAAATGTCAACATATCAACATAATATGTTGATATACCGATAAAGATGTCAATGCCAGTGTTCTTCGCAGCAACATGCTTCTTTAAATGTAGTAAATGATCCTAATCCTCTCCTGATCCTAAATTAATCCAGATACAAATCACCACTTTGTGAACAGTACAATTATTTGCTGTTGACTGTACAACAGAAGAGCTTAAAATCAGTCCATCTCAATGCAATACACATATTGCTGTCAAGACATTCCTCATACCAGCACAAAAATAAATAAATAAATAAAAATAACCAGCAAAGCATTGCTACTCTCCAAACATATTTAAGTAATTATGCTGTGATCCTAAAAAAAAAACTGTCACCACGGTGTCTCAGTCAGGGTCAATTAGACACAAGTCCTTGCTTTTTCACTTTGTCTCTCTCTTTATTGATTATTTTTATTTATCCACAGACACAGATACACAAAACTTATGTGACGTGCATAAATCCCACAAAGACCATTAAAATGAAAAATGCCTCAGTATGTTTAACCACTGAGATGCAATGAGAGGCTCATGTTTGATGCAGAAAACAAACCTCGTCTGAATAAGTATGACTAATTTACAATAAAAGAAATGTAAACAAAAAAACAGCCACAGAATAACTAGAATACTCTAAAATTTTATGCACAATGTCTATTTAAAAATATCATCAATGGAGGTCAGATTCAACAAAGCAAAAGGAGGAACCTGATTTGTTGAGATGTCTTTACATTTATATTTCCTGCTCTTAAATGCAACAAGACTCTGGTTCCACAGTTCTACAGGTAGAAACATTAATGGCCATTAGTAATTCAGAAGCTTTTAAAAGGAATTCCATCAATTTCTGGAATTTTCCACAATCCACCATGCTGCTCAACGGCTACTATCCGATGGGACCCTGGACATATTGTTTTATGTGCTTCTCTAATACCACGTCAAATCAGGCCAATACTTAAAGCCCCTTCACACACAGCGCCGAATGGGCAAAAGTTGCAAATTTCGAGACACAGACGGGAGGAACAGGCGTTCGGCCAGCCATACGACTGCCGTACAAATGCTGTCCGAAAACCCAGAATGCGTGGAGAAGCTGCAACGAATGATTAGCGCACATTCAGTATGCAGCAGCTCCAGAGTCCAGGTAGCCTGCGCCTGGAACACAGCACGGAACAGGAAGGAATACAAACAAGAAAAAACACAGCACAAAACACCACAATGCGGCAGAATGCAGCAGGAATATGCAGAATGCACCCCCAATGCCGTACGTGGGTGGCAGGGGGACGTGCCAGGACAAGCACTGTGGCCCGCTCGTTGGAAGACCTGCTGTGTCCCACATTACATGTCAGTACATGGGTTGGATGTCTCCCCCATTGCACGTGTGGCCTCTCTCTCTCTTTGCCTCTCTGTCTCTCTCCCACCTCTCTCTCTGAAAATCAACATCCTTGACCCAAAATACATAAACATACCAAACATCAGTTTTTGCGTGATCGAAGTGGCTATTATTATTATTATTAGTATTATTATTATTATTATTATATAGATTGCCCTCTCACCAGACAATGAAGATATTCTCTTTTTTTAAGAGTTTCAAATTATATACTCAGGTCTGTTTTATTTATTTATTTATTTACTTGCTTATTCCAATTTAACAAAAGAAATAAATTGTGTTTTCAAATGGTAATTTAAACATTTGGCAAACACTGTTCTTTTAAGAAATGGAAAGCAAATATATATTTGTCTCTCCCTTTTTCCGAACCGTGGCTTTTGTGATCCGTGACAAACTTGCTAACTAACCAACATAGTTGGCTCCATCTAATCTGAAGTGATTTCAGAGTCAGAGCTCTATTGAGCTGAGTATTCCATTAACTTTAACTAGTAATGACTTCATGACTTTCTTTGCTAACAAAATTTTAACTATTAGAGAAAAAATTACTCATAACCATCCCAAAGACGTATCGTTATCTTTTGCTGCTTTCAGTGATGCCGGTATTTGGTTAGACTCTTTCTCTCCGATTGTTCTGTCTGAGTTATTTTCATTAGTTACTTCATCCAAACCATCAACATGTTTATTAGACCCCATTCCTACCAGGCTGCTCAAGGAAGCCCTACCATTATTTAATGCTTCGATCTTAAATATGATCAATCTATCTTTGTTAGTTGGCTAAGTACCACAGGCTTTTAAGGTGGCAGTAATTAAACCATTACTTAAAAAGCCATCACTTGACCCAGCTATCTTAGCTAATTATAGGCCAATCTCCAACCTTCCTTTTCTCTCAAAAATTCTTGAAAGGGTAGTTGTAAAACAGCTAACTGATCATCTGCAGAGGAATGGTCTATTTGAAGAGTTTCAGTCAGGTTTTAGAATTCATCATAGTACAGAAACAGCATTAGCGAAGGTTACAAATGATCTTCTTATGGCCTTGGACAGTGGACTCATCTCTGTGCTTGTTCTGTTAGACCTCAGTGCTGCTTTTGATACTGTTGACCATAAAATTTTATTACAGAGATTAGAGCATGCCATAGGTATTAAAGGCACTGCGCTGCGGTGGTTTGAATCATATTTGTCTAATAGATTACAATTTGTTCATGTAAATGGGGAATCTTCTTCACAGACTAAAGTTAATTATGGAGTTCCACAAGGTTCTGTGCTAGGACCAATTTTATTCACTTTATATATGCTTCCCTTAGGCAGTATTATTAGACGGTATTGCTTAAATTTCATTGTTACGCAGATGATACCCAGCTTTATCTATCCATGAAGCCAGAGGACACACACCAATTAGCTAAACTGCAGGATTGTCTTACAGACATAAAGACATGGATGACCTCTAATTTCCTGCTTTTAAACTCAGATAAAACTGAAGTTATTGTACTTGGCCCCACAAATCTTAGAAACATGGTGTCTAACCAGATCCTTACTCTGGATGGCATTACCCTGACCTCTAGTAATACTGTGAGAAATCTTGGAGTCATTTTTGATCAGGATATGTCATTCAAAGCGCATATTAAACAAATATGTAGGACTGCTTTTTTGCATTTACGCAATATCTCTAAAATCAGAAAGGTCTTGTCTCAGAGTGATGCTGAAAAACTAATTCATGCATTTATTTCCTCTAGGCTGGACTATTGTAATTCATTATTATCAGGTTGTCCTAAAAGTTCCCTAAAAAGCCTTCAGTTAATTCAAAATGCTGCAGCTAGAGTACTGACGGGGACTAGAAGGAGAGAGCATATCTCACCTATATTGGCCTCTCTTCATTGGCTTCCTGTTAATTCTAGAATAGAATTTAAAATTCTTCTTCTTACTTATAAGGTTTTGAATAATCAGGTCCCATCTTATCTTAGGGACCTCGTAGTACCATATCACCCCAATAGAGCGCTTCGCTCTCAGACTGCAGGCTTACTTGTAGTTCCTAGGGTTTGTAAGAGTAGAATGGGAGGCAGAGCCTTCAGCTTTCAGGCTCCTCTCCTGTGGAACCAGCTCCCAATTCAGATCAGGGAGACAGACACCCTCTCTACTTTTAAGATTAGGCTTAAAACTTTCCTTTTTGCTAAAGCTTATAGTTAGGGCTGGATCAGGTGACCCTGAACCATCCCTTAGTTATGCTGCTATAGACGTAGACTGCTGGGGGGTTCCCATGATGCACTGTTTCTTTCTCTTTTTGCTCTGTATGCACCACTCTGCATTTAATCATTAGTGATCGATCTCTGCTCCCCTCCATAGCATGTCTTTTTCCTGGTTCTCTCCCTCAGCCCCAACCAGTCCCAGCAGAAGACTGCCCCTCCCTGAGCCTGGTTCTGCTGGAGGTTTCTTCCTGTTAAAAGGGAGTTTTTCCTTCCCACTGTAGCCAAGTGCTTGCTCACAGGGGGTCGTTTTGACCGTTGGGGTTTTACATAATTATTGTATGGCCTTGCCTTACAATATAAAGCGCCTTGGGGCAACTGTTTGTTGTGATTTGGCGCTATATAAAAAAAATTGATTGATTGATTGATTGATTTCAATTTTCAATTTATTTTCATTTATATAGTGCCAAATCACAACAGAGATTTCACTGCTCTCAGTCGCTCATACCAGGGCGGTCTGTTTTCAGATGTTCAATTATGACTGCATTTTTAATTTATAGCTTTGTAAAATGTCCTGGACTTTATAAATCTACACTGTTTGTCCTCTGTATGTGTATTTTACACTTCTTCAGGCTGTTTGCCTACTATGAGTGTAACAGTAAGTAAAATTATACTGAAAAATTTCGGTGTAGTCCCTTGGATTCAGCATGCATATGTATCGAACAAATACAGTGTGTGTGAGTGTGTGTGCACTTTTTAACTCCACATTTCTCCTGAGGAATTTTAACAGCTAACTGGTTGTTGTTAGGGCAGCTCGGTGGCTTAGTGGTTAGCACTGTTGCCTCACAGCAAGAAGGTCGTGGGTTCAATTCCCATGGCCTTTCTGTGTAGAGTTTGCATGTTCTCCCCGTGTTTGCGTGGGTTTCCTCCGGATGCTCCAGTTTCCTCCCACATCCAAAGGGTTAGGTGGATTGGAATCTTTAAAAAAAAATTGTCCGTAGGTGTGCGTGTGGGTGTGTCTGTTTGTTTGTCTGTTGGAATGTTGGTTTTCAGCCTTGCCGCTTACGTGTAGAAAGTTCTCCAGATTCTCTGAATCTTCTGATTATATTATGGACTGTACATGAGAGAATCCCTAAATTCCTTGCAATTGAACATTGAGAAACATTGTTCTTAAACTGTTGGACTATTTTTTCACACAGGTGTTCACAAAGTGGTGATCCTCGCCCCATCTTTGCTTGTGAACGGCTGAGCCTTTTGGGGATGCTCTTTTTATACCCAATCACGACACTCACCTGTTTCCAAACAGGTGTTCTTTGAGCATTCATCAACTTTCCCAGTCTTTTGTTGCCCTGTCCCAACTTTTTTGAAATGTGCTGCAGGCATCCATTTCAAAATGAGCAAATTTGTGCACAAAAACAATAAAGTTTATCAATTTGAAGTACAAGTACAAGTTCTACAAGTACCTTGTAGAAGAAGAAAGCAGCTGGTGCAACACAGAAGTAGGTGCTGAAAAGTTTATTAAGGTACTGAAAACATACAAAAGAGACTAAAGTTTCGATGTGCAAATCACATCATCAGACTCTGAGGAAGATTTCCTACCTGGAAATCACTCCTACCTGCTTGCACCGGATTCTTTGTGCTGTACAGAAGCGCGGATAACTCTCCTTTTTGTGTTCTAATAAATATCTTGTCTTTGTGGTCCCAACACATCGTCCAACTTCATTGGAATTGGGGTTGTACTTGCTTAGGGAGAAACATGGCTGGAATAAGGTCTGGAACTCTGGATGCTCAATACCTGGCCCAGCTTCACCAACAAAGAGTTTGGAATAGATGTATTTGTCCTTCTTGACATGATTGTGGGAGAAATTTGGTCAACCACAAGCACAACTCGAGTCCACCGCTTGTACTTTTCAGTGGTTTCAAAGATGGGATAAAGTTTACTACTGCATGTTGGACGACCTCCTAACTCCAATTCATTGGAGTCTGCCTTTTTACAATAGCCAACGTAATCCCATACAGTCCGTTTAGACAGAGGGAAAAGTTCAGTGCAGGCTTCGCCTTCTTCAGCCATGATGCAGAGCGAGCTAACGTTAGCTGCCTGTTTGTAATCAGAGACATAGGTGCATGCCAGGAGGAAGGGCGGCAGCGGCCGCCTCCACTCTGCCTGTCAAGAATTCTCATAACGCGCTCATACCGTAGGGATGGTATAACGGCAAATTTTAGTGGTTTTGATACCGTGGCTTTTTCATACCGCAGTATACCGTGAAACTGGTTATCGGCCCATGTCTTGTTGCATCCATGTGAATGGTAGTAATGGGCGATAGAAGCTACATGTGATATAAACAATACAAAATTGGCCTATGATAGAGATTTTAATTCTATTGCACTATCAGGGTAATGCATGTTAATGGACTGAAGGTGGCAGCTATGCAACAATTAAGATGCCAGCTGCTGTTAACCACCATAGAAGAAGAAGAAGATGTTGATGACGCAATCTACTCGCAACCCACAGAGGTTAGAGCCAGGAAGTGCGACATGGCTGAAAGAGAAACTGAGGAGTTGTTGAAAAAGAGTGGTGCAACATCTATTATTTGGACTTGGTTCGGATTTAAGCCCCCCCGAAAGACACTCTGAAGAGTGTGTGGGGCAACATTTCTGGCTACGAAAGGTAACATGACTACGAATGATGGAGAAACCAAAGATTTTTGAACTACTGAATCAATATGAAGCAATTGTGTTGAAAAGGTTCAGTGTGTCGAAGCATTTGACAGAATTAAATATGGTGTCTTCTGCTGGCCAATCTTCAACACAGCACATGCATGGAACAATAGCGGGCATGATGTCATGAAACAGTAAGGCACTATTATACATGGTCGTACAGAGAGACTACAGTTCAAACCGGAGTCATATTCATTGTATTCTTGTAGATACTTGGCCAATGAAGCCTATTCTGAATCTGATTATGTATGCTTAATAATAAAGGTTCTATGTGCATCTTTAAACTTTTGACTATATTTTTGTTTAAAGACATTAATAATATACTTGTGTTACAATGTGATTGTGGCATCACAATCTGTAACACAGTAACTCTGTTACTGTATGTAACAGAGTTATAAATTGTGAAATGCTTGTGCAACTAGGGACTGTTATGAAAATAGTTGTGCAAAATGAAGGTGATTATTCAAACACAAGATCATTTCAGTGGTGTTCGGCTTGTGTCTATTCCTCTTCTTTGTTACTACCTGTCCAGTTTTGCAGAAGACCCTCTCACATGGCACAAACGTTGCTGGCATATGAAGACAGATTTTGCCCAGCTTGGAAGAGTTGGATAAACAGCAGTTTAGCAGTTTGGCTTTCCTTAGGGTCGATGCAACCTGTTCTGAAATAGTTCTATTATAATTTATATATTGTGATATATTTTGTTATCGCAAGAGGCTGGCAATGTAAATCGCAATACGGATCTTAATAATAATGGATGGTCCATCACAGAGATATCCAAATCTGCATCTTGTTCAAGTAAAGTGCAAACTTTAAAGGGTTTGTGTAGCTTCCGCTCAGCATTCTTTTAGCATATGGCATCAGAATGTCTCTCTATTTTCTGCCTCAGTTCTGACCTAATGATTACACTGAATGCATAACATTACAAATGACACAAAGCCTGTAATTTCAATAGTCAGTTAAACAACATTACTCAACTGCTGTCTACTTCTGCTGGGTGGCACATTTGGAACTGCATGCTGAGAGAAATATTCATTGACCTCTTCAGTGTCACAGCTTGATCTTTTGTATTTAACTGTCATAAGTACGGCTGCCACAATTAATCGATTAATCACAATTACGTCAACTATCAAAATAGTCAGCGAATAAGTTAATAATCAAAGTCATTGTTATTTTTTAAGGTTTGTTTTTCTCTCAAAACTGCTGCTGTATCTTCCACTGCCTTGCTGTCCTTGATGCACATGTGCAGTAATGGCAATCCAGGTCAGCCCTGATGTCACCGGAAAAGTTATGCCCAAACAATGTCATGGCTAGCCAGCAACAAAGCTCAAAAGCTTGGGAGCATTTTATCCAAATTAAAGAGAATAACATGAAATGCAAAATCTGCAAGACAGAACTTCCCTTCCATGGCAGTACAACAGTGATGCAGGAGCATCTGAGAAGGAAGCAGGTTGTGGCTCATTCTGACAAAGCGAGAGCTGTCTCGGTAAGCTCATTGGCTGGTTAGGCGCTAACATTAATGAACTACTTACTTATCTATAAACGTTAACATTAACGATGACGATTTCATTAGCCTTAGCACACACATGAAAATTCAGTAAGGTATATCTTATATACGAGGTCTATTAGAAAAGTATCCGACCTTATTATTTTTTTCAAAAACCATATGGATTTGAATCACGTGTGATTGCGTCAGACAAGCTTGAACCCTTGTGCGCATGCGTGAGTTTTTCCACGCCTGTCGGTTGCGTCATTCGCCTATGAGCAGGCTTTGAGTGAGGAGTGGTCCACCCCCTCGGCGGATTTTCATTGTCAGGAAATGGCGGAATGATTTGAGCTTTTTTTTCCATCAGAATTTTTTCAGAAACTGTTAGAGACTGACAGCTGGAAACCATTCGAAAAATTTATCTGGCTTTCGGTGAAAATTTTACGGGCTTCACAGAGAATAAGGACTGTTACTACAGCTTTAAGGACAGCTTTAAGGACGGCTTTAAGGACGCTCGGCCCCGCGCTCTGTGCCGCTATTGAGAGCCACAAACCACCCGATCATTTCTAAACAGATGGCACTGTGGATCCAAGACCATCGTGTGCACTTTCTCTAGTTATCACAAGAGCTGGACATCAGCCATTTTCCGGCAGATTTCACTTTTAACAAGAGATTTTGTCATGGAAAGCCGCACGGAGGCTTCGCGTGTCACGACCGATTTGCTGATGGAGTGAGACAAAGGAACACCTCCGTTTTGGTCTCACACGACGGCTTTGAGATGGCGTTCAGACAGCTGTCGGTGGTTTTTCCATCAAGTGATAATCCGAGAAATTGTGGATGTGCCTGGACATGCCAGAACATGTCCCGTGAGGCTTCATCACGGAGTTGCTGTGCGCCATGCGGCACCGCCACGACGCGCAAAGCCTCCGCTCCTCTTTCCATGACAAAAACTCCTGTAACAGTGGAATGTGCCGTTCATTTCCAAACTGGATGCTGTGTTTTATCCGGGACGTCGTCTGACTAGCACAGTAATTGTGAAAAGACGTGGACATCAGCACTTTTTCGGCACATTGAGACAGACATGCAGAGGAATTCCGCGTGTCGCGGCGGTGCCGCATGGCGCAAAGCAACGCCGTGATGAAGCCTCAGGGGACATGTTCTGGCATGTCCAGGCACATCCACAATTTCTCGGATAATCACTCGATGGAAAAACCACCGACAGCTTATTCTCTGTGAAGCCCGTAAAATTTTCACCGAAAGCCAGATAAATTTTTCGAATGGTTTCCAGCTACCAGTCTCTAACAGTTTCTGAAAAAATTCTCATGGAAAAAAAGTCCAAATCATTCCGCCATTTCCTGACAATGAAAATCCGCCGAGGGGGTGGACCACTCCTCACTCAAAGCCTGCTCACAGACGAATGACGCAACCGACAGGCGTGGAAAAACTCACGCATGCGCATGAGGGTTCAAGCTTGTCTGATGCAATCACACGTGATTCAAATCCATATGGTTTTTGAAAAAAATAAGGTCGGATACTTTTCTAATAGACCTCGTATTATATTACAATTCTAAGGTGGAACTATGCCAGTATACAAAGTTATATCTAAATATCTAAAAAGGAAGAGTAAAATAGGAGAGTAGAAAAGAGTAGAGTAGAGCCACTTAGGTGCCTGGTCTTGAGAACCAGGGATGGTGTTTGCTGTAACGTTATAACAGCAATGTCATGTTTGAATAGGAAATGTGACAATGCTAATATTTTATAACACTATGTTACAGTGGTAAAATAATACGTTTCTCTTCAATGGATGACTTTGTTACTAAGTAAAAGTTGAATGAACTATCATCTTAATTGTCTTTATTTTTAGTTAGCACATAACTTAAACACTTCAAGCTTCAAGCTAATGATGGTTATATAAGAACAGCTGCATGCTGGTGCATTAAGCCGCAATTTACATATGATCCAATTAATCGACTAATCGCAAAAATAATCGGTGACTAGTCAATTATCAAAAAAATCGTTTGTGGCAGCACTAGTCATGAGTAATTGATGGTTTCCATCAATCATAAACACACCACAAATAATTAGTCTAGTCAAATATTACTACTCACTGAGTTACCTTGATTCTTGTTACACACACAGTATCCTAGTATTTAAGATAGGTGTGACAAAGTTTTGAAAAAGGGGCCATTATACAGTATGTCAGACAATAATTAAAGAGAATAACAAATCAAATCACCAACTGCTACTGCATGTCAAAGGGTCCTTGGCAAAATCCCAAAACTGCTTAATTTCAAGGCACATAGTTAGATGATGATTATGATTTTTCACAGGAGATGCTTTCAAGTGGAAGTTCAATAGTTTTCAACCTGGAATCTGTTTTTATAAGTTGTGGGGTTCAACTTCACACACAGGACAAAAATGGACTTTTTAAAGAGTAATTAATTGAACAAACACTGTCAAGGACTAACAGGCTACATAATGAAATTGCAAGTGGTGCGCTAAAAACATTCAGCAACCCTCTTGTTGTCACCACTAAACAGGTAAAAATGTCATTAGAAGTATCTTGTAGCATGGAGAGAATCCATGTGGATGTAAATGTGTGCACATTTACCTTACCAAATATTAAGAAATTTTTAAAAGAACCAAGTACACAGTAAACTGCTTCTCATCCTTGTAGCCATCCGGTGGTGTGGCTGTCCACTGAGTCATTACAAGTTGATTATCAATGAGTGGCTTGGCATAAAGGAATGCTCTGTGGGTTACTGAGAATGTTTTTAGCCAGCCAGTGCAAACTAAATCAATACTGCACTGGTTATATAATCACCTCGAATGAAAAGATGAACCCAGTGACTTCTAAAAATAGAGTCAAGGTTGAAAAATGTCAAACTTCCCCTAAAATGATGTCATTAAAAATATCATGGCTCACAACATATTTACACTGAATGACACTGACAGTTTTCCACGACATCCAGTGGTGGGAACAGCTAACCAAAAAGTTAGCTTCAATAACCATTAATCAGATAATTGAGAAGTTATCTTTTATGATGATACACTGATAAACTGCTAAAAAATGTATCTTTATTACAGATAACCGATGATCAATAACTTTTAGTATTGATTCGGACGCGGCCACATCAGATTACACTGTCTGCTTCTGATAAACAATTTTCACTTTAAGATCCACGGGGTCTGCTGGGTAAATTCAAGGATCACAGACACACAAGAACGCATGAAAAGTGAATGCATAAAAAATAAAACCCCAAACACTGTCATCATCTTTCAAAAGCAGTAAAACACATCATTAGAAGTCACAGTTTATCTCAGTATTAGATACACCATCATTTCCAAACTAAAAGCTGCTGCTTTTTTCACACGCTTTCAACCCTGCGGCTTAACCAACTGAAATACGTCCATTAATGCATTGATTGGCAGAATAAAAGACACGTAGTAAGTATAAATTCTTACCTGTTAGTTTCAGTGGGATTCATTTGAAAAAATAATTATCCGAAGATTATCCAAAATGGTCTAAACAGTGAAGAAATGTCCCAGTTTGTACACAGCTGCTCCGTGAGAGCTCCTCTCTCCTACCGAGTCTTACCGATACCGTCAGCCACAAAGAAATAAAATAAAATGATGTTAAAATTAGTCCGTTTTTGTTTTGTGTTGTTTGCGTTGTGGCTGCTGACTGATCGCGGAGATTTTACAAAACCTTAACTCCTGGCGGCCAGTCATTTGTTTAGATGCAATGAAATAAGACAGTGTCCTTTAGCTATTTAAACAATTCTTTTTGCATGATCTGTGATGGATTTGCAGCAGATTTCCAAGGGACAACACTTTAACGTCCAAAGTGAACCTGAACTGCACTAACCACAATGCTCCCTGCGTCAACCGGCCAAGCACGTTCTGCGCTTAATGATGATGTCATCAGCAAGTGACAGCCAGTCTGCCATAAATATATACACAACAAAATGTTTGATTTTAGGGTTTACAAACGCTTTTGACCGTTAAATTTTGCTCACTTTACTAGCAAAAAAAATGTTATCAGACTGAAAGTTATCGGAACTGTATTTATCAGAAGATAATTGGTCACATGATGGTTTCAAAACTTATCTGAAAAGCTAATCCGCTATCAATATATTATCTTCGATAATTATCTGCTATCGGATTAGCTGAATTGTGTCCACCACTGACTACATCTTAATTACAGTTCACAGTACATAACATGCTATACGACAGGCTGTATCAGCCTCTAGTAAGCCACGACCAACCTGTCATTTGAGCCCCATCCAGCCTCGAATGGCTCGTGTCGCCACATAAGATCCACGTCAAGCCACATATGATACATATAGTGCCATGTAATGCGACAATGACGCACTTTTAAGCATGGGTTTGGTCCAAACCTCCAGCCCTCCCACATTTGGTCCCTTTAAAGTGTGGGTTTTCAATTCACAGCATCCATTCAAGATGTTGTCACACAGTCTGGCCAGTGTGTACGGTGCTCCAGGCTTCTGTTCACCTGTGTTCCAGAGTCATTAAATGCACCAGAGCAGCTAGAACCGAACCACATGTTCCTGTACAGTCGCCTCTGCGCTTCTTCTCGCTGGATTTATTTCTTCCGCGGCTTTACAGTCATTTTTACACCGTGATCAAACTTTTAACTTTGTGTTTGTCCATTAATGTCTGCAAAATCGCTCTTTTGCGAGCTTGTGTTCTGAGTAAATGCTCATCTTGAGCGCGAGCCATTGCATCGGCATGCTCAGAGTGCGCCTTGTCTGATCCATTATAACAAGATATTAAATCTATCAGAAACATACTTTTATAGCTGTTTATAAAGAAGGAATGAACATGCAACTGTTTTACCAAGCTATTACAATGTAAACATTACAAATAATTACCTTTTAGGCCAGGGGTGGGCAACGAGGGCCGAGACGCTGCAGGTTTTCCTTGCAACCAATCACCTCAGCAGGTGGGTTTGCTGATGAGCTTCTCCCATGAACATAAACACCTGATCGTCAATTAAATAACTTGCTGAGGTGATTGGTAGCAAGGAAAACATGCAGTGTCTCAGCCCTTCATGGCACATGATTGTCCACCCCTGTTTTAGGCTGTTCCAAATATGTTCTCCACCTCAGTGCACGAGACAGAGACAGGAAAAAAGCTCCAAATGTCCTCTGTGATTCCAGGAGTGATTAGAGGTGTTTTCAACATCCAAGCTCTGACAGAAAATGATTAATCTGCTACAAAATAATTATTTTATAAGCAGCGTCTGGCAAACAAAGCAGGTGGGATTGTAGTGCGCAAGAGGGCTGAGCCAAAATAGCCTGTTCTGTCCTCATAGCTGCAAGGTGCTCGGATAGTCTTCGTAGTACCCCATACACAAACTGCCCCACACTGTTGTTGCTAAATTTTGAACTTCTTGAAATTAGCGCCACGCTCAAGAATGAGCCTCATTAGCCGAATATTCTGCCTTGAAGAGCCTCTCAGAGCCACTATTCTCCCACGATTGTTGAATAACTGGACTCTGGACAACATGGCTCATTATTCATCTTTCATTATTCGGTGGGACCAGAGCTTTAGCACATATGCAGTGATCAACTCTTTGGAGAGTGGCTGACAAATCATTGTTCAAATGTAGGTTATGATGGCACTACCATAGAGCTGAAAAAAACACTAGAGTGGACATAGTTGTTCAGGAAAGTGGTAAGTTTCAATGGTCTCAGAGGAAGCCCTGCTGAAAGAAAAAAAAATGCTACAGCTCCTTGACTGGCCATTTGACGCTGCCTCCAAAATACTTTCCCATTCTTGTCCAGGTTAAAATGTCCAACTTTAGAGTAGAAAAAAATAAACATGTTTACAACCTGGCACAAAAAAATGTTTTTGCTGTCTATAGCAACTTTTTTAACCCCTTAGTCCAGCTCACCTTCCTCTTTTTGCCATCATTCAGCCACACTTATCCAGCCCGAATGACAATCCAATATCCAGATCCTGGTGAGTCAATGTCTTGCTTGCTCCTGTTGTACAGCTTGATGTCATCCATGTGCAGGAGGTGACTGATGGTTACTCCACTCCTGAATTGATTTCTGTACCCACTCTTGGTGATGAGTTGGTTGAGGCCTATGCAGAAAAAGAAGCAGGGACAGTCCATAACCTTGGTATATTCCACACCTGATGGTGGCGTGTGCGACTGTCTTGGAGTTGGCCTCCAGTGATGTCTTCTGCAGTCCCACTGAGTTCCTGATGAAGGTTATCAGTGCACTGTTAACCTGATGAGGGGCTCATTGTTGTTGCCCACCAACGGAGTCTTGAACTCTATTTTCAAAGTAATGGCTGAATATTTAGATCATTGTGAATGTATAAAGGATCCATTTGAATAAGGAGAACACTTTTTCCTTCCTACCACACCTGAACTCTGAGGACCTTTCAATTTAAGACTACTGTATTTATTAGTGTATCATACAAAAAGGTATTTAATATACAACACTCAGTATGGGCAGTGAAATCCTGGGAAAATGTGTTTCATTTATGTTTCATTGTTTTCTTACTTTGTACCAAGGTAGCATTTAGTTCTTGTAGCCAAAGTGCACCTTAATATTAAGGTTTGATGAAATTAGGAAAAAGTGCACAACTATTGCTGCAGAGAAAGAAACTAATTAAATTTTCCTCACAATTCACACTTTCCTTTTCACATAGCAACATATTTCTTTTCTTCAGTCATGATGACGTGCATAATGTTTTTCTCAATATTCCAATGGGACTCAACACAAGAAGGCTCCAGTCCATGTCAGCTGCTAAGAACCTGTTTGGAATGGTACCAGGAAAGCATTTGCACCTGAAACTACTTCTTGGTCCTTGACAAATAAAAAAGAAATTTTCATAAAAAGCTACAGGACTGGCTCAGAACATGCAACACTGCTTAGGGGTATTCAACAATTCATTTCTGTGTATTAATACAATTTTTGGAGAAAGCTGGAAGTAAATTTGGACTCAGCTTTCAAAGAAACATCCACAAGTCTTGCAGATGAGGAAGGAAATACAATCAAAGCAAATACTCTACATCTACTATATACAAGTATATTATATTCACAGAAATTATTTTACATAGGTGGAATGTGAGATGTAGGAGAGAGACTCCACTTTATTCATTTGTTCACACACTTAAAAATAATCTGAAAACAATTAAATTACATACGTTAGAATACATAATCTGTCCTCTTCCTCAGAATACTGAAGCTGATTGACGTTAAATTGTATTTAAGGACACTCATTTTCTTGCAACCACAAAGCACATCGACAGATGTCATCAGAAATAGCATTTTAGGAACTACAATCATTTATATTTGACTGTTTGTTGGGAATGAAAACAGATAAATACGCTGCAGTTATTGTATGGAATGTGACAATTTTGTAAGAAAGAGGTCAACGAATAAACCTCTGAATTCTGTACGATGGCCTTTCACATTTGAGAAATGACGTCTGTCACTAAATGTCATCTCTGCCTCTTTGTCCTTTCATCACTCTTTTCAGGACTTGTCACGCTGAAGCTCAGGCTGTGACATCAGCAAACTGCTAAATTCCTTCCAGGCAGGCTGGTGGGCTTTATTAATATTAATAGAATAACAGCTTAAGGCCAGCCCCCTTGAGAGCTATCACTACACTTTGCTACTTTAATAACCAACAATGAACATGGAATTCAATTTTGAAACTAAAGCAAAATAGATTCCATAGTTGAATAACGTTGCAGAATATTTTTACCAGAGGCCAACATATGGCCATCGGGTATTGTGAAGACCTGGCGTCCGTCCGACCGTCCTTCTGTTTGTGTTCAGCATAACTCCAGCTCTATTACTGCCACAGTTTTCAAATTCACAGGGAACATTCTTGGGACACAGACCTTGGACAAGTTCAAAGATGGCTAACATTGACATATTTTAAGAGGTATTTTAAGAGGTTAAAATATCACATTCTGTTTGAATCTGTTCCACTTTGTTTTTGAATGGCAGGGGATGACAGCCAATCAGAGCAAAGCTGCACCGTGACATCAGTGGCTGGTCTCTCCAAAACCGCTTTGCTTTGTGTTTATATGCATATCTCTCATATACTGTGTAAAAGCTAGTGAGAAATAAACACTCCTATAACCAAAAAAATGACGTTTTTGGAACCTAATATCACCTCTGAACTTACTTCGCGGATGTTAGCATGGTGACACCACAGGCTGGGAGCTAGCTGCAAAACTCTTTCGCTTGTGTGTAAATATATCCTCTTTGTTATATATTAAGTAAAAGCTACTGAGAATTAAACACTTCTAAAACCGAAAATGCTGTTTTTGTAACCTGATAACACATTTTGCGGCGTTAGCGTGCACGCTAACTTCCAATGGAGTTAAATTTCTCATTAATACCAGCAAATGCACAGAGGGTGATCTACAAATATTCTTTGATTTGCATAACTTCCGCTTTTGTCAAAAGCTCATGTACACACACAAGCAAGGCCTCCTGCAGATGCTGTTAAAATGTAAATATTGTTTTTGATTGACTGTTTAATAGAGGGGCTTCACTGAAAGTGTACAAATTGTATGTAAGACAACAGGATCTTAATAATTAATGAAACAACTGCAAATTATAAAGAAAACAGGGCTCCTATGGCCAAGAGTATTTTAGCACTGCATTACATTTTTATTTTAAAATGTAGTTGTGATTCTTGCTGTGAATGTCACCATTGTGTAGTAGTAATTGTAGTAGTGGTAGTAGTAATAAGCAGACCCTGTTGACTCTAACATCCTAGAGTACTCCAGATAGTTCAAAGCAGCTGTCAGTCTCAATGTTGGCACAAGGACTTCCTAGCCCAGACCAAATCTTCCCATGTCACTAATCTCTTGTCAAATGGAAACAGTTGTAAAATTGACAAGTGATTCAAAGTGACATCCGCATGGGCACAATCAAAGTTAGATGGTTTCCTCCTGGAATGCAGTTTGATTCCATGGATTAGTCGAGCACAGAATATAGACCACAAAATTATTTCACCAATCTTTTGGCCCAAATAAATGTTTCCAGAGACATCCTGGCGGCTCCAAGAAGATTATGCTCTTGCTTATTTACTATGCACTCTTAAACATGTCAAACAGCCTTTTTAATCTTGTAGGATTGAACAGTACAGTTTAGGTTTGGAAAATTGTTCTTGCTTTCTTTTGTACAAAGTTAATATTCTTATTTACTTTAACTGCATGTAGTTCCAGTATGTATAACAATGATAAAGCCCATAAAAAGTCTATGGGTTGAGGCAATGGCAGGCAGGAAACTGCCCAAATAAACAAAATCACTGTTCTTTCCCTGTTAGAGGTGCTGGCATTTACAGCTACAATGATTAATGAATTATTAAATCAATTGTCAGCTATTTTGATAACCAATGAATCATTGTTAGCCTGATTTCAGCTTCAAAATATGATTATTTCTTGACTTTTTTCTAGTTTCTTTACTCCTCTCAACAATAAACTGATCAACTTTGGGTTGTGGACAAAAGACGTTTGAGGATATCTCTGGCTTTGGGAAACAATTATCTGCATTTTTCTCTCCATTTTCTGGCATTTCATGGACTGATAAAAATAGCTGTTAGTTACAGCCTCACAAATATGTCAATTTTATTTTCTATGTATTTTTGTGACTCAGGAAGAGACAGAGCTGTGTGCAAGAATTTCTCTTTTGTTTTTTTTTTTTGTTTTTTTTTTTACCCTTTTCAATTTTTGGTATGTTATATACTTATATGTTGAGATATGTTTAAAATTTGTAAAACAAATACTTTTTATGAAAAAATATTTGAATACAGCTGTAAGATTAGGATATGTGATTATTATTTACTGGTAAGTTAACTAAAATATTAACGGACTGATCAAAAATGATCACTAGAATAATGGAAAAAATGAGTTATTAGAATAATATATTAATTAAACAAAATATCAATAAATTAATCAAATACAAAAATTATTGTTAGTTACAGCCTGAATTACATTTAATCCAAAAGACATACATGAACTGAGTCAAAATATATTCCATCTACACACAAAGAAAACATAAAGTACCTGTTCACATATAGTTTGCAGACCAGCTTAATGGGATAGGAGTTGGGCTACCAATATGCAGACCTGGGTTTGATTCCCGATCTGGCTATGTTCTTTAAGAAGGCAAGTAAGCAGTTCACATTGTATTTCAATTGCAATAGTGTCCAAAGACACTTAAACATAACTGATTTGAAAAGAGGAACTCTGTTTTTTTAAGAAAATCATTCCTTGACAACACTAACTAATAAATAGCTCAACAACAGTGCTATTAACAGCGGTAGAAATTTAATAGCATCAACATTTATCCAAAGATGCTTAAACATTAATGATTGATATCCCTTTATAACAAGAGTGACTTGTGTGAAGGCCTACTACAAAGTCAATTGTGTTTGTGACATTTTAGAACCTCAACAAATTCACACTATGTGAATACGGTTGGAAAGCTTTTACCTTGTGAGCCCAAGCATGACATTTTTGTGACAATAGCAACATTTATACAAAGGGATTCATTTTAAATGGATTTGTATGACTTAAAGTAAAAATACCTGTCACTGCAACCACAGTTCAAAGAAGCAAGTTAAGATCTGAGAGATGTCAAATGCTGTGAATATAAACCTTTAAAATGGCTTGTAATTCTGTTTGAATGGAAATTTTAGTAGGCCACTAGGGCTGAAACGATTAGTCGCGTAACTCGAATAATTTGATTATGAAAAATGTTCGAGGCAAATTCTGTGCCTCGAAGCTTCGTTTAATGTTGTAGTACATATGCCAGGCCTGTGTGTGTGGTGCTGTAATATCCCCAGAAAAACAAACAGAAGAAGACTAGAGCATGCATAAGCCATGTAAGCACTAATCAAATTAGCACAACAGATGGGTTTCCGCTCCAGCGCATTTCCCATGACCCTTTGCGCTAGCCGAATGTGTGGCACTGATTCAGTTTGTTAACAAAAGAGATGCCGGCGCATATCGTCCCAAGCGACAATATACTGAGAATCAAGGCACATATTGTCACTGGTCATCAGAGCAAGAAGTAAAACTTGATGTTTAGCTGTGAATTTTTTTTTTCGCTCTGTCTCTCTCACACACACACACACCCATACATACACACACTCTCTCTCATTATGTCCACCAAGAACGTAATAAAATCATAGGCATTTATTTATTTATTTAATATACTGCTTAAATTCAGCGGGTGGTGTCATCTGATCTGAGGTCATAGCCCAAAGGTGTTAGTTTGTTTGTTTGTTTTTTTTGCAACCATCGTGTGTCAACTGTTAACCTATGACACGGTCAGGCGGCACACGGAGGTCTAAAAAGTAGGCTTCCCATGGTTCTGTTCTGCCGTTTTATAAATTGTGAGCGCACGAAAACTGTCACATTTATTTTCTTGCAAGCCTTCTCGACAGCGCCAGGACTTTTTGTGACCAGTGCGCACAGGACCGAGGATGATGGTTTGATCCTTCCTGTACTAACTGCGTAACGCGGAGATGCTTTTGCGCAGGCTGCAGAACACTACATCATTTCAGCATGACTTTTAGTACTCAGATGTTGGTAAATTATTCAAAGCGCTCAGGTGATATTGGCTCAGTAATAATAAAAATGCCAGAGCTGTTGCTGCTTCTGCTGCTGTGGAACGACTGTGGGTGCAGCGTAAATCCCGGTGCGATTGTTCCACCGGCAGCAGCCCGAATCATCATCGTCTGCACGTACATGACAATTGTAGGCTTTCATTTCCTCTAACGTGTAAGCACTCACACCGTATACCAAATAGTTGACAAGATCTGGGAAAATAATGGCTGGGAGCCTTCCTCATTCGAGCACCGTTCTTCTTTTCTGATCGTGTACGGGTCCTTATTGGCAATTTCAGAAATTTTCTGTAAATGTGTAAATGCCTCGCCTTGCAAACTGGATTCAATGTGTCAGGATATATTGTTTTTTCCTTCTTGCTATTTTTATCCGGCTTTGACGTCAACATTACCGTGGCAATGTCACTGATCTCTATATAATAGATCAGTGACAAAGAAAGTTGACTCACAACATGGTGAACTGCAGAACGATTCACAAACACGGTAACTCAAATAAAATAATAATAATAATAAAGAAAAACTGACTGTGAGGCTTGCATGTTCAACCTCCAGCTGAAATGCATTCGTTGAATTGCAGAGAAAGTGGGATTAAAAAAACATCACGCAGGGACACATTGTTCACTCATAACCCTTTAAATGTCAACTCAACCATTTGGTAGAGCATATTGATATCTACTACATTTGAAATGTGAGGATGTAAAAGGGTTAAAGTAAGCCCAGGTACATTTTTGCAGTGTTGTCGTTCACATATTCAAAGCATTGTAGGACATATCGCTAGTTTGGTCAGTTCATTTGCAATGCAAATACAACTAAATGTATTTGTCATTGATGTAATTTGACTGTGTGCAGATTTCATGTTTAAGCTGAACATACTCTCATAGTCATGAAAAGATAGAAAGACTAAGTTCGGGTAGCTAACTAAATGGCAGCACAGTTCAGTGACCCCATTTTATAACCAAGACGAGAGCTGGTCTTTCGAATAGGCATGGGCCGGTATGAGATTTGGACGGTATAATAACCGTGGGCAAAAATACCGCGGTTTCACGGTATTATGTATAGCTTTAAAATGTGCTTTAACAACATTATGGCTATTTGCATATGAAGTGTGCATGATTCAGGTGCACTAATTGACCCGATGTCTACCGCTACGAGCACTATACCACTGATACATTTAGAGAAAATACTAAAATAATAGTCACTCTTTTAGACATGTAGCATCTGCCCCATGGGAAACATGACTTACCTGCTTAGGGAGAAACGTGGCTGGAATAACGTTCGGAACTCCGGATGCTCAATATTGGCCCAGCTTCACCAACAAAGTGCTTGGAATAGATGTACGAGGTCTGTTAGAAAAGTATCCGACCTTTTTATTTTTTTCAAAAACCTGATGAATTTGAATCACGTGTGCTTGCATGACCCAACCTTGAACCTTCGTGCACATGCGTGATTTTTTTCACGCCTGTCGGTTGCGTCAGGTTGCTTGTAAGCAGCCTTTGTGTGAGGATGGGTGTAGTCTGTCATCGTTTTTTCTTTGCAAGGAAATGGCGGACTGACTGGAGCAGCGTGACTGCATCAAACCATTCGGATTATTCAGATGGCTTTCGGTGACGATCCTCTGGGCATCACACAGATTAAGGAGCGGTACAACCGGTTTAAAGACGGCTGCACAACAGTGGAGAGCGCGCCGCGCTCCGATCGGCATCAACACGCTGAAACGACCGGATCATTTCCAAAGTGAACGCTGTGGTGATGTGGGACCGTAGTGTGATTATCTGAGAAATTGCGGAAGAGGTGGGCATCGGCACTTTTTCGGCACATTCCACTGTGAAAGAAGATTTTGCCATGAAGAGAGTGGCGGCGAAATTCATCGGCACGAAGCTGATGGCGCAGCAAAAGCGCCTCCGAGATGAAGCCTCATAGGACATGCCCTGACATGTCCATCTTGTCCACGACTGAAAAGCCACTGAAAGCTGTCTGAATCTTCCGAATGGTTGACAAGCTGGGCATGTCACAACATGTCCTGTGAGACTTCAACACGGAGGCGCTGTTGCTGCGCCATCAACTTTGTGCCGATGACTTTTGCCGCCACTCTTTTCATGGCAAAATCTTCTTTCACAGCGGAATGTGCCAAAAAAAGTGCTGATGTCCACCTCTTCCACAATTTCTCGGATAATCACACGACGGTCCCACATCATCACAGCATTCACTTTGGAAATGATCCGGTCATTTCAGTGTGTTGATGCCGATCGGAGCGCAGCGCGCTCTCCACCGTTGTGCAGACATCTTTAAACCGGTTGTACCGCTCCTTAATCTGTGTCATGCCCAGAGGATCGACACCGAAAGCCGTCTCAGCTCATTTTAAATTTTAAAAGTATTTGTCACTGTTCATCTTTGTGTACTGTGTTATCAGTGTAGAAATTATTGGACAAAAATGTATTGGAAGATAATTAGTCTGATCATTGTTTTTAAAGTTATCTAAAAAGATAATCTGATAAAGAAAACATTATCTTCTTTCTTTTATCTTCTTATATCTTTTAGTTTATATGGAATGAGTCTGTAATATATTAAAATTTCACTTTCAAAAATAACTGACAAAAATATTGAAATTATTCACAACATTATAATTTTTTTGAGATGCACCTGTACATTTATTTTTGACCCACTGCCCTTCATCCACATTAATTAATTTATTGTTCTTCAAATGAATTAACTTGGACATTTCTGGTTTAAGTCAAATAAAAAAATTAGAACAGCTCCACAAAATCTGGCATACTTCAAAGAGCCAGCAGAAACATTGTAATTCACAAGCAGCTCCCTACTTTGTAACTTTATGAGTGCTACACTGTGTATGTTGGTTGGAAAAAAGTTACCTTGGGGAAAAAGGTTTTGTATTTTTATTATTTACTACAGTTACCCGATTGTTTTACTATTTATTGTAGTTTTGCACAACAAATGTTCCACCGTTCCCCTGTATTATGTGAAGTATGTTCTCATAATGGAGGTAAGGGTGCAGTTACATTTGTCGTGCAGTTGCCACATAGCAGAGCTTACCCTTTCTAAAGTATTTACACTGACATTTTACAACAAACCAACATGGAGTGACACATACCATCTGTGCAATAAAATTATACCATTATGTAAATTTAGATAAAGGAAATAAAGGAAATCTGTTTGTGGTGCTAACAGCACTGGCAATCTTGGATGCCCCCCCACACACACACTTTACACTGTAAAAAAACGGTTTTTACAGGAAAACGCTGGCAGCTGTGGTTACCAGGGAATTCCTGTAAAAAATACAGCAGCACAGTAGATAACTTTACAGACATAATATGTAAATGGATTTACAGTTAATGAACCACGGCTGACTCGCATTAAAAAACTGTTAAATCAACAAAAAAGAGAGCCACGGCTGACTCACATAAAAAATTTGTTAAATCTTCAAAAAAGGAGAGTATAGGCTCTCTTTTTTTTGTAATGTATTCCCTGGTAACCACAGCTGCCAGCGTTTTCCTGTAAAAACAACAGTTTTTTTTTTTTTTTTTTTTACAGTTTAAAATAAAAACCACAATGAGGAGCTAAATTATGAAGACAGACAGACAGACGGATGGATGCAAAGGTCTTAGTGATGCTGTAAGGAAAAAAAACACTACCTAGCTACACTGACTGCAGACCTACTGCTTTTCCAACTGTACATCACTGGGGATTAATTACCAGCAAATTAACTGCTGTTTCACTATCTTACATAAGATTATCCTATTCATGATGAAATGCCATGAGGGAGGCTATTATAAATGGGAGAACTCAAAGATGCATGACCTTCACACAGCACGAGGACATCTTATTAGTCCTGATGTTTCTCTCAAGTACAACACAAATTCACTTATTAATTTATTATCCTTTTCATCTGCTACTGTCTATAGCTGAAGCATCCACACAGCAACAAGAGTGGGGCAACACGCTGCAGCACATTTGACTTTTGTGGCCAAAACTACATTGACCTGACAGCTGGACAGAGTCGATGTGTGAGCTGTACGAGCAGCAGTTGAGAGCAGTTTCAAATGGTTGACCTCAATTTTTCTCCATCAGTGCAGTTTTTCTTACTGTGTGGTGACCAATTCAACAGAAAGGTCTGTAAGGCCAACACACCCAATTCTACTCAATTAGAGCAAATTGATGTTAGTTTGACATGTCATTTTTGGAGCATCATTCAAGGAACTGCTTTTTTCAGACTCCCGCGTGCAAACATTTTGCTTGCACGTCTGAGTCAAACAGAAGAGGAGATATTAATTGGTTGAAAGAGGGTGACTGGACCTGAGCTGGCTTCATAAACATGTGCTGTGCATGTTGACTGTGCATGAAGGATGCTGCTGCGATGTATAAAGTATTTAATGTTTTATTAATGCAACTCCTTCCTGTTTCCATTATTAAAAATGTAGACTTATGTGGATGTGTGTTTGAAACAACACGCTGTTATTGAATTCCTCAGGGTTGGGCATTTGTAAACATTCATCAACAAATGAGTGTTGTCTGTAATGACGCCTGTGTCTCTACAGTCAGGAGATGGGCAAGGAGTTTGAAGAGTGAAAATTAAAATTTGACCCTTCAGGGGGTAAAGTCTTGATGACCACACTTTGGGACTGTGATGACTGATATGTGGATACTTTCCAAAAAAAACTGCACACACACTTGAAGTAGGTACATCCTAGAAAAGACCCAAGTTCTTAAACATGACAATGCTCGTCCACACAAGTCGACAAACAAAGGATGCATTGCAGAGGTTCAACTCTTACGAGCTCTTTGCACACCCAAGGTACAGTCCAGATCTCATGCCCTCCAACTTTTCTCCTTTTTTCCAAGCTGAAAGAATGCCTGAAGGAACACTGTTACACTAATGATGCACAGGTGGATGGAGCTGTGTGTCACTGGTGCAGAGAGAAGACAATCGATTTTTTTCAAAGATTTGTCTGACATTGGCCTAAGCATGTGGAAAGCGGAAGATGACTATCTGAAAAAGTAATGACACTGTCTGATGGAGAACATTCTGATTATTAACCAGATATGTCATTCATGTGATTATCTTGCTTGTTATTGAAATAATCTTGTAGGAGACAGACCTTTTCAGCCAACCCTTATACATCACTACAAAGTCATTTTCCAGTGAAGGCAGAAGTTAAAATTTTTGGAAATACAATACAGTGCAACAGTATTGTGCTGTTGTGTGAACTGTGGACTCTTGCACTGAAACATTCATTAACCATCTGGGGTCCGAGGGCATTTTTTGGACAGTTCACTCGCCTGGCATAAATGTTTTATTATTGCTGTTAACAGCTCTCCCTGCGCCCCACAATCAAGTTTTATGTCTCTTTTTTCAAGACAACCTGTACTTTCAGAATATATATGCTATAGTTGTGTTTTATAAGTGTAATAAAGGTTTACAATCAGAAATAAGAAAGGAAAAAGTAAAGTGGAAAATAATTTTCTACACACATTTATTCAAAACACACAGTAAATTATGATAAACAACTGTTTTGACACTTTATAAAGGTAATTTGGGCTCTTGTGTGAAAGACTGTACAACAAAAAGGTTCAAACAATAAACACAAATGCACATTTTGAACAATATATACAAAATGGTCTATGCGTTTTGTTTGTCTTCATCTCAAAGCAATTTCTGTCTGCTATTACACAAAGGTTACATCACAAACTTCAACTTCTACTGTGTTTTGGAGTGTTCTGTCCTGCTCTGAAAGCAGCTTTGACACTTTGGCCCATTTACACTCTGAGGAGCGGCCCCTCCCCCCCTCACTGCATTGATGAGGTAAACATCAGCATCATTTAGGCCCACCTTCTGCTCAGAAATGCCAGAGCTCCCCTTTGATTTCAAATATCTGAAAAGAAAAAAAAACTCATGATGTGCAAGGTGAAAATTGCTAAATCATAGAGTAATGCCCCAAATAGCTTTATATTTTAACTGAGTTGCTCAATTAACATTTCAAAACACAATGAGCACTGCTTTTGTTCATTAAGCTCTGAAAACAAAGGAAACAGAATGACAAGGCAAATTCCATTACCAAATCACAATATTTGTCACAATAACAGTGGAATAACTTTACATTAAATAGCAATTATGCCAGTCATTATTTACACAGAATAATGTGTTATGTATGACAAACAGAAAGTTGATATTGAAACCTTAAAAAAATCCTGGGCAGGGTTTAACACAAATTATACAATAAGTGGCAATCAGAAATGACTAGGTGATGGGAAAATTCTGGGGGGGAAAGGTGCTACGTGGTGGCTTCTGGTGCATTTTGAGTGTCATTTTTGTTTTCTTTGTGTGCACATAATTTTAGTAGTACTTGTACTATAACCAATGTTAATAAGATTTAACTGGGTTTCAGTTAAATTACCCCCATCTACCCCCCACTAACAAAGGATTACCAAACGTTACTTTGATATCTAAAGCTATCAATTGACAATGAGTTAACGCAACGCAGTTAGTCCGTAAACTTTCAGAGTCAAAGCTTCAAACCACACTTTGAAAATTCAAGAGTGTTTAATGCACAACCTTTGCTTCAAATTATGTGACGTGGGACATTGGCAAAAGTACACAAAAACAGCTCAAACACAAGTTTTTCAGGGCACTACAGCCAGAGAGGGGCAACAGTGACCATGAAATTACTATGCCGAAGTGCATTCACACACACAAACACACAAAAAGGGTGCTGCCTAGACAACAGAGGACAAATTCCCAACCAATTTTTCTGGGTTTTTTTTTGTTTGTTTTGTTTTTTAAACACATTTGATTTAATACCTGACGCCTTTATTTGAAGTGCTCCACTGGTCGCCGCCATTAGGAAACGCACTGCTAGTGTTGTTAAATTTTGTTTGGTTTACTCTTATTTTGTGCTAACCTTATCAAATCACTGGCAAATTTCTTGAAAGGCTGATTCTGAGGTACAACTAAATTAAACATTTAGAAAAATATAGTTTATTTGGTAAACAGGAAAAAAAAATCTTGTAAAAAATTCTCAAAGCAAGGTATCCAAAAAAGTCAAATGTACAATAAGTACATTTGACTTACCATTCAAACCCAAACATAGGAAGTTTTAAAATAAGACCCATCTTGTTTGTTTGTGCAACTGATGTTATAACTGGTCATGAAAAAAAAAAAGAATTCAACTAGTATTTTGTACATATGTTGGTGAACGATAGAGCTATACTGTGTGTTAATCATTAAAACCCAATTTTTCTTAACTGTCACTGTTACGGCCGTGGTAAGATGAGCAAATCTTGGCTTATGACTCTGCAAAATTAAATGCCAATCTACAGAAACAGGCAACAGAAAAACAAGTTGTACAACGTCGTCAGAGCAGATGTTACAGGATATATTTTGAAGTACGTTTCTTCAAATACCTGTAAATTTTTGTCTCATCACAAATAGGAGGAATCAACTTAAAGCCAGGGATGCTGTCTGTTTTCTTTAAAATACAAAACTGGCTCTTCTCTGCACCAGGCGAGGGAAGACTGTCTGCATTAATAATGTAGGAAAGTATTAATGCATGAACTGGGATTTCACCAAAGGCCATCAGTGCAGATATGCTCAAGCTACAACTATCCTACTGCCACCGCTGTGGTGAAAAATATTCGGAAAACTATTTGAAATGAAATAAGGTGACAGCAGATTGTACTTTTTTTTTTTTTTAACCTTGAACAGACTAGACTAGGCCAGAGAAGAAAATATCAAAGTAGAGCAAGTATGGCATACTGGCCACCACACCTGAGGCCTATCGTTAGCTACGGCAGCAATGAAAGTCATCTTATAAATTGCTATATGCACAGAACAAAATGCCAGACACAAAGGGTACTCTGTTTCTGAGTGCCCGGGAGGAGAAATCCTACCTGTGTCTGGGAGGTCAAGTGCAAAATTCCATCCTCAACTTCACTCTTCTAGTATTTTTAGTTAAGTGACTCAGAAATTCGCTGGCATCAAACAGGTATAAGTTTTCATTTGTTTAAAAAATGGACCTGCTAAATTTAATGGAGTTAATGTTCCCTATGGTGCTCAAGAATAAGAGACAATATCCAGGATTATCTGCAATACTGACACAAAGATAAAACACGCAATGCAGTTCTTAAGATGGTGCATGCTGCGGTCATACGTCCCTTCAGCTGCTCTCTTGTTTTTCACTCAGGGTCCCCCACAGTAGATCCAAGGTGGATCAGCATGTTGATTTGGCACAAGTTTTACACCGGATGCCCTTCCTAATGCAACTCCACATTACATGGAGAAATGTGGCAGGGGTGGGGTTTAAACAGGAAAACTTCCACACTGAAATCAAGCACACCAACAACGTAGCCGCCACCCCTGCCTCTTGGCTACCACCCCTGACCCAAAATATATCTGCATGAGCAAGTGAAATATGCAGGGCTGTGCATTTTGCAGGTCCTGGGCTGTTACTGTGTTATCAGTTTGGCGCTTATCATCATACATAATGTCACAAATGCAGGTTTATTTAGTAAGCATCACTATCTGGTAAGGGGGTAAATACCATATCATGACACTAGAGCTACACCTAGCACCAGTATCTTTGATTTTAATCAAACTTGAGAAAAAAAATTGCAAATTGCACTGTGAATTTCCCCAGAAATTAAAATCAGTGATGATGATTATGGACTTGTTTCAGCCAGAGACTGTAAACGTAAGTTACTGTATTTTCCAGAGTACAGTATAAGCTGCACCATAGCGTAAGTCTCAAAATGGAGAAAAATGGAATTGACATACTGTGCAAATAGAGTTCGAGTTCGAGTTACTTAGGCTATGAAGTACTTTAAAGTACCAATTCATTTGTATTATTTTCGATAACCAGCCAAAAAAGACAGCCTTTCAATTTGTGAAACAACTGTGATGAAACAAACCCATCAATGAATTTAGTTTTTACGTCCATATTAGTTCATACATTCATTTCTCAACCCAACATATTCCAGTTAAGGGTCGCAGGGTTACTGGAGCCTATCCCAGCAGTCATTGGACAAGAGACAGGGTACACCCTGGACAGCAGGGCTGTAACATACAGACAGACAAACTCATTCTCACCTACGGTCAATTTAAGGTCATCAATTCACTTAACCAGCATGTCTTTGGAAGTGAGAGGAAACCGGAGCACCCGGAGGGAACTCACGCAAACATGCAAACTCCATTCACAAAGGGCCAGGTGAGAAGTGAACTCTGGACCTTTCTGCTGCAAGTCAACAGCGCTAACTACAAAGCCTCCAAATATAGTAACACTCAGACAGTGGACCACCATTCTTGTCCACATTCGCTATGCCAAAGTAAAAACCTTGTCAAGGGACTGAAGACAAGCAGAGACCAATCTGGGAAAACATCTGGAGGAAAAAAAGTGACCTCTAGTGGCTTCTGCTGCATTCTGAGTGTCATATTTTAAGTTTTAATTTGTTTGTGGTAAAGCACTTTTTTACCAGTACGTATCTAAAACCATAACATTTTCTCTGGGTAGGTTTGCAGTCAAACCCAGAAAGAGTCACATAATTTTGTAGAACCTATCCCTTCACTAGATGTATGGGTGTGATGCCTGGCATTAAATGCATTTGCATGTATTATATATTTTGTGGATATATTTTTTTCATGTCTTTTAAATTTTTATTTTTTATTTTTACATAGCATATTTTTTATGTATGTGTATGTGGCTTTGGACACTGATTGTGCAGTGTAGTATAATTAGACTGTGGAAAACTGACAAATTTTCATTTGTCAGAAATTTAGAAATGCATAAAGTGCGCAATTCTCACATGCCTGGGTATTTCAACATTTCTAGTTTGGGTTCCACCTCAAAATTGACATTCCTGAAATGATTAAAATGTAATCAGCGTGCAGGTGCATATAATTAAAGCAACCGCCTCATTGTGGTGGCTTTTCTTTTTTTTGGTCACAGAGAACCTTTGGCTCCCCTCTAGTTGCTGATAGTTCTTGCTTATCAGGATATGAATCGTCTACAAAACTTTCAGAATGATATCTGAAAAATTGTGGGTTCCAGAATGTTCACAAACAGACAATCCTACAAACAAACAGAGGTGGAAAAAAAGCCTCCACCCAACTTCGTTGACGGAGGTAATAATGGACCAAGTGCTAAAGCTCCAGTCCTCACATGACCATAAAAAAAAACAACAAAATTTCAAATTGAGAGGTGCAATGCACGTAAAAAAGTTTTGAAACGCAAAGCCTAAAGATAAGTGATGTGGCCATTATTTATGTAATTCCACCATAGTCCTGCAAAGAGTGAGTCTTGAGCTAGGCTAAGTGTAAATTTGGTAAGATTGTAATTCACGTCAGCAGTAATGACACCCGGTTACGCCAATCGGAGGTCACTAAAATTAACATTGAATCGGTTGTGTAACTTTGCAAAACAATGTCGGACTCTGTAGTTTTCTCTGGGCCCCTCCCCAATCGGACCGGGAGTGACATGTTTAGCGGCATGTTCTCCCTGAATTGCTGGCTGTCTGAGTGGTGTCCAAAAAATGAGGTGGGCTTCATAGATAATTGGCAAAGCTTCTGGGGAAAACCTGATCTTGTTAGGAGAGACGGCATCCATCCCACTTTGGATGGAGCAGCTCTCATTTCTAGAAATCTGGCCAATTTTCTTAAATCCTCCAAACCGTGACTACCCAGGGTTGGTACCAGGAATTTGTAGTCTTACACACCTCTCTGCAGCTTCTCTCCCCCTGCCATCCCCTCATTACCCCATCCCCGTAGAGACGGTGCCTGCTCCCAGACCACCAACAACCAGCAAAAATCTATTTAAGCATAAAAATTCAAAAGAAAAAATAATATAGCACCTTCAACTGCACTACAGACTAAAACAGTTAAATGTGGTCTATTAAACATTAGGTCTCTCTCTTCTAAGTCCCTGTTAGTAAATGATATAATAATTGATCAACATATTGATTTATTCTGCCTTACAGAAACCTGGTTACAGCAGGATGAATATGTTAGTTTAAATGAGTCAACACCCCCGAGTCACACTAACTGCCAGAACGCTCGTAGCACGGGCCGAGGGCTAGAGGATTAGCAGCAATCTTCCACTCCAGCTTATTAATTAATCAAAAACCCAGACAGAGCTTTAATTCATTTGAAAGCTTGACTCTTAGTCTTGTCCATCCAAATTGGAAGTCCCAAAAACCAGTTTTATTTGTTGTTATCTATCGTCCACCTGGCCGTTACTGTGAGTTTCTCTGTGAATTTTCGGACCTTTTGTCTGACATAGTGCTTAGCTCAGATAAGATAATTATAGTGGGCGATTTTAACATCCACACAGATGCTGAGAATGACAGTCTCAACACTGCATTTAATCTATTGTTAGACTCGATTGGCTTTGCTCAAAATGTAAATGAGTCCACCCACCACTTTAATCATACCTTAGATCTTGTTCTGACTTATGGTATGGAAATTGAAGACTTAACAGTACTCCCTGAAAACCCCCTTCTGTCTGATCATTTCTTAATAACATTTACATTTACTCTGATGGACTACCCAGCAGTGGGGAATAAGTTTCATTACAGCAGAAGTCTTTCAGAAAGCGCTGTAACTACGTTTATGGATATGATTCCTTCTTTATGTTCTCCAATGCCATATACCAACACAGGGCAGAGAAGCTACCTACACTCTGTGAGTGAGATAGATTATCTCGTAATAGTTTTACATCCTCATTGAGGACAACTTGGATGCTGTAGCTCCTCTGAAAAAGAGAGCCTTAAATCAGAAATGCCTGACTCCGTGGTATAACTCACAAACTCGCAGCTTAAAGCAGATAACCCGTACATTGGAGACGAAATGGCGTCTCACTAATTTAGAAGATCTTCACTTAGCCTGGAAAAAGAGTCTGTTGCTCTATAAAAAAGCCCTCGGTAAAGCTAGGACATTTTACTACTCATCACTTATTGAAGAAAATAAGAACAACCCCAGGTTTCTTTTCAGCACTGTAGCCAGGCTGACAAAGAGTCAGAGCTCTATTGAGCTGAGTATTCCTTTAACTTTAACTAGTAATGACTTCATGACTTTCTTTGCTAATAAAATTTTAACTATTAGAGAAAAAAATTACTCATAACCATCCCAAAGACATATCGTTATCTTTGGCTACTTTCAGTGATGCCAGTATTTGGTTAGACTCTTTCTCTCCGATTGTTCTGTCTGAGTTATTTTCATTAGTTACTTCCTCCAAACCATCAACATGTCTATTAGACCCCATTCCTTCCAGGCTGCTCAAGGAAGCCCTACCATTAATTAATGCTTCGATCTTAAATATGATCAATCTATCTTTATTAGTTGGCTATGTACCACAGGCTTTTAAGGTGGCAGTAATTAAACCATTACTTAAAAAGCCATCACTTGACCCAGCTATCTTAGCTAATATAGGCCAATCTCCAACCTTCCTTTTCTCTCAAAAATTCTTGAAAGGGTAGTTGTAAAACAGCTAACTGATCATCTGCAGAGGAATGGTCTATTTGAAGAGTTTCAGTCAGGTTTTAGAATTCATCATAGTACATAAACAGCATTAGTGAAGGTTACAAATGATCTTCTTTTGGCCTCAGACAGTGGACTCATCTCTGTGCTTGTCCTGTTAAACCTCAGTGCTGCTTTTGATACTGTTGACCATAAAATTTTATTACAGAAATTTGAGCATGCCATAGGTATTAAAGGCACTGCGCTGCAGTGGTTTGAATCATATTTATCTAATAGATTACAATTTGTTCATGTAAATGGGGAATCTTCTTCACAGACTAAGGTTAATTATGGAGTTCCACAAGGTTCTGTGCTAGGACCAATTTTATTCACTTTATACATGCTTCCCTTAGGCAGTATTATTAGACAGCATTGCTTAAATTTTCATTGTTACGCAGATGATACTCAGCTTTATCTATCCATGAAGCCAGAGGACACACACCAATTAGCTAAACTGCAGGATTGTCTTACAGACATAAAGACATGGATGACCTCTAATTTCCTGCTTTTAAACTCAGATAAACTGAAGATATTGTACTTGGCCCCACAAATCTTAGAAACATGGTGTCTAACCAGATCCTTACTCTGGATGGCATTACCCTGACCTCTAGTAATACTGTGAGAAATCTTGGAGTCATTTTTGATCAGGATATGTCCTTCAATGCGCATATTAAGCAAATATGTAGGACTGCTTTTTTGCATTGCGCAATATCTCTAAAATTAGAAAGGTCTTGTCTCAGAGTGATGCTGAAAAACTAATTCATGCATGTATTTCGTCTAGGCTGGACTATTGTAATTCATTATTATGAGGTTGTCCTAAAAGTTCCCTGAAAAGCCTTCAGTTAATTCAAAATGCTGCAGCTAGAGTACTGACCGGGACTAGAAGGAGAGAGCATATTTCACCCATATTGGCCTCTCTTCATTGGCTTCCTGTTAATTCTAGAATAGAATTTAAAATTCTTCTTCTTACTTATAAGGTTTTGAATAATCAGGTCCCATCTTGTCTTAGGGACCTCTTAGTACCATATCACCCCAATAGAGCGCTTCGCTCTCAGACTGCAGGCTTACTTGTAGTTCCTAGGGTTTTTAAGAGTAGAATGGGAGGCAGAGCCTTCAGCTTTCAGGCTCCTCTCCTCTGGAACCAGCTCCCAATTCGGATCAGGGAGACAGACACCCTCTCTACTTTTAAGATTAGGCTTAAAACCTTCCTTTTTGCTAAAGCTTATAGTTAGGGCTGGATCAGGTGACCCTGAACCATCCCTTAGTTATGCTGCTATAGACTTAGACTGCTGGGGGGTTTCCCATGATGCACTGAGTGTTTCTTTCTCTTTTTGCTCTGTATGCACCACTCTGCATTTAATCATTAGTGATTGATCTCTGCTCCCCTCCACAGCATGTCTTTTTCCTGGTTTTCTCCCTCAGCCCCAACCAGTTCCAGCAGAACACTGCCCCTCCCTGAGCCTGGTTCTGCTGGAGGGTTCTTCCTGTTAAAAGGGAGTTTTTCCTTCCCACTGTCGCCAAGTGCTTGCTCACAGGGGGTCGTTTTGACCATTGGGGTTTTTCCGTAATTATTGTATGGCTTTGCCTTACAATATAAAGAGCCTTGGGGCAACTGTTTGTTGTGATTTGGCGCTATATAAATAAAATTGATTTGATTTGATTTGATTTGACTGCACATGAAGCATGTGTGTTGCCGAGCCAGCAGAAAGCCCAGTGCTCCGGAAAATAACAAGTATTCCTGACTTTTTCCAAGCATCTGCTCAGTAGGACCACTGGTCTGAATAAATGTGGATCAGAGGCTAGAACGAATGTCCTTATCAGAAAATAGTTAAATAAGATGATTAATTTTACCCTCTCAGCAGAGTGTAGACATCCTCATTATTCTGAAAAACAATTTGAATTAATTAACTTAGATCAGCTTTGCTCCATTTTTTTTTTTTTATCTTCAGAATTTTGACAAAGCCTATTTTTTAGTCACTGACATTGTTTGTATTGTAGGGTAATTTACCACAACAATTAATCGTTTGAGTTCAAAATATTGTGTCAAACATTGTACAACCTGCTTTTCATTTTTCCTTCAGGAGCACAGGCAAAATCTATTTGATGTCATTGCTCATTAAGTGCTATTTTTTTATGGAAAGCAAAGTAGTATTTTGGTTGGGGGCTTTTTGAGGGGGGTCTTCTTCTTCTGAAAAGGATCTGCTTAAAAACCGTGTACCTTCTGAATTGTTTCCAGAGCAGAAGGATCCCGGTTCAAACCTCAATCCTGCCTGTTCTTCATGTAATATGGAGTTGTGTCAGTAAGGGCACCTGGTGTAAAACTTGTGCCAAATCACCATGCAGATCCACCTCAGATCTGCTGTGGTGAGCCCGAGTGTAAACAAGGGGCAAGCTGAAGGGACTTACTATATATACAGTGCATCCGGAGAGTATTCACAGCACTTCACTTTATCCACATTTTACAGCCTAATTCCAAAACAGAGTAAATTAATTGATTCCCTCAAAATTCGACTCACAAGAACGCATAATGAGAACATGAAAAAGCTTTTTGGAAATTTCTGTGAATTTATTAAAAATAAAAACTAAGAAATCTTCTTGAACATGATGTCACAAACTTGGTGCACCTATCTTTGGGCAGTTTTGCCCATTCCTCTTTGCAGCACCTCTCAAGCTCCATCAGGTTGGATGGGGAGCGTCGGTGCACAGCCATTTTCAGATCTCTCCAGAGATGTTCAATCAGTTTCAGGTCTGGGCTCTGGCTGGACCACTCAAGGACATTCACAGAGTTGTCCTGAAGCCACTACTTTGATATCTTGGCTGTGTGTTAAGGGTCACTGTGCTGGTAAAAGATGAACCATTTCCCCAGTCTGAAGTCAAGGGTGCTCTGGAGCAGGTTTTCATCCCGGATGTCTCAGTGCATTGCTACATTCATCTTTCCCTCAATCCTGACTAGTCTTCCAGTTCCTGCTGCTGAAAAACATCCCCACAGCATGATGCTGTCACCACCATGCTTCACTGTAGGGATGGTGCCTGGTTTCCTCCAAACACGATACCTGGCATTCACGCCAAATACTTCAATCTTTGTCTCATCAGACCAGAGAATTTTGTTTCTCATGGTTTGAGAGTCCTTATGGTGCCTTTCAGCAAACTCCAGGTGGGCTGTCATGTACCTTTTACTAAGGAGTGGCTTCTATCTGGCCACTCTACCATACAGGCCTGATTGGTGGATTACTACAGAGATGGCTGTCCTTCTGGAAGGTTCTCCTGTCTCCACCGAAGAATGCTGGAGCTCTAACAGAGTGACCATTAGGTTCTTGGTCATCTCCCTGACAAAGGCTCTTCTCCCCTGATGACTCAGTTTAGACAGGCAGCCAACCTTATATGCAGACAGGTGTTTACCTTTCCAATCCACGTCCAATCAACTGAATTTACCCCAGGAGGACTCCAATTAAGCTTTAGCAACATCTCAAGGATGATCAGTGGAAACAGGATGCACTTGAGCTCAATTTTGGGCTTCATGACAAAGGCTGTGAATACTTATATCCTTGTAATTTCTTAGGTTTTGTTTGTTTGTTTTTAATAAATTTGAAAATATCTAAAAAAAAAAACTTTTTCCACATTGTCATTATGGGGTACTGTGTGTAGAATTTTGAGGAAAAAAATCAGTTTCATTCATTTTGGAATAAGGCTGTAACATAAAAAAATGTGGAAAAAGTTAAGTGCTGTGAATAATTTGTGATTGCATTGTGTGTGTGTGTGTGTGTATATATATATATATATATATATATACACACAGTGAGGAAATAAGCATTTGAACACCCTGCGATTTTGCAAGTTCTCCAACTTAGAAATCATGGACGGGTCTGAAATTTTCATCTTAGGTGCATGTCCACTGTGAGAGACATAATCTAAAAAAAATAATATCCGGAAATCACAATGTATGATTTTTTAATAATTTATTTGTATGTTACTGCTGCAAATAAGTATTTGAACACCTGTGAAAATCAATGTTAATATTTGGTACAGTAGCCTTTGTTTGCAATTACAGAGGTCAAACGTTTCCTGTAGTTTTTCACCAAGTTTTCACACACTGCAGGAGGGACTTTGGTCCACTCCTCCATACAGATCTTCTCCAAATCTTTCAGGTTTGGAGTTTCAGCTCCCTCCAAAGATTTTCTATTGTGTTCAGGTCTGGAGACTGGCCAGGCCACTCCAGGACCTTGAAATGCCTCTTACAGTGCCCCTCCTTAGTTGCCCTGGCTGTGTGTTTGGGGTCATTGTCATGTTGGAAGATCCAGCCATGACCCATCTTCAATGCTCTTACTGAGGGACGGAGGTTGTTTGCCAAAATCTCGCAATACATAACCCCATCCATCCTCCCTTCAATATGGTGCAGTCGTCCTGTCCCCTTTGTAGAAGAGCACCCACAGAGTATGATGTTTCCACCCCTATGCTTCACAGTTGGGATGGTTTTCTTGGGGTTGTTCTCATCCTCTAAACATGGTAAGTGGAGTTGATTCCAAAAAGCTCTATTCTGGTCTCATCTGACCACATGACCTTCTCCCATGCCTCCTCTGGATCATCCAGATGGTCACTGGTGAACTTCAAACGGGCCTGGACAAGTGCTGGCTTGAGCAGGGGGACCGTGCTGCCCTGCAGGAATTGAAACTATGACAGCATCATGTGTTACTAATGTAATCTTTGTGACTGTGGTCCCAGCTCTCTCCAGGTCATTGACCAGGTCCTCCTGTGTAGTTCTGAGCTTTCTCAGAATCATCCTTACCCCACAAAGTGAGATCTTGCATGGAATCCCAGACCAAAGGAGATTAACAGTCACCTTTGTTTCTTCTACTTTCTAATAAATAATCATTTGCAGCAGTAACATACAAATAAATCATTAAAAATCATACCCTGTGATTTCCGGATTTTTTATTTATTTATTTATTTTTTAGATTATGTCTCTCACAGTGGACATGCACCTAAGATGAAAATTTCAGACCCCTCCATGATTTCTAATTGGGAGAACTTGCAAAATCGCAGGGCGTTCAAATACTTATTTTCCTCACTGTGCCTTGGTTGTAGCCTATCAGGATCCAGGGCAGTTTGGTGTATTGGTGGCTGCAGCACTAGTACGTTTTCTCTCTCTGCACTGACCTGATATAGTCTGTCAAAATGTACCCTGCTCAGTTGGTCCACATGCTTTTGATTTCTGCAGTGTGCTCAACTTCACAGAGGGAGGCTAGAGCTGTCCAGTCAACATTTGAAAGATTGGCAGAGATTGTGCAGGTGCGTATTTATGTGAGACAGAGGGGGGAAACAAAGAGAGAGAGAGAGAGAGAGAGAGAGAGAGAATGCAGTGTTCTGCTTTCATGTCCAGTAAAGTGGTGTAATCGTGACAGCTACCCATTAGTTCAATGTGTGATAAATCACAAGACGACAGAGTGCAGCTTCAACGAAACATAATGCTCCTGGCTACACAATTCACCTCAGCTTGTCTTCTCATCATCAATGCTGGTACTTCAAAAAGCAGATGAAGATCACTAATTATCCAAGTTATCAGGAACACACACACACACACACACACACACACACACAATATTGACCAGCTGTAGCACAGCTGAGTAAAATCTTGTTTATTTAAAGGTTTTCTTGGATTTAAAATTGAGTTTCAGGATTATGATTAACTTCTCAAACAAAATGACCCTGTTTCTCATGTTCTGCATCTCTCAGTGAGCTACAAGGTAATCATCAAAAAGGTACTCATCGCCATCCACAAAATCCTTTTTCCACAAGTACAGTCGTGCTCTCCCCAGATTCTCACAACAATTATTACTTGAAATACACAATATCCTCCTGGAAAAGTCCAGAGGGAAGGAGGCATTTCATTGCTTCCTCTCTGCCATCGTTCTCTCCCTCTACACTGCCAACGTTAGTTCCAACACAACAATCGTTTATGGAATATAACAAGGTCCAACTGCAACTTCCATGTCATCTCTCGCTTTTTTTTTTCTATTTATTTTTTTGTACCCTGTCCGTTTGAGAATAGCTTCACAGTCGGTTCACAATGTAACAACAACAAAGGCGGAAGGCAAGCAACAGATTTTTCATTTGTGACCACAAAGGGAGGGTTGTTTTTTTTTCCTCTTATCATGCAGAGAACTGGTGTTGAGGCTGCTTCTCAGAGCTCATCAGCACGACAAAGACAACTGGGAGAATGCCGCCTTGTTCTACAAAGGTTAACCTCGGCGGGACCTAACAACTTCACAACAAACACTTTCCATGGAGCATGATGGGCCCCCGGATTCCCTTGGATTTAACCTCTAATATCAGAGGTCACGCATCCAACGTACCACCCAATGGTGGCCCTTGAGCTCCACTCTATGCAAAGAGCCCCCCAGATGCAACCATTTCTTTAGCTTAATGCCCGTCTGGATGCCTTCGGCATGCCTTGAGAAAGGTTTTGCTGAACACTGACTGAAAATGAGTCATTTGACGGAATTTCATGAAGCTCTTTTTGGCCCCAAAAATAAAATAGGTGCTTGACACATGAAATGCAGCCCTTTTGTTTGTTTGTTTGTCTGTTTTTTAACTGAAATTTTCAAACACCAAAAATCTATTTTTAAGATGTAGGCTATTCTCGTGACAAAATGTTATGCCAGCATGAGTAATAATGGATGCATCACCACACTCAAGGGTGTGTTTTCATGAGTTGGTGTTAGTCATGCAACCTGCTGAATAGGAGACCGGAACTCGTTTAAACTGTGTGGAGGGGCCCTGACAATGACTCCCAGAGGTCCCACTCTCACTTTACATCCTTCTCAAGCATTTTGAGAACAACAGAGCATTTAAATGGAATGAGCTGATTTCTGATTTAAATAGTTATTCCACTATATGTAAAAGGTACAATAAAAAATCATACTTTTTTGAAAATAAGACTGATAACTTTGTATATTTTCTAAAACACATTTCATATGCAACTTTTCAATGACATATGCCTCACCAGTTTAAAATGTTTAAAAAAGGTTAATGAAAATGTTGCAGAAGAACAAATATTGTAGGACGGCATTAATTTGTTTATATATTGTTAAGATTATGGTATAATTTGAAAAAAAAATTGTTGTAGCGGTGGGGGGGAGGAGGAAGGTCCCACAGCTTTACATAGCTTTAACCTCATGAATTTAAATGAATAATTTGATGATGTTCTGAAATAATAATATCAATACTAATACAATATCATGACTAATGTCTGATAAAATAAAATGTTTATCCATCCATCCATTTTCCATAGCTGCTTACTCCAAGTAATAATAATATCAATACTAATACAATATCATGACTAATGTCTGATAAAATAAAATGTTTATCCATCCATCCATTTTCCATAGCTGCTTACTCCAAGTAAAGGTTGGGGCACATTAAGATGTGTTGGCATCTTAATGTGCCAACACATTAAGATTGTTTGTTGTTTAAACCAAGGCCAAGCTTGAAAAAGATTTGTATTTTTCTTTAATATTACATATATTATGAATTTAAGAAACCAAGTTGCACAAAAAGCCAACTAAATCTAATTCGAAATTAATAATTTATTTCTTTGAGATTTTTGAATTTTTTTGAAAGCAACACTACATGTTAAGGAATGGTTAATGCAATTACCGTAAGCCTCACCTAGACTTTACATGATGAATTTAAAAGATCAAAATGTTTTTTTGTTGTTGTTGTTGTTTTTTAAAGGCTTATGATCCAAACGCACAAAATTAATTTCATATGATTAATCTTTTGTTCGGTTGTTTAAACCATGGTACATCATGCTGAACATTTGAACAGTATTCACAGAACTTTTCCAGGAGAGGGAAACTACTAAAAAATAGGTACTTTTAAAAATGTGTTTTATAAGTTGTTTGGATCTTGTGAAAATTGTACATCTTGAAGAACACTTGTTGAATGCATTTTTCTTAAACCACAATGACATATTACTTTGTGTATTCAAAAACACTAAACTTAAAATGAATAGTTTATGATTTTGTTTGTTTGTTTGTAGGCGGTAAAATCATTGTAAGTGCTGAAGAAGACTTCGTTTTGCCGTTTTCCTGCATTACCTAAGTTTTGTCATGAATTTAACAAGACAAAACGAAAAGCAAGTCTTATAAATTAAAATCTTAATTTTGAACATTTTTAACATTTTGTTGAGATGTTGTACATCTTGTGGAAAACGTAAAAAAAAAAGTTAATTTAATAACCTTTATTTTATAATGACTAAAAAAAATAAAGTCAATTTTAAAAATTCATTTGAAATGACGTTAATAAGCTCTTGGGAAATTCTTAAAAGCCAGTGCGGCTTTATTTTATTTTTATTTTATTGATTTTTTTTACTTTTTTGAGCCGTACCTAGCATTGGCGTACCTGACCCAGACACTGCCCACTGCTAACACATTACAACACACAGGCCACTACACAAACTACACAGCTACTACAAACTAGAACACAGTCCAAACCAAACCCCTGACAAATCCTCTCCTCCTTTTCCACACCTTTATAAATCACCTAACTCGCATCCAGCGGTCACAGCGCTCAAACACACCGAAGCCCTATGTTTTTTTTTTTTTACCTGTTTTCGTGAATACGCCATTCCTCCACCCAGCGGACTTTATGTTTCCTCCCTGCCTATTAAATTCACAAACTGAGACATTTTCGGCTGAAGCTCCGGGGCAGGTAGCCTGAATAACGGGGAGGCGGCATGCAGCGGGCGCCGGGAGCGACCGCGGCTCCCCGCATCGTCTGTCCGCCGCAGCGCGATGTGTTTGGGTGCAAACAAAAAAATACGTAAAAAAAAAAAAAAAAAAAAATCAAGTCTTACCATTGCTGAAGACATCCAGCTCTGCAGGCCCGTCCCGTCGTCTGCTCCCCAAAAGCTCGCACTTCGTCTCTTGGTCCGCTTCGTTGTGATAGTAACCAGAGCGGAGAGTGCACGACACGGTACGGCAAAAAGCCTCCTCCTCCTCCTCCTCCTCCTGCTGCTGCTCCTGCTCTGAGGTGCTGCTGCCGCCGCTCACAGGAGGAGCTCACATGGAGAGAGATGCCCGCTAACGCGCTGACAGCCGACCGAAAGGAGAAAGAAAAAAAAAGTGAAATTGTCCCCGGACACACAACGAGAGAGATAAGGTGACACGGCAGGCGGTGTGCTGTGGGAAGAACACGCCGTGTGCTCCCTCACCAGCCACCGTGCAGGAGCAGGACGAGCGTGCGCCTGTTGTGCGCGCTCGGCTCGCCCCCTTCGGTGCGAAATGAGTCCCTTCGACTGTTTCTCTCTTTTTTTGTGCCCGTTGTGGATATCAGTCACAGCTATGAATTTAATCCTGTACCCAAAAATTGAACAGAAATTGAAAATGAAGCTCAGAAATGAGGAAATGTGTACGGCGCAATATTCACAGGGGCGTAGTCAGAATGGTGGTGCTGGGTGCCTCAACCGCCCCCCCTCCTCCCAACTGCAGGATTACTTGATCACATTAGCTACAAATGAGGGTTACAAGCAGTTGGTTTTGTCACTTGATAGGCGATCACAGGGCGTGCACACTAACATCTCCATAAGATGTCTCATAAATCATTTTAGTGGTGTTATCTGCTTACGTAAACAGCATTTTTAGATGAGTGTTCATTTCTCCCTAACTTTTACAAAACATATGAGAACCATATTAGATTCATACAGAATTTGCTGTTTCAAAGCATTTTCCACACTGGATCAATTTGTTTGAGCAAACGAGCTGACATTTGGCTGCCTATTCACGTGTGTTTTGGCCACGCCGAGCTGGTGGCAGAGTGGCCGCTGTCTCTTGCCGCTGCAAAACACAACACTCTTACTGAAAAATGAATGGCAAGTCGTCGCTTTCCCTTTGTTAATTTCTGTCGCTTGTATGGGACCGAAGGCTTAAACTGGGTCACATTAGCTACAAATGTGTGTGACAAGCAATCAGTGTTTGTCACTTGATGGGCATTCCTAGGACGTGGCCAGCTTGTGGTTACTTTGTGTTAATGTGCACAGTGTTTAATGATATATTATGAAGGAAGGGACAAATCAACACTGCCACTATGAGTTTTTCTCCATCCGCCCTTTTCAGGTTTGAAATCCCGCAAAACCTCGGAGAGGTCGCCGCGCTGCAAGATATCAGTAACATTGAGACCTGCATTGAGACGCTCTGATCACGCTGAACTTTAACCTCTGCACACGGACAACAGCATTAACATCGCAACATAAAGCTATTTTAATACATTTAATAATACATTTTATTTGTATTGCACCTTACATTTCAAAGAAATCTCAAAGTGCAAGTTTATTTCTTGCTAAATTTTCAAAATATATTGAGAAAAAATGGCAGTCATTCCTGTATCACTGGTTAGCATGCTAACAGCTCCATAAGATGTTTTGTAAATCACATCTTGTTACGAAAACAGCATTTTCAGATTTACAAGTGTTTATTTCTTGCTAAATGTTACAAAATATATGAGAAAAAAAATGGCAAAACATATTAGAATTATACAGAAATACAGCGGTTTTGGCGGATCGATCCTAATATTGATAATATCGATACCAAGGCTGGTATTGATATTGAACAATCTTCGTGTAAAAAGATTGATACTCAAGCTTTTTTCTCTCCCGCACACACTGACTGTGCGCAGATTCATCAAAATGTACTCTCTGTCTGTAAGAGCAGCGCTGCGCTGTGTCACCCCCTCCCCACCTGGTCTTTTGTTGTTGCTCGTCACGTGGTTCAGCGGTGCCAGCCAACAGCTATGCAGGAAGGCTCAGCCTGGCCTGCTCACTCAGCGCTCTCCTCAAGTCAACCCTCGACCTCAGGAGATTTTGTTTTAAGTTGTGTTGAGTGATATTTTTTTAAACAAAAATGTTGAATGTGATAATAAAGTATTTTGTTGTCACATACAATGTTTTGTGAAATTCTATCCTAGGTCTTTTGGATCCTTTGGATCTATGAAGCTTAAATATGAAAACGTATCGGTATCGGTATTGATATCGGTGATACTGGGCCTGTATTTACTTGGTATCAGATCAATACCAAAATTCCCGGTATCGCCCACCTCTACCATAAAAATACCTTTTTACTTGGATTGGCAGTCGCCGTATTGTGTCACTCAACATTTGCATAAAACAGACATCTCCTCTATTTTGGCCCCGCCTAGCTGGTGGCGTTGTGTCTTGTTGCTGCAAAACGCTCACTCTGATCTTTGCCTCTGTCGCTTGTAGCTAATATAACCGTAGGGTTACTGCATACTTAGAATGCTGGTGTTTTCAGCGAAACACCCAGGTGACACCGGATGTCACACACAGCCTACTGATATCATGTCAGGCTTTACAAATTTTAGATTTGTGGAACTCAAACCGCACAAATCCCCTGAAATTCGTTTTCGCTGCCAGTGAATGTAGAAGGTGGTGACTGTGCTCACAAAAGAGCTTTGTCAGGGTTTCCAGAATTGTGCAACAGCAGTTTCCTCTGGAAACCTGAGGGCAACACACAAAAATGTAGGAGGACATTTCAGCTTTTGAAGAGAGTTGTCTGATTTCTTGTATTTAAAAATTAAAGTAAAAAATAATGGCAGCTAATGTAGATGACCTGATGAGCTGGCTAATACAATCAATATGTGGCAATGGATGCAAAGCAGAAGAAAGTACAGCACCACCAACAGTGCTGGGGTGGTAAAGATTCTGGAATATTAAAAATTAAATAGAAATACACTTTTCCAATCGTTGACTGCAGGTGTGTCATGCAGAACACAGATTGTGTCTGAAAGCTCAAGCCTTTGGAAATGACTCGTACCCTGTACCTTGTAAAATGTAGTGAGCAAATAGATGGATAGATAAATATTCATGGTGCTTCACTTTTTCTACATTTTATGTTGTAGCCTTATTCCAAAATGAAGTAAATTCATTGTTTTACTTGAAAATTCTACTCACAATGCCCCATAATGACTGCATGAATTTTTTTTTAAATTATTTCAAATTTATTAAAAAGAAAAAAAAAAAAGAAGAAATCACATGTTAATGAGTATTCATAGCCTTTGTGCAATACTTTGTTGATGCACCTTTGGCAGCAATTACAGCCTCAAATCTTCTTGAATATGATGCCGCAAGCTTGGCACACCTATTTTTGGCATTTTTGGCAGATTCCAGTCTGGGCTTTGGCTGGAACACTCAAGGACATTCACAGAGTTGTCCTGATTCCACTCCTTTGATACCTTGGCTGTGTGCTTAGGGTCATTGTCCTATAGAAAAGAAAAAAAAAAAAAAAGAAGAAATCACATGTTCATGAGTATTCATAGCCTTTGCTCAATACTTTGTTGATGCACCTTTGGCAGCAATTACAGCCTCCAGTCTTCTTGAATATGATGCAGCCTTATTCCAAAATGAAGTAAATTCATTGTTTTACTTGAATATTCTACTCACAGCATATCTTGGCTGTGTGCTTAGGGTCATTGTCCTGCTGCAAGATGAACTGTCGCCCCATTCTGAGTTCAAGAGCACTCTGGAGCAGTTTTTCATCAAGGATGTCTCTGTACATTGCTGCATTCACCTTTCCCTCAATCCTGACTAGTCTCCCAGTTCCTGTTGCTTAAAAACATCCCCACAGCATGATGCTGCCACCACCATGCTTCACTGTAGGGTTGGCACCTGGTTTCCCCCAAACATGATGCCTGGCATTCACGCCAAATAGTTCAATCTTTGTCTCATCTGACTAGAGAATTTTGTTTTTCATGGTCTGAGAAACTTTCTGGTGCCTTTTGGCAAACTCCAGGCTGGCTGCCATGTGCCTTTTACTAAAACACAAAGATAGCCGAAAGAAGCAGAAGTCGTCCGACAAACTGCAAACAAAATAGGGAACCGCGAAGCATTCCATTTGCTGTCGGGAGGGACACATGGTGGGACAGGCATGCACCATACCGTGGAGACGGTTATGTGCACACTCATGTGCACGCAGAAACGCTATGTGGGCACATGGAACGTGTGGCACCACATCGTGCCACTGCTGTGAGGGGAAAAAACCCACATACCAAAAAACAAAACACCACAATTTCTACTTTTTAATCCCTCTTATCGAGCGAACAGTACAAGTATGATCCTTCTGTTCCTCTGTATATGACTCATAGGCATCAAGTCATGAAACGACATGAATGAAGCAGTGCGCTCTTATCATGTCACATCTGCTGGCCCCGCGTGTCCAGCCGGCCCCGTGTGCGACCATGTGTGTCCAGCAACCGGTGGGCCAAAGGGCACCGCATCATACGGACCATAGCTGACGTGGATGACATGACATTGAGATTGTCAGCTGAGTGTACACATGATCAAACTGTCCTTTTCACATGGCACAGCTTGCCGATGTGCGCGCTGCATGGTCGCTGCAGCTCATTGCAAAGGTGTTATATGTTTTTATGTATTTCCACTTGAAGACAACATGCCGACGCATGCACCTCACAGTGGAGAGTTGTAAGGTCATATCCGTCATAACACAGTACATGTTCTCCAGCTGTGACTTGCAGGTCCACAGATCCCAAAAGTTACTGCTGTTTGTGGACACACCCATCTTTTCGATCAGCTCACAGAAGTGTCACTCTCTGTTTCTTTGTTCTGTGATTATTTATTTTATGGATTTGTTATGTAATTATGTCCTGGCTGTGTTCTCTGTGTTTTAATTTAAAATGTTTTATGCACTGAGCCGTCATTTCCAGCTGTCAGTGAGTGACTGGCCGGCGATCAGCTGAGAGGCGCCTTGCCATCCTATGCATGCTCAGATGTGGCTGGCCGGTCCACATGTGATCTTGTCTGTACATAATTATCAGCATGTCATGCAAGTGTGCTCTGCCCTCCCACATACCACATGTGTTGGGGGGGTGACACACTCACATACCATGTGTTGGGGCAGCCAAGTGGGAGCAACATACATGCATGGCACATGTGTTGCGGGGGGGCCGACACACTTGCACGCCACATGTTGGGGGCAGCACACTTGCATAACATATGTATAGCTTGGTAACGACACACTTGTGGGGCACTTAGACATTTGCACAGAGCCACAGAGCAGCTCAAATGTGGCCACCTGCACTCTACTCTTGTGCCAGCTGCGCGAGTAGCCCCACCTTTTCTAAATGCCCGCGAGTGGTGTTAGATGTTAGATGGCACCTGGACTCCGGCTGACAGCTGCCGAGAGGGGGTGGAATGGATGCTCGCAGGGCAGTCGATGTCTTTCGGCTGCTGCTGTGCACAAATGGTTGTGGTGGCAGCTGTACGAGGCATTCGATTCAACTCTGATTTTTCACGAGTGGCATGCGATTCCTCCTTCGTGTGCCAGTCGGCTTCAATCGTGTTATGTGGGAAGGTGCCCTAAAGAGTGGCTTCTGTCTGGACACTGTACCATACAGGCCTAATTGGTGGATTGCTGCAGAAATGTTTGTCCTTCTGGAAGACTCTCCTCTCTCCACAGGGGAATGCTGGAGCTCTGACAGAGTGACCATCGGGTTCTTGATCACCTCCAAGTATAACACCCTTCTCCCCCAATCGCTCAGTTTAGACACGTGGCCAGCTCTATTGAAGAGTCCTGATGAATCCAAACATCTTCCATTTATGGATGATGGAGGCCACTGTGCTCATTGGGACCTTCAAAGCAGCAGAAATGTTTCTGTACCCTTCTGCAGATTTGTGCTTCAAGACAATCCTGTCTCGGAGGTCTACAGACAATTCCTTTGACTTCATGCTTGGTTTGTGCTCTGTCATGCACTGTCAGCTGTGGGACCTTATATGTAGACAGGTGTGTACCTTTCCAATTCATGTCCAAACAACTGTATTTACCCCAGGTGGACTCTAATTAAGCTGTAGAAACATCTCAAGGATGATCAGTGGAAACAGGATGCACCTGAGCTCAATCTTGAGCTTCACTGCAAAGGTTGTGAATACTTAGGTACATGTGATTTCTTAGTTTTTTATTTTTAATACATTTTCAAAAAACTCAAACCTTTTCACATTGTTATTACGGGATATTGGGCCTCATGTATCAATGTTGCGCACTTGTGGCGTAAATTTACAGCGTAAACTTGAAATACACCAAAGTCACCGTGACATGTATCAAGCAGTGCGCACCTGCCCATTTCCGGCGTACGCCTGACGTGCTCTTGATAAATGCGGCGGGTGGAAACGATCGTAATTATAATAAACACGGCCATAAATATTCAGACTCCGCTTCAGACACACCCTCATTTTACAACATGGAAGTCGGGAAGACGGCAATGAAAAAGAACTCCACCAATCACGACGCGTGCCAACAGAGCGTCAAAAGCGGCTGTCGTATCAATTGTTTTGTAGTATATAATCAATAAAGTGTTACAGTGGTCCCTCATTAATCGCTGGAGTTACGTTCTAAAAAACAGCCCGAAATACGCGAAACCGCGACGTAGTCAGTGTTATTTTTTACAATTATTATAGACGTTTTAAGGCTGTAAAACCCCTCACTACACAGTTTATACACTTTCTCAATCAGGCATGAACATTTTCTCACTTTTCTCTCGTGTGTAAACACTCTCAAAGTTCAAACCTTAGTAGGAAAATAATACCAAACTGTTTTCAGGCCCAAACATTTGTTTGAGAAATAAAAATAGAACGTTAGGTCGGACACATAAGAAATTATTAATAGTGACTCACCAGTATGTCACAGATCGGGCCTCTGCGTCCTGGCACTGCGCCTTTTCTCAATCACATCTCGCTGCAGCAGGTGTGTGTTTCCGTGGGACAAACACAGTTATGAGTAATTGTTGGCGCTCTTTTCTCTTCTGGGCAACAAGATTCTTATAAACAGATACGCAGAACACAGAACACTGTAAAAAAAAAAAAGCCATGCAAAATTGGACTAAATACTCCGCGAGACTCCGAGGCCACGACAGGTGAACGGCGTTATAGCGAGGGACCACTGTATTCTCTTTTCACATGTCAATAATTCTTGACGTGGATATTTGCTCACTCAATTAATAAGACACGCCTAATCTGTCAGATTTCTTTATTTTTTAAATGTATTTCTGTATTTATTTTATTGTGACAACCGAATGGAGACGACAAAACCTGGTTGCAGCACGGGCGAATTAAGGGAATGACGAAACTACAGTTTTTATGATCAATTTCATTGTCTAAAACGATCACACCACATGAAGTTAAGCTTCATTTTGGTGTATAATTTACGCCACCTCTCAACCTGGTGTATATTTTCAGCACAGCGTACGCCAACGACCACATTGATAAATGCCAAGTAGCGCAGCCGTTTTGGCGTACACCACATATACGCTCAAATATCGCCGTACGCAACGTTGATACATGAGGCCCATTGTGTGTAGAATTTTGAGGGAAAAAATGAATTTCATTCATTTTGGAATAGGACTGTCACATAGCAAAATGTGGAAAAAGTGAAGCACTGTGAATACTTTCTGGATGTAGTGTAAAGGAGTGCTTCCTCTCCAGGTGCTAACAAGATAATGCAAAAACAATAAATACTTCCATATTGTAACTCACCACATTAAAAATGCAAATACTTTCAAATCTGAACTTTGACACACCACATCAATCTAAAAAGTAACTTAATTTTCCTTATGTAATGTCTCATTGATGTGTCTGCTACCTGTTGAATTGATGATGGATTAGGAGCAGGTGCGGTTGTCAGTGTGAGAGACAGACTGTTTCAACACACAAATGTATTAAATCTGAGAATTGCACTCTTACTTTTTGATTTTTTCACAGCTGTTTTACACTGTAACATTTAAAGAACACGGCCATTCCGCCTCACAACCCTGTAGAAAGGATTTTGTATGAGTTTAGCCATATTGGTAACTGGCAGCCATGTTTGTCTTCTGTCATCATACCACAAATCAAATCAAATCAAATCAATTTTATTTATATAGCGCCAAATCACAACAGCAGTCTAAGTCTATAGCAGCATAACTAAGGAATGGTTCAGGGTCACCTGATCCAGCCCTAACTATAAGCTTTAGCAAAAAGGAAAGTTTTAAGCCTAATCTTAAAAGTAGAGAGGGTGTCTGTCTACCTGATCCGAATTGGGAGCTGGTTCCAGAGGAGAGGAGCCTGAAAGCTGAAGGCTCTGCCTCCCATTCTACTCTTAAAAACCCTAGGAACACAAGTAAGCCTGCTGTCTGAGAGCGAAGCGCTCTATTGGGGTGATATGGTACTATGAGGTCCCTAAGACAAGATGGGACCTTATTATTCAAAACCTTATAACTAAGAAGAAGAATTTTAAATTTTATTCTAGAATTAACAGGAAGCCAATGAAGAGAAGCCAATATGGGTGAAATATGCTCTCTCCTTCTAGTCCCCGTCAGTACTCTAGCTGCAGCATTTTGAATTAACTGAAGGCTTTTCAGGGAACTTTTAGGACAACCTGATAATAATGATAGATAATAATAGTCCAGCCTAGAGGAAAATAAATGCATGAATTAGTTTTTCAGCACCACTCTGAGACAAGACCTTTCTAATTTTAGAGATATTGCGGAAATGCAAAAAAGCAGTCCTACATATTTGTTTAATATGCGCATTGAATGACATATCCTGATCAAAAATGACTCCAAGATTTCTCACAGTATTACTAGAGGTCAGGGTAATGCCATCCAGAGTAAGGATCTGGTTAGACACCATGTTTCTAAGATTTGTGGGGCCAAGTACAATAACTTCAGTTTTATCTGAGTTTAAAAGCAGGAAATTAGAGGTCATCCATGTCTTTATGTCTGTAAGACAATCCTGCAGTTTAGCTAATTGGTATGTGTCCTCTGGCTTCATGGATAGATAAAGCTGGGTATCATCTGTGTAACAATGAAAATTTAAGCAATGCTGTCTAATAATACTGCCTAAGCATGTATAAAGTGAATAAAATTGGTCCTAGCACAGAACCTTGTAGAACTCAATAATTAACCTTAGTATGTGAAGAAGATTCCCCATTTACATGAACAAATTGTAATCTATTAGATAAATATGATTCAAACCACTGCAGTGCAGTGCCTTTAATACCTATGGCATGCTCTAATCTCTGTAATAAAATTTTATGGTCAACAGTATCAAAAGCAGCACTGAGGTCTAACAGAACAAGCACAGAGATGAGTCCACTGTCTGAGGCCATAAGAAGATCATTTGTAACCTTCACTAATGCTGTTTCTGTACTATGATGAATTCTAAACCCTGTGTTGTATGGCTGGGGGGCCTGGCTGCCTTTTTGTTTCTGTCTTTTGTTTTTCCTTCCAGGTGGCTTGCATTTGGGACTGAGTGGCTGTGTTGCTGAGGTTATCAGGACCTCACCCTGATCACCTGCGGCTCGTCAGGACTCACAGCTGTGGTGCATCTATATGGATTGGAACATGGTGGCATTTAAGACTGGAGTATACAGTGTGTATTTGCCAGAGACTCGACCTGTGACCAGACGGGTGAGATCGTCGTCTCGGGAGCCATCTCATCATCAGTGGATGCAGAGAACGTCCAGGGTTTGATGCACGGTCTGTGAAAGAGGAGGGGGTGAGGTCTCACGCTCGTCAGCACACTTCCTGAGGTGACTGTGACTAACGTTTATACAGTCAGTAAATGTGGTGTCCCTCACACCTTATTATATTGAGCTGTACGTTAGTCATGTATCGGCTTCCACTGCAGTGGAGTTTTGTGAACTGGATGTTCCATGCCTGCAGGTTGGGAAGCTGATTAGTAATTAAGCCAGGAAGTGTTTGCTGTTTATGTACACCTTTGAGTGGTCTCTCTGTGTGTAGAGTGTGGACTCACATAATGGTTCCTTCTTTCACAGACTCGGTTTGTTGCGGCCACCTGGGGGGTGTCGGCGGGGTCCTTGGGTCCGAACGGCTTCTGGCTCCGGACCGTTAGCGCTGCTGGGAGCGCACCGTATCACCACCACGCCAGACCGCACACTCTTTTGTTGTTTTGTATCACATCACTGTTATGTATTAAATTCAGTTAGCCTTTGTACCGTGCTCTGCTTATTTCATACTGGGTCCTTCAAACGCTGGTCGGTTCTCCGAGCTGCGTCCGACACATAACACCCTGACTGAAACTCTTCAAATAGACCATTCCTCTGCAGATGATCAGTTAGCTGTTTTACAACTACCCTTTCAAGAATTTTTGAGAGAAAAGGAAAGTTGGAGATTGGCCTATAATTAGCTAAGATAGCTGGGTCAAGTGATAGCTTTTTAAGTAATGGTTTAATTACTGCCACCTTAAAAGCCTGTGGTACATAGCCAACTAATAAAGATAGATTGATCATATTTAAGACCGAAGCATTAATTAATGGTAGGGCTTCCTTGAGCAGCCTGGTAGGAATGGGGTCTAATAGACATGTTGATGGTTTGGAGGAAGTAACTAATGAAAATAACTCAGACAGAACAATCGGAGAGAAAGAGTCTAACCAAATATCAGCATCACTGAAGGCAGCCAAAGAGAACGATATGTCTTTGGGATGGTTATGAGTAATTTTTTCTCTAATAGTTAAAATTTTATTAGCAAAGAAAGTCATGAAGTCATTACTAGTTAAAGTTAAAGGAATACTCAGCTCAATAGAGCTCTGACTCTTTGTCAGCCCGGCTACAGTGCTGAAAAGAAACCTGGGGTTGTTCTTATTTTCTTCAATAGTGATGAGTAGTAAGATGTCCTAGCTTTACGGAGGGCTTTTTATAGAGCAACAGACTCTTTTTCCAGGCTAAGTGAAGATCTTCTAATTAGTGAGACGCCATTTCCTCTCCAACTTACGGGTTATCTGCTTTAAGCTGCGAGTTTGTGAGTTATACCATGGAGTCAGGCACTTCTGATTTAAGGCTCTTTTTTTCAGAGGAGCTACAGCATCCAAAGTTGTCCTCACAGAGAATATAAAACTATTGACGAGATAATCTATCTCACTCACAGAGTTTAGGTAGCTACTCTGCCCTGTGTTGGTATATGGCACTGGAGAACATAAAGAAGGAATCATATCCTTAAACCTAGTTACAGCACTTTCTGAAAGACTTCTACTGTAATGAAACTTATTCCCACTGCTGGGTAGTCCATCAGAGTAAATGTAATGTTATTAAGAAATGATCAGACAGAAGGGGGTTTTCAGGGAATACTGTTAAGTCTTCAATTTCCATACCATAAGTCAGAACAAGATCTAAGGTATGATTAAAGTGGTGGGTGGACTCATTTACATTTTGAGCAAAGCCAATCGAGTCTAACAATAGATTAAATTCAGTGTTGAGGCTGTCATTCTCAGCATCTGTGTGGATGTTAAAATCGCCCACTATAATTATCTTATCTGAGCTAAGCACTAAGTCAGACAAAAGGTCCGAAAATTCACAGAGAAACTCACAGTAATGACCAGGTGGACGATAGATAACAACAAATAAAACTGTTTTTTGGGACTTCCAATTTGGATGGACAAGACTAAGAGTCAAGCTTTCAAATGAATTAAAGCTCTGTCTGGGTTTTTGATTAATTAATAAGCTGGAGTGGAAAATTGCTGCTAATCCTTCGCCTCGGCCCGTGCTACGAGCGTTCTGGCAGTTAGTGTGACTCGGGGGTGTTGACTCATTTAAACTAACATATTCATCCTGCTGTAACCAGGTTTCTGTAAGGCAGAATAAATCAAAATGTTGATCAATTATTATATCATTTACTAACAGGGACTTAGAAGAGAGAGATCTAATGTTTAATAGACCACATTTAACTGTTTTAGTCTGTGGTGCAGTTGAAGGTGCTATATTATTTTTTTCTTTTTGAATTTTTATGTTTAAATAGATTTTTGCTGGTTATTGGTGGTCTGGGAGCAGGTACCGTCACTACGGGGATGGGGTAATGAGGGGATGGCAGGGGGAGAGAAGCTGCAGAGAGGTGTATAAGACACAAGAACAGTAAATTTTTTTGTGAGTGCAAATACAATGTTCAGGGTTTTTCTTTTTTCCTCAACACAAGAAGGTTATTGTGGACATTCTAGAATGTTAATTAAAATCTTGTTGTTCATAATATTAATGTCACATATTTTATATGGCAGATTTAATCATTTAAGTTGAAATATTTATGTCATCAAAATTTTGTCAAACTAATACAGGCTTCTTCATATTAAAATTTCTAAAACTTACAATGAAAACAAATCTCTACAACATGACATAAATGGGTGATTCTTTAACTACGGGCAGTATTGGCCTTGTAAATGTAATTTCCACCACACCATTGCCTTACAATATAAAGCACCTTAGGGCAACTGTTTGTTGTGATTTGGTGCTATATACATGTGCTCTGATGTCACTGTTTATCTCATAGAAACTACCCAAACAATCTTTCATACAAACTGTTTAGGGACATTACAGTGTTGTGGTGGCAATTACGACAATAGTGTGGGACAACTACATTTTGTTTAAAAAAAATCACAACAGTTGTATGACATTGAATACCCCAATTATGTTTTGACTATTTACTAATATTTTATTCAGAGAGTATTTTAAAACATTAGAAAAAATGTTTCTTTACCATTCTTTTTATCATTGAAGATCAAAAGTCTGGGTGTGGGATAAGCACAAAACGGCAATATTTGCATATAATGATGCTGAAAAAAGGTGAAAAAGTCATCATAGACTACTAGAACAAATTTCTTAACACACTTTCATTGTAAAGATAACTATAAAAGTGTGAAATTTCCCCTTTTTTCTGTTTTTCATACAATATGATCAAAGGACATAATAAGTGCCCGTAGTCTAAGAATCACCCAAATAAAAATATAAGCAAATATAACCAAAGCAATGGCATGCAGTGACAAAAATGTGTAGTAAAATTTACTTTCAAGGACATGTCGCACATGATTCATAACAACTTGGCTGTTAGAAGCCATAAGCAGTATTAATTTGTGCACTTCCATTGACCCATCTCTAAGCATAAGCCAATCAAAATATAAGTAATGGAGACTGCTGAAAAACAAAATACTAATTTTTCTGAGTGTTTCCGACAGTCTACCTCCATCACTCTGAGCAAATGTTCCAGTGCGCGCTGTCAAATGGAATGAAAACAGACTGCTGCTAATGTAAGAAGAAAAATTCCAATCAAGATATTTCCAACATTTCGATCAGTTTATACACATTCATAATGACACAAGGATGTGTTGTAGGAGACTGTGACAACTGCTACAGACATTCTATGTTGCCAAATCAGCAGCCATATGTTATAGCGATAATAATATATTTCCGTTATCCATTATGATTGGTGCTGTAATGGAGTCGCGGAGTAGTAATTGCAAAGTTTACATAAGTGTGACTTTGTGTCGTGATGACTCATTTTTAAGGTGATAACTATGATAATTTCAAAGCAGGTGTGGTACCAGAGTAGCCAGTATCCACTGTGAGAAGAGGGGCTGCTGCTGCTGCATGTGCACGTTGAATGCAGCCTTTTGAAAATGCTGACAGACAGTTTTGTGCATGCTCATAAGTGTCCGTCGTTGATGCAGAAATGGTGGAAAGTCTGAGTGTAAGAAATGCAGCTGCGTATTCAGGCACCCTGTAAAAACAGCGTCATGGAGATTTCCAGCTGTACGTTCACAGCGCCAGTTATACAGGATCATGCTCCAGTACAGAGAGCAGACTCCGCGCATGTCTGCATCCAAAATTCAATAGACTCTCTCAAAAAATTAAGAGAATTGAGAGTGAAGTGTTTGTCATCTCTTCTCTGTCCAGAGCACACGGAACCGAGCGGCACACTCAATGAGCATGCATAACTGCGAGTTGGTAGAAAGTCCATAGCTCCTGAAAGTAATGAGTACCCTGTTCCCGACTTTTCCAAGTGTCTGCCTGGCAGGTCCATTGATCTGAATGAATGCTGAGCCATCACTTTTGAATTATAAGTCAGTAGTTTCATGATCTCACACTGCAAGTGCGGTGGCCATGTGGTTAGTGCACTCGGTTTCAGTGCGGAAAGTTCCCAGTTCAAACCCCACCCTTACCACATTTCTCTATGCGTCAGGAAGGGCATCCAGCGTAAAACTTGTGCCAAAACAACGTGCAGATCCACCTTGGATCTGCTGTGGTGACCCCAAGTGAAAACAGGGGATCAGCCGAAGAGACTTAATTTTTGGTTTCATGATCTGATGTTGCAACATTCTTTTCACTCTCTTGGTTTACCATTGAGCTGTTTTTGTGTTTGCTCAGAGTGATGTCACCCACCAAAAAATGCAGATTCAACATTTTCCAGAAATGCGGTTGCTGATTGAGTGAGAGTGAAGTTTAAGTAGCTATAAAGTCCTTCAGCGACTACTGATTGTGACTGCATGTGCATGGATAGGCTTAGAATCATGAATATTTTGCTGTTGAGTCGTTGTACACCACTTTAAATAATACGAGATAGCCTCCTCTGCCTTGTTGGGTGTGGCCCACTACATCATTTCAATTTCAATTTATTTTCATTTATATAGCGCCAAATCACAACAGAGTTGCCTCAAGGCACTTCACGCAAGTAAGGGCTAACCTTACTGACCCCCAGAGCAACAGTGGTAAGGAAAAACTCTCTCTGAGGAAGAAACCTCAAGCAGACCAGACTCAAAGGAGTGACCCTCTGCTTGGGCCATGGTACAGACACAAATTACAGAACAATTCACAAAACGAACATATGAATATAATTTCCTCACTCCTGACTAGTCTCCCAGTTCCTGCCACTGAAAAAAATCCCTACATCATGATGGAGAAGAGCAGATTTGTCCTGTAGCACAGCTGTGGTTGGAGTCCACATCTTTCTGTTGCTAGGGTTGGAGCAGCGCCTCTGACCACAGGGTCTTGGGAGTCAGTGAGTGACATGTCCAGCCTCACCTTGGCACACTTAAACTGTTCAACCAGACTAGGAATTGGCATCCGTCGCTGTAAAGTCCAACGCCACTGAGACATTTGAGAAGTCCGAGCCACTTTCTTACATGATAGTTCACTGGCCTTTCCAATCAATTGGAATGGCTGACCGAGACCCCATACAGAGTCAGTGGCCACAGGAGTCTCAGTAGCATCCCAAACTGGTAATACCAAAGCTTCAGTTTTCCCGGTTGTGTAGTGTTGTTGATTTGCTCGAGGCCATTTGCCATATCCTGCCAGAGTTGCTCAATTTGCTGGGTGTCTTTGAAGTCTGCATTATACTCTTGTCCAAGGCTCTTGATGGGCTTCTCTATGACTGTTGGAATTGGTTCTTCTTAAGATTCAGAATTTATTATTTCGATTCAATTCGATTTGATCCAATATCGATTTGGGTTAGTGTGATTAAAACCGTTCTTTGAGCTGTTACCTGATTGTCTAGTTATGCAACATATTAATACTACTTCACAAAATTTGGCCCTCAAAATGGAGGCAATAGTGTTTCAGAGTGCATTCAATTATTCCAGGGGATAATGGCCCCAGTTTCCCCTCCACAAACTCGCGCCTGCAGCACTCGCTGCACAGCACGCTACAGGAGAAAGAGACTGGTGCGGGGGGGGTTCTCCTTAGTTCTCCTGCAGCAGGAGAACGCAGCTATGGGAAAAGTTCTCCCACAGTTGATACCGGAGACAGTCGTGCGCTGTCCCATGGAAATGGCACGTTATGAGGACTGAAAAGAAAACTGCTGTGTGAATTATAAACGGCAGATGATTCTCTTTTCTTGCCGGGAACAACGGTCCCAGTAGTCATGATTGATATCTTTAAATGGCTTTGACAGAGGTTGATGAATAAATTGTGGACGTGCTGCTTCTAAATCAGTACCAGCGCATCCACAATCAATGTAGAGAAAAGATCATTAAATTGTTTCCATTACACACCCTCGGAAACAGCGTAACGGCCCAACTGCAGCATTGTTTTTTCAGGCACACTGATATAATGCTGGTGAGAAGTGTGCGCGCACACACACACACACACACACACACACACACACACACACACACACACACACACACACACACACACACACACACACACACACACACACACATATATATAAATCGATCTTTTCAACCCAGCACTAATATCATGAATGATATTCACATTTTGCAACTTATGTTTGTGAGACCTGTGTTCATGTTTTGTGGAATATTTTACTCATGGTTTGCAGCAAAATTATTATTGTGGATAATTCACGATTTGCAGCTGATTCCCGTTCTGAGGGTTAACAGCCCTCATTAGTCTGCTTCTTGCACATCACTGAGTTTTGGAGAACTGCCTCTTCCATACAGATGTACCATATAGTGCCATATCGTTTGTCTTTCTTAAAGATTGATGTAAATGAAGTACAAGATGTATTCAGTGACTTGCAAACATTCCTGTTTTCATCCCCTGGCCTGTTGAAACAAAACTGTCTCTGAAAGTGATGATTTCGTTGTATTATATACTTATGCACTCCATTAGTTGGTTTGATATTTTTATGTAATTTATGTCATGCTGTGGAGATTGGATTTTACTGTGAATTTGTTAATGGAGCACAGTTTTAGAAATGTTAACATACAGTAAATAAACTTGAATTATTACCTCCGCCAAGGAGGTTTTCGGTCGCGTTTTTTGTTTGTTTGTTTGTCTGTCTGTCTGTCAGAAGGATAACTCAGAAAGTTTTGAACGGATTTTGATGAAATTTTGTGGAGTGGTGGAAATGACAAGAGGAACAAGTGATTCAATTTTAGTGGTGATCCAGATCACGATCCGGATCCCGATGCTAATGCGTTAGCATGTCTATGGCAGTTTCAATGTTAAAAGTTAGCATTAAGCAGTTGCAGCTGTCATCACGTTCGGGTGCATTTGTTTTCAAATTGTAATATTTCTTGAATTTATTTTTGTTGAAATTTTGTGGAGTGGTTGGAAATGACAAGAGGAACAAGTGATTAAATTTTAGTGGTGATCTGGATCACGATGCTAATGCGTTAGCATGTCTGGCATTTTCAATGGTAAAGTTAGCATTAAGCAGTTGCAGCTGTCATCACTTTCGGGTGCATTTGTTTTCAAATTGTAATATTTCTTAAATTTATTTTTGTTTATATATTAATAATCTAGTGATTATTATATACAATTTTAGAGTTTACAATTTCAGAGAAATTGATCACTGTGCCAAGGAGGGAATCTCTTTAGGGTCAGTGACCCTATGGCCTTGTTTAGAGAAGTGTTTCATAAATGTTATAAAATTCATATATTTGCAGTTTAGTTGAATAATAAATTCAATTTTGTCTCTTATTTGTATTTGTCTATAAGCACATGCAATATCAATATCAGTGCTCAGATGACAGCAGCTTCTGGGAAAGGTGCAAGTTGCAATAAACTGTGATGCCAAGCGCTAAGGATACATGCTATTCAGTCACAGCAGATGAAACATTTTTACCTTGACCAAACATCATTGTTAGACTTTTTTAGGTTCAATGATTCCACGGCGTGTAGATGTTATGGCGTCAGTGACCCCATGGCCTTGGCGGAGGTTTGTTTGCACTCTCTGAGTGCTTCTAGTTCTTAATTTTTTATTTGTTGTCATAAAAATTTAAATGTTCTAAAGCTCAAGGTGTTGCAAAATTTCTTCACAGAACTGTAAATGTATGTAGAGTTGAAATCGCTGAGTCAAAAACACAGGACCACAGCTGCTGCATTTTCAGTTTGGATTTGTCAATGATGGCTTTAATAAATAGTCATACTATTATTGAGTACAAAAAGACAGATAGAGGATTTGCATTAATGTCATAGGTCAGGGGGTGTGGATTAACCTCCAGTATAGCTTTCTGTGGAGGGGGATATTCAAATAGCTCAAACAGAAAAGTCTGTCAGTCTATTTCTTTGTAAAAGATTACAAGAAGTGAAGGAATAAAGGAGTGAAGAATGACAATGACCTCATATGATCGGTCTGGGATTTGCACTTATCACTTTGTGGTATTCTGGAAGATTCTGATACTGCAGTAGCCACAGTTATCTGCAGGGGTGCTAAGCACAAATATAAAAGGCTGTGATGGCAGTGCTGCCAGTCACAGAAGTAGAGGAGACAAGTTCGTTGTTATATTAATTTCTTGTGAGTAAATGTCCATAGTTCCAGTGTGGCATCATTGTTTCTTCAAGTTTACTGAACCTAAACTGAGTGGTACATGATGGAAATTCGTGACGAGGAGTGGATTTAGCTTTGAAGAAGAGTTTTACGTTGAAGACTGAACTCCGTTGAGACAAATTCATTTTTCCCCTCAAAATGCTACTCACAACACCCCATAATGACAACATGAAAAAAAGTTCTTTTGAAATTTTTGCAAATTTATTAAAAATAAAATACTAAGAAATCACATGTGCATAAGTATTCAACCCTTTGCACAATACTTTGTTGATGCACCTTTGGCAGCAATTACAGATTCAAATCTTTGGTAAATGATGCCACAAGCGTTGCGCACAGGTATCTTTAGGCAGTTTTGTCCATTCCTCTTTGCAGCACCTCTCAAGCTCCATCAGGTTGGAAGGGGAGCGTTGGTGCACAGACATTTTCATATCTCTCCAGAGATGTTCAATTGGATTCAGGTCTGGGCTCTGGCTGGGCCACTCAAGGATGTTCACAGAGTTGTCCCGAAGCCACTCCTTTGATATCTTAAGATAAGATAAGATAAGATAAACTTTATTGATCTCACAGAGGAGAAATTCACATGTTACGTCAGCTCTTAAAAAACACACAAGATAGTTGCAAGTAGAGGAAAATGTTCATCAAACAGCATGTGCAAGGATAAGCAATAATAATAATACTAGTAACAGTACAGTGAAATAAGAAAATGAGGTAGAAATAGAATATATATATATATATATATATTGGTGATGTTCTTGGATGTATGGCACAACAATGGGCCTCAGGATCTCGTCACGGTATCTCTGTGCATTCAAAATGGCATCAATAAAATGCACCTGTGTTCTTCGTCCATAACAGACGCCTGCCATACCATAACCCCACCGCCACCATGGGCCTCTCGATCCACAACATTGACATCAGAAAACCGCTCACCCACACGCCGCCACACACTCTGTCTGCCATCTGCCCTGAACAGTGTGAACCGGGATTCATCCGTGAAGAGAACACCTCTCCAATGTGCCAAACGCCAGCGAATGTGAGCATTTGCCCACTCAAGTCAGTTATGACGACGAACTGGAGTCAGGTTGAGACCCTAATGAGGACGACGAGCATGCAGATGAGCTTCCCTGAGACGGTTTCTGACAGTTTGTGCAGAAATTCTTTGGTTATGCAAACCAATTGTTTCAGCAGCTGTCCGAGTGGCTTGTCTCAAACGATCATGGAGGTGAACATGCTGGATGTGGAGGTCCTGGGCTGGTGTGGTTACACGTGGTCTGCGGTTGTGAGGCTGGTTGGATGTACTGCCAAATTCTCTGAAACGCCTTTGGAGACGGCTTATGGTAGAGAAATGAACATTCAATACACGAGCAACAGCTCTGGTTGACATTCCTGCTGTCAGCATGCCAATTGCACGCTCCCTCAAATCTTGCGACATCTGTGGCATTGTGCTGTGTGATAAAACTGCACCTTTCAGAGTGGCCTTTTATTGTGAGGAGTCTAAGGCACACCTGTGCACTAATCATGGTGTCTAATCAGCATCTTGATATGGCACACCTGTGAGGTGGGATGGATTATCTCAGCAAAGGAGAAGTGCTCACTATCACAGATTTAGACTGGTTTGTGAACAATATTTGAGGGAAATGGTGATATTGTGTATGTGGAAAAAGTTTTAGATCTTTGAGTTCATCACATACAAAATGGGAGCAAAACCAAAGTGTTGCGTTTATATTTTTGTTGAGTGTATATATATATATATATATATATAATATATATATATATATATATATATATATATATACGAGGTCTGTCCATAAAGTATAGGTCCTTTTTATTTTTTTCAAAAACTATATGGATTTCATTCATATGTTTTTACGTCAGACATGCTTGAACCCTCGCGCGCATGCGTGAGTTTTTCCACGCCTGTCGGT